>NC_028358.1:19307006-19361675 GCF_000741045.1 Vigna radiata var. radiata | reverse complement strand
GATTGCATTTCATATGTTTTAAAGAGAAAACCACATGTACTTTTATGAACTTACATTGTGTAACATAACTGCAAGTTTTAAGTCGACTTCATTATTAAACAAGTCGATTAAAACTCGTGTCTATGCACAAATGTTCAGAAGCAGTGTTGTGAGTGATTTTGCATCAAGAAGGTCGCAGTGATCTATCTTTATGGAGGTTCTTTGAAGGAGACTATATTGTGCTTACTGTTTAATCAGATTCTACACAGTTGGTGTATTCTTATTGATCAAGACTGCGTTCAATCTACTAGAGATTGGTTTTTCCTATTGTTATTACAGGAGGTTGACTCATGGAGTCTGTACACTTTGAGGATTGTTCAAAGTGAGTTTGAAGATTACACAACAGGGGATATCTTGTTGTAGATCATTGTATGTATTGCCTATATTTTAGTTAGGGGGTTAGGGAAGTGTTTTATATTTTTGACATGGAGGTCTCTATAAAAGCCTTGTTTTAAAAATCTTGACCATTTTAGTGCATTTGCTTCCGGATTGTGGAAGGACACTAGATGTAGGCATTGAGGTTGAACCAGTATAAAAACATGCGTTCGATTTCTCTATCCTTACACTTTTACATTCAGTTGACTTACATGTTTACGTAGTCAACTTTGTTTTTCCGCTGCACTTAGAATTTTCATTCGTTGTGATTAAAGAAACTTTGTAAAGGTTTTTACTTTGCGAAAAAGATTTCAAAAAGACTCTGATTTTAAAACCTTCCCAATTCACCCTACCTCTTGGTGTTGAAACAAATCCAACCTTTTTCCAACAATTACCTTGGGATCTGTTAAGACTCCGACAAGTGTACCGAATCGTATCAAGTAATATAAAATGGTAAGACCAAGTATCGTTTTCCCAAGAGACTCACGACACTAAACAATTGTGCTTTTGCTTAACCAATTAAGACTTAAGAACAATATTTTGGGGTTTTTAAATGCAAAGTGCGGAAAAATAAACATGAATGCAATTTGATCAATTGAGGCTAAACACAAAAGTGAATGAATGATGTTGATAATATGAGATGAATATGTTGTTAGGGTTTGGATTTCACCTAATCATTCTCATGCATAAAAGAATTCAACTTCTTCATTAATGTTAATGTCACTTTCTAATTTACTTTAAACCCGATGTCTTGGTGAAGAAAGCCTACTCTTAATTACTAGTTCACAATGTCTTGTATCCCTAACAACTAATTATGCATTACATTCGCACAGAAGCTTATAGGCAATTGATCCTCCTATTCCTATGTCTAGGTAATATTACTTCCGGGAGAATTTTCCCAATTCTAGATTTCCTCATATGTGTCCATATCGACAAAATCAATGATCATGCAACTGAATGAGTTAAACAAGGCATGCGTAGAGTGTAGAGGAAAAACCCTAACAATTAATGAAGTAAAACATATATAATAATAATCGAATCAAATACAAGATAGTTTAGAGGTTACATCTTCCCCAATAACAAATGAGATTAGTTTTCAACCGTCATGGAAAAACTTGGTGTACAATGGAATGGAAGAGATAGAAACCCTAGAAAGAGAATAGGAGAGCTCCTGCATCCCAATATTTTCCCCCAAAGGGGTGAAAAGAGTGTTTCTGTGCTAAAGCCATCAAAAGATACAAACCCTAAGATGTTCAGGTCTTTAAATAGGGCAGAAAAATAACAGAAAACGGGTTCAGGCCCAAAACAGATCATAAAAATAGCATAAAAGCCCAAAACACGCGTCGTTGGCACTCAACACCAAAATGGTGCTCAATGGTAGGTGCGACACTCAAATGACGCTCAACGGTGGCGCTCAGGCGCGAAATAGAAGAAAACTGGCACTAAAATTGTTGCTCAACGCCCCTTTCCCACTCAACGCAACTTTTATGCACTCTAGTTGACTTTTCTGCATTTTGGTTGACTTTTCTCCACTTTGGTTGACTTTTCTGCACTCTGGTTGACTTTTATGCACTATAACCATTTGATACTTTGATTCTTCTTTCAATTTAGTAATAAAATCATAAAGTATAACCCCAACTGTCTTATTCACAAAACTAAAGCAACATCATGAGTCCAAGCAAGTTTCTAAGTCAAAAAGGGTGAATTTAATATCAAAATTACATCACAGATAACAATATTTTCAACCGTTACCACAACCCCAATCTTGAAACTTTGCTTGTCCTCAAGCAAAACTATAACTTGGCTTACATAGAATAGATATACTACAACGGTCTAGCACATTAAAAAATATTTTTCTATAAGACAAGTAAATCACTCATGTATGCTCATCATAGAAAGATCAGTCAAGAAATAATGATGTCTTAGCCAATTAAGCTTCAATTGTGGTGATCACATAACAATGAATACACAACAGATGCAAAAAGATGAGTGATCAATAGCTAGACAAAAAAGATTTTCTTTAATGCATGGAACCATTCCTCACCAAAGGCAGTGTCTCACTCAAGCACTCAAAAGTGTATAACTCAAGCACTTAAAAGTGTTTCACTCAAACTCAAAGGTGTATAGTGAGGTGTCAGTGTCTCTTTCACTATACTATTGCAATGTCACATAAATCAACTTTGTCATTCGTTTAAACACATCAAAACACATTCACAAGCAAGTTATATTCACAAGGACTTTCAAAGGCTTGTAACGTGGTTAGGCTAAGAAGAAAACTAGTTTTCCTAGAAAACAAAATCCTTTAGTTAAGAGAATAAAAATTTTCCTTCACTTTAACCATAATCTCTCTTTCTCCTTTATATTTGAGAAATCATTCTCATCTTACTCCCAACTTTTCATTCATTGAGCTTTTCCTTCTTTTTCTTCTCTTTTATTTTCTTTTTCAATTTCATTCAACACTTAGCTCAATGCTCTTTTTCTTTTTCTTTTAACAATTCTTTTTCATATTTCCCCAACAACCCCAAACTTGAACCTTTCTCCATACCATACCAATATACTCAACTCAACTCAAGGTAGAGATTTCAGAAAGGGTTTTTCTCACATGTTTAGGCTTAAGGTTCAAAGGGTAGAACAATCATTGTTCTTTTATTAGGTTTGAAAATTGCATTGGCTTATATGGGAGAAGAATAAATGGCCTTGATCATATGACACATGCAAGCAAATAGTTCAATAGAAAAACTTAGGCAAAATCAACTATGATTTCAAAGCAATAACATTCAACAATAAAACTCTGGAGCCCAAACCTCTCAAAGGTTAACTCATGTTCCACAATTTAATATACATCCTGCCAAGCATATCAATCACCATTGAAACCATGCATCTGTTTTAAACAATTATGAGCAACCATTATCCTCGCTTAATAGCTAATTCAAACATTAACTCAACCATGCATTTCAAAACTACAGAGCAATACAAGACAGTATTACTCATCACATAATATCAACCATTGTAGAGCTATTCTTTCAACCAAGTACATAGCTTATTAAAAACAAAATTCAAACAAGCATAAAAATAAAACAAATCCTGATATTATAGCATCCGTTAGTAAGTGTTATCTTTCATCATCAGCCTACAACATCCATCAGTAAATAGTTTCATTTGAATCTTCATCATCATAGCATCCATCAATAGATGTTAATCTTTCTTATCTTCATTGGTATCCCTCAATAGACACCAATCTTTCTTATCTTCATCGACATCCATTGGTAGATGCCTAATCACCTAACATCCATCAATAGATTTCTAGTCACCGTCCTTTTCCATAGCAGCATCCATCAGTAGATGTTGTCATTCACCATCCTCATCATAGCAACATCCATCAGTAGATGTTGTAGAAGCATCCATTAGTAGATGTTATCATCACTACCATCAGAAGCAGCATTTAACCTAAAAATAAAAACTCAAACACACAAAGAAAAATCAAATCCACACCACACAAATAATAATAATAAAAAAGTTAGAAATTGGGTTGCCTCCCAACAAGCGCTTCTTTAACGTATTAGCTTGATCCAATTAAGCTCAACCTAGATTTTTGATGTTGGCGTTCTTCCTTCCTTTATGACACCAACAAAATCTTGGCAATTTTCTTGTCACCAACTTCACTCTTTTAGAATAAGGAGCCTTAATCTCTAGAACTATGTTTTCTTTTATACTCTTGACAACCCATAACCTAATCTTGAATTTCACTTATGTGCCAAGTTTGGGTTCGTCACTTTTCATATCAGGGTGTTGGTGAACCAATTCTCCTTTTCTTCATTATCTATCTTCTTTTCTACTACTTGCAGTATTGGTCCTGATGATCTTGTGCTCATAGTACAAATTTTACCCTGCATTCACTGAAGAAAGCCTACACTTTTCATATCAGGGTGTTAATGCCACTTTCTAATTTACTTTAAACTCGATGTCTCGGTGAAGAAAGCCTACTCTTAATTACTAGTTCCCAATGTCTTGTATCCTTAGCAACTAATTATGCATTACATTCCCACAGAAGCTTAAAGGCAACCGATCCTCCTATCCCTATGTCTAGGTAATATTGCTTCAGGGAGAATTTCCCTAGTTCTAGATTTTCTCGTATGTGTCCATATCAACAAAATCAATGATCATGCAATTGAATGAGTTAAACAAAGCATGCATAGAGTGTAGAGGGAAAACCCTAACAATTAATGAAGTAAAGCATATATAATAATAATCAATTCAAATACAAGAGAGTTTAGATGTTACATCTTCCCCAATAACAAATGAGATTAGTTTTTCACCGTCATGGAAGAACTAGGTGTACAATGGAATGGAAGACATAGAAACCCTAGAAAGAGAAAAGGAGAGCTCCTACATCTCCAAATCTGCCCCTAAAGGGGTGAAAAGAGTGTTTATGTGCTTAAGCCATCAAAAGATACAAACCCTAAGACGTTTAGGTCTTTAAATAGGGCAGAAAAATAACAGATACGGGTTCAGGCCTAAAACATATAATAAAAATAGCATAAAACTGGCCCAAAACACGCATCTCTGATGCTCAACGGTAGGTGCGACACTCAAATGGCGCTCAGCGGTGGCGCTCAGGCGCGAAACAGAATAAAACTGGCAGTAAAAATGACGTTCAACGCCCCTTTTCCACTCAGCGCAACTTTTCTGCACTATGGTTGACTTTTTTGTGTTTTGGTTGACTTTTTTGCACTCTGGTTGACTTTTCTGCACTGTAGTTGACTTTTCTGCATTCTGGTTGACTTTTATGCATTCTAACTATTTGATACTTTGACTCTTCTTTCAATTCATTCTAATATCCTACAAAATTAAGGGAATTTAGTAATAAAATCATAAAGTATAACCTCAACCCTTTTATTCACAAAACTAAAGAAAAATCATGAGTCCAAGCAAGTTTCTAAGTAAAAAGGGGTGCATTTAATATCAAAATTACATCACAATTTTCAATCGTTATCAGGATCCAATATCTTGATAAATTTGATTCCTTGACAAGTCTCTTTTTAATCGAAATCCATAGATGTCACCTTGGTTCTGTTGATGGCCATCACCCTACGCTTATCATTTTTCACAAACTTGAAAGCCCTCCCAACATGAATAACATAGTTTCTAATGACCTCCTTGAACTCATCCTTATCAGTAAATGTAGTCACAACTTTCCATTTGTAATCTGCCATTGACTTTTGTTTTCCATATGTAGGAAAGGGACCATGACTTGGTCTATTCTCATTGTCATCCTCCTGACTTGCTGTTTTCTAGAGTTAACAGGACATCAGAATCACATTCATCATCATACAAGCCCCTACTATGTCATTTTGATTAAATATCACTTTCTTTTGCCTTATATTCTTCATCACTCTCTTGTACCTCAAAACCAATACCAACATCTTTTGCCTTCTCCACGTACTCATCACCACTAAGATTATCCATATGTGTTTCATCCTCACCTTTCAGTTCCACTTCTTCCTCACTGTTCACTCCTCCCTCTGTCTCAACCTCCACTCCACACTTTGTCTCCACTTCCACTCCACCCTCTCTCTCAACCTCCACGCCACTATCTGTCTCCAACAACTCAGCCTCACTGACCAACTCACCCTGAGTCACCAACTCACCCTCACTCACCAAGTCAACATCATTCTACACGTCCTCCTCAACCTCTGTGTGCACCCCCACTTTAGCACAGTCAATTGCTCCTTCCTCAACCTCCTTTTGCACTTCAACTTCTTCCTCCACATTTCCTTCATCATCAGCCTCAACATGTGCCAAACCTCTAATCTCACTACCCTCACCACTTTCCATAGGTCCTTTACAATTAACACCATTTGTACAATCTTTGGCTCGTCCACACCATGTACAACAAACAAGTTTACTTTCCCAAAATATTTTGCCACATTGATCATATTCATTACACTTCTATCATCATACAACTTATATAACATATCTTATATACTGTAAAATAACTTTTTTACTTCAACGTACCCCACGTCTTTAAGGGCACCTAGTATTTTTAAAAAACTCTATTTATCTATGTCAACGTCTTAATAAGCTATCTACCCACCTATATACTTAAATGACACCTCTTTTATTAAGGTCCCACCATGGTGGACCACTACCTCAAACCTTTAGTCAGTCATCACAATCCCTACTCTGCAAATGAAAACCGGGACCACTAAATTAACTTAAAGTAACACTTATGGGACCAATATAAATCTCCAAAATGCGACAACTTTTACCATACTTAAACCCTGAAAATGCAACAACTTTAATCATATTTAAACCCAAACGGACAACGAATTACAAAAAAATTATAGATTCAACTTTTAACCAAACAATAACACATAATTACAAAATTTATACCACGAAAAACATGCCCAATCAAATAAAATAATATATTTAATGAAACTTTCCATTTAACCCTAACTTTAAATTTTCCACCTCATTAACTTTTACTTTTCAAATTTACATGTCAATTGACCTGACCTTGTCACACAACAATAACTGGACAGCTCATTCACTTTTGGCTAGGGTGGACATTACACCGTTAGTGTTTTTAACGCCGTAAGCAAAAATGACAAACGAAACTAGGGACCAAAATAGGAGGACTATTTTGAACACAACTAATGAAACTAGGGACCAAAATTGGTATTAAGCCTTTAATTTATTAGAAAAGTCAGTTTTTTCATAAGTCAACTATATTTTCTTAAAATATTGCTTGCATGTAGGGGTGACAAAATGGATCAGTCCAGTCCGTTTTTTCTAACTCGCCATTGATCTGCCAAAAATAGGCTGGGTCGGGTTGGCCTATCACTAGAAAACGAATCAAAAATTGTAATTCGTCCTGTCACAAGACAGCCAATGGGTTGGCTTGCCACATTTTTATTATTTTTTAAAAATTAATTTGTAAAATTTGTTTGTATATGTAATTATAAATAAATATTTAAAGCATATTTATAAGACCCGTGAAAATATTTATCTTAATAAGTAGTAATAATTTTTATTATTATTAGTAGTAATAAATTTCTTTATGGAGAAAAACATGATTAATGGGTTTATATAAAAGAGAAGTGGTAACTTAAACAAAGATTTGTGGTAGTTGAAGCCCTCCTAACTAAGTTAAAAATTTGATATATTATTCTTGAGATATATTACTTCACTTTGACTGTTCGGATTTTTAATTTGAGGTTTGTACTTAAAGAAATAAATTTCGCAATCTTGAGTAAATTGTTACCATTTTATTACTATTTCTAAGTTATCTCGGTAAAATATCAATCCCTACTTGGTTTACCATTAGATCAAGCTTAAATTTTGATATAGATATCTTAGCCCCTTTTGACCGTTCGAATTTTTAAATTAAGGTTTGTACTTAGAGGAACAAATTTCACATTTTGAGTAACCCGATTAACACTGTAATTCTATTCTTAAGTTACCTTAGTAAAAACTTTAATCCCCGCTTTTTGTACCGTTAGATTGACCTGAGAATTTGATATATGGTTCATAGGACATATTGATTCATTTTGATTGCTCGAATTTTTAATTGGATGTCTATAATTAGAGAAATTATTTTCGTTCTTCTAAGGGAACTCAACACTACCTAATTTTTGTTTTTGGATCATTTATACAAAAGTTAAGATTTCTATTTTATTAACCATTGGATTGAAATAAATTTTTTACCATAGGTTCTAAACATGTTTTTAATTAGTTTGATTGGTCAGATCTTTAATTAAAGGTCTGTAGCTAGAACAATCTCCCCACATAATATTCTTTTGTTTAAGTTGTTAATAATCCGTGATCTTATTGAGTGAAATATTGAATAATTGTATTATTGATTTGTATGTAAGGTTGTATTATGAACTTAAACATTATTTAATGTTGAGTTACAAGCACGAAGTTGGATCAAATATGTATTACATGATGAATGTGTTAATGGATATGATCATGATATGAGGTTGGTTAAGGGTCTCACACAGAGACTCTGTGTTTGTAATTTATTAATATACCATACTTGTTTGTGTTTGCATTTGTGAAATTATCGTATAACTTGTGTTGTTATATTGGAGTTTTGATAGAAATGCACTGCAGATGATTCTGGAGCCAATGATTGACAAGAGAGATGATTAATGATGGAAGTTTTATATAAAGTTTATCTAATGAAAATTTATAATGATGTTTTAGAAATTTATGGAATTAATGTATAAATGGAAATAAACTTTTTTCTTAATTAGTAAAATAAAAAATTTTCCCGTGAGACTTTGAGATTGGATGTTACACTATTTAATCATATAAATATTTTATAAACTTTTAATTGATTAATTAATATTTTTAATTGGATAAATTAAATAGTTATCATATTTACATATTAAACTATTCTATTATAACTCATTATTCGATTAATGATTTAAATTACAATAATATTCTATATTTACATCTATATAAAAATATAATATAAAAAAATTAATCTTTTAGATTATTTGTACTTTTATTTTTAATTTAAAAAAATTAAAAATTAAAAATAAGCTACTAGCCATGGGGTGAGCTTGGCAAGTGGGTGGAAAAAAACTACTTATAAATCAATTAGGAAAAAAAAAGGACTCCATATCTTCAACTTCCTTCCCATTTTGTTTAATCACACACCTTCTTTATGTCTTCTAAAAAATAACCGTTTCACTAAGATGGTTTACTTTAACATGATCAAAATATAGCATAATTTAAGTATTATTCTTTTACTTCAATCAAACTCTAAATACAACCAAAAGTATTAATGTAACTCTTACCTTTCAATTACAGTTAATTGTTATTAGATAGTTTAGTTACACAAATTGGAATATTATATGAATGATAATCTCCATAAATATTCCTATAACAAAAAAAAGATAAATTAAATCACGTCAATTTTTCATAAATTAAAATTAATTTATAGAAACTTCTGTATGTTTTTTTTTTAATTTATCTATAAACTTATTTTAATTTTATAATTTAGTTATATTTTTCTCAATGCTTTATAAATCTTGATCATTTTTTTTCTTTCTAAATTATACTTTTCGACCAACTACGTTAGTCGTGGATAAATCTCTATGCTCATATACTCATCTTCCAGTTATTATATAATTTTACCTGTTATATAAGAGCCTGCCCTGTCACAGAAACATAGTAGTTTCTCTTCACCGGTTGGGGACTAAGGTCTCTCACTTTCGGAAAAACTCTCTAATTTACAAAAATATTCTAATCCTCGAATCCTCAGTCGAAACCCTAATCCCGAATCCTTCGATTTTTCCCTCAATTCCATCGTTTCTGCCCTTTTGAAAAAAACCCTAGTTTGTTCCTCGCTCTTAGAGATGGACATCGAGCAGAGGCAATCGGAGCTCATCGACCACTTCGTCAAGCGTGCTTCCGCGGTCTCCGACGCCGCTGCACTCGCCTCCGTCCTCGTCGAAGCCACTTCTCACCCTTCACTATTCGCTTTCTCCGAGATTCTCGCTCTTCCCAATGTTCTTCAGGTTCCTCCTGTCTCACTCTCTCGGCGTTTCTTCTCGTTTTCCACAACTTTGTTGTTGGTTTTATTTTGTAATCTATTCACGAATTGTCTTGTTTACTATCCAAAGTGACTGTTTATTGTGCGGGGAATTGAAAAAAGTATTGATTTCTTCTTAATTATCTTTTATTTTTTTAAAAAAAAATATTTTTTGCCATTTTTCTTCGCTGTGATTATTTTTGAAATTTTCATGTTCGTGGTAGACTTTTTTCTTTTAATTATATATTGTCAATGTCTTATTTGTTAAAACGGTTTTGGCTGCGAAATGAATCTATTATAGTTTTTGGGTACTGTATTAATGTTAATGTTTGTGGATGCCATTTTAATTTTTTTGACTATATAATGTAAATGTTTCATTTTGTTAAGGTGCATTCGGCTGTGAAATGAAATTGGGTGAATATGAAAGATTGTTCTGAGTGACATGGATACTAATATACTATGCTTTTTCTGTTTTGTTTTTCTGAACTAGTTCCAATATGTCTGCTCAATTTTTTATACTTGTGATTTGTTGCAGCTTGAAGCAACCGAGAATTCTGCTTTCCTTGATATGCTTCGGTTGTTTGCACACGGAACGTGGAGTGATTACAAGAGTAAGCCTATGAATTCGTCTTTCTGTTATTTTTTAGGTTTCCTCACTTCACTATTTTTTGATGGGTATTTTCCTCGATTATTGTCATGGAATAAAAGTTGTAATCTGTTAGAATGTGACAATTGAAGAGGATGTACTTACATAATGATTTAATTAAGTAATAATTAAGCCTGCATCCTCAATTCTTGTCATTCGTAATTTCTTTTTATGTCACGCCCCTTTCACTTTAAAGAAGCTAAATCTGATGCCTTTAGGTTTTAAATTGTGGTTGTAGTTGTTCTTTCATTGTGATTCTTGATATGGTGGATTAATGTGCCTGCGATTACTATTTTTGAGATCCCATAAAACCGATATTGTTTCTGAAATCATGACCGCTTACTGTTCTTTTTGAACCTTGACATCCTTAAAGCATCTCATGCTATTTTCATCGTAAAGGAATTTATGTACATGTGGACTATTGTTAAAATAGGTATTAAATATAGGCAGTTAGGAATTGCATTAGAAGATTTGATAGACCTTGGAGGGTTTATGAAAGGAGGAAGTGGAATAACTAGTGGCAGCTAGTTAGTTAGTAGAAGCCTAACTGTTTTTAAACAGTTAGAAAGGGGGGAAAGAGTCGTATTGTTTATTACCATATGGAACAGGAGTTTTTGGGAATTGTATTGTCAACAGGCCTTGTCCTGTGGAAGGGGTTAGGCCCCTGTATCATTGAGTGTATAAACCATTCTTTTGTCAATAATATTCAGTTTTGATCCATTTTTCTCGCTGTCTTGCTGTCTTTTGAGGGAAGGAGAGTGATCTTGTGATCAGGTTTCATTATCAGAAACCTATTAATTGGTTCGACCTGCTGGATCCAAATGGGAGAGGAGAAGGTAGCTCGTGATGGAGGGAAGAGTGGTGGCTGTCGAAGGGCATTTGGAGGTTGTCGAGATTGCGATGACCGAGACGAAGGCAAACACGGGGGCTTTGTGACAGGAGACAACGACAATACGTTAGGACATCCAAGCGATTTTGAAGGCGCTTGGAGAATGTAACAACAATCGCAAGGGCTAGCATCAGGATGAGAGGCAATCGTCGGTGAATGATAATGTGGGTGGACCCGACGACGAAAGGAGAAAGAGAGGAGATGGGAGCCCAGAAGGAATGGTCAATTGGGGGAAATGGGTCGAGTTGCAAATTTTTGAAAGGGGCGAACCATGGGTTTGGATAGGTAGAGCGGAGAAATTTTTCGAGGTACAGAGGGTGGCTGAAGAGGAAAAACTACAACTGGCTTTTATTAGTATGGAGGGTTACGTCGGAAATTGTTTTCGATTTTGGTGCAAGAAAACCAAGAACCATTCTAGGGATGGATTGAAGAGGGCTTTGGGAATTCGATTCGGGGGAGGAACATGGGGGACGGTTTATCAACCGAAGGGTGGTGGAGGAACTGGAGATGGCGGTAGTGGAGACCCAACCTTATATTGTAAGCCTCGGGAATGAACAAAAGAAGAGAATCAATGGTTGCTGTGAGCAGGTGGCATTGGAGTTGAGGGATGCAGAATTGTCGAACGATTTTACCTGTTCGAGCTTGGAGGAGTGGAGGTGATCCTCAGGGTGGAGTGGCTGGAGAAACTAGGAAAGGTGACGGTGGATTGGGGGAAGTTGACGATGATGTACCGACAAGGAGAGAAGGAAATAACAGTGAAGGGACCCCACATTGGAACAAAAAGTGGTGGGACCCAGGGCCTTAATAAAAATGGATAAAGTAGAAGCTTGGCTTATGGTATGGGAATTGGGCTCACTGGAGTCCAAGGAAAGTGCTCAGATTTATTTGGGCCTCACCGAAAAGCAAAAGAAAGAGATGGAGTTGCTTTTGGGCCAGCATGACGTGGTGTTCTCGGACCCTACGGGGTTGCCACCTAGCAGAGGGATGGTGCATCATATACTGCTTAAAGAGGGGATAGATCCCATCAATGTGAGGCCCTACCGGTACCCACATGTGATGAAAGGAGAAATATACAGCAGGTCGTCGAGATGCTTCGAACGGGGTGATCCGACCAAGCCACAACCTCTATTCGAGTCCTGTTATTTTGGTGAAGAAGAAGGACGGCAGCTGGCGCTTCTGCATAGACTACAGGGCACTCAATTGATACCGGTGATCGAGGAGTTGCTGGACGAGTTGAGAGGAGCTTCCTATTTCTTTAAGGTGGACTTGAAGGCTGGGTACCACCAAATTCGCATAGGTGAGAAGGATAAAGAGAAGATTGCGTTCTAGATGCACCAGGGGCACTACAAGTTCGTGGTGATGAAAGGAGAAATAGAACAACAAGTCGCCGAGATGCTCCGAACGGGGTGATCCGACCAAGCCACAACCCCTATTCGAGTCTTGTTATTCTAGTGAAGAAGAAGGACGACAACTGGTGTATCTGCATAGACTATAGGGCACTCAATCGAGTGACGGTGCCAGACAAATTTCCCATACCGATGATCGAGGAGTTGCTGGACGAGTTGAGAGGGGCTTCCTATTTCTTTAAGGTGGACCTGAAGGCTGGGTACCACCAGATTCGCATGGGTGAGAAGGATATAGAGAAGATTGTGTTCTAGACGCACCAGGATCACTACGAGTTTGTGGTGATGAAAGGAGAAATAGAATAGCAGGTCACCGAGATGCTCCGAATGGGGTGATCTGACCAAGCCACAACCCTATTCGAGTCCTCTTATTCTGTCGAAGAAGAAGGACGGCAACTGACGCTTCTGCATAGACTACAGGGCACTCAATCGAGCGACGGTGCCGGACAAATTTCCCATACCGGTGATCGAGGAGTTGTTGGACGAATTGAGAGGGGCTTCCTATTTCTTTAAGGTGGACTTGAAGGCTGGGTACTACCAGATTCACATGGGTGAGAAGGATATAGAGAAGATTGCGTTGTAGACGCACTAGGGGCACTATGAGTTCGTGGTGATGCCCTTCGAGCTCACCAACGCACCGACGACATTTTAGAGCGCAATGAACAACTTTTTCCAACCCTATTTACGAAAGTTCATTTATGTTTTCTTTGACGACATCTTAGTCTACAGTAGAACTTGGAGGGAGCATCTTGAGCATGTCGGAAGCATCCTTTCAACCTTGGAATGAGACCATTGGGTGGCTAACAGGAGAAAGTAAGTTCGGACAAACCCAAATTAAGTACTTGGGACATGTTATTTCGCACAGAGCGTGGAGATGGATGATGAGAAGATAAAGGGTGTCGAGTGGGAGAGGCCAAACACGGTGAAGAGCTTGAGGGGATTTTTGGGACTAACAGGGTATTACATAAGATTTGTCAAGGATTACGGCAAAATAGCTAAGCCGTTGATGGAACTGCTGAAGAAAGGAGGATTCACGTGGAATGAGAAGGCAGAAGAGGCCATGAACAAGTTGAAAAGGGTTATCACCATTGCACCAGTAATAGCCTTGCCCGATTTTAACCAACCCTTTCACATAGAATGCGACGCCTCAGGCAATGGGGTTGGAATTGTGCTGACCCAAGGGAAGAGACCACGGGCTTTCTTCAGTATAGCTCTCTCGGGGAGGACCTTTAGCAAATCAATATACGAGAAGGAGTTGATGGCGTTGGTAATGGCCATTCAACATCGAAGGCTGTATTTGCTGGGGCAGAAGTTTGTGGTGCACATCGACCAACGAAGCCTCCGGTATCTCCTTGAGTAGCGGATCACGATGTAAAAACAACAAAATTGGATTGCCAAGCTATTGGGATACGACTTCTAGATAATATACAAAGCAGGGGTAACGAACAAGGCAGCAGATGCTTTATCTCGAAGGAATGAAGGAGATGAAAACAAGGGGAACGAGTTGTGCGCGATAGCTAGGCCCTACTGGCAGGATTTTGAGGAGCTGGTGAAGGAGGTGGAGGAAGATGAGACTCTGAGGAAGATTAGGGATGACATCAAGAGGGATCCGAGCACCCACCCAACTTATACCTTGGAGTGAGAAAGGTTACATTATAAGGGATGAATGGTTATCTCAGCCAAATCAGTGTGGGTGCCTAAACTAATTGTTGAGTTTCACTTAACGCACACAGGGGCATTCGGGAATATATAGAACATACAAGAGGGTGGCCCAATCCCTATATTGGATTGGTATGAAGAAGGATGTAACAGACTTTGTAGCCAAATGTCTCGTTTGCCAGCAACATAAGTACTTGACGTCGTCACCCCAAGGATTACTACAGTCGCTTCCAATACCATATGCAATCTGGGAAGAGTTAAGCATGGATTTCATTGTTCGACTTCCTAAGTCGCAAGGATACGACTCCATTCTGGTAGTGGTGGATCGCTTGAGCAAGTATTCCCTTGGGTGGAATATTGGTATAACACCAGCTACCAAGGAGCAATTGGGTTTTGAGACGGTGTATGGAAGGCCCACTCCCTCGTTGCACCGGTTTATGCTAGGAGAGTCATTGGTCGAAGTTGTGAGCCAGGAGCTGTAGACCCGAGATGAAGCGTTGAGGCAACTGAAATTTCATTTGGAATCAGCCCAGGACAAGATGTTGAGACAAGCTAATAAGGGGAGAAGACTCGTGAATATAGAGGTGGGAGATTGGGTGTACCTGAAGATATGACCTCATCGGCAATCTTCCATGCCAACCCGTCTTCATCCCAAGCTAGCAGCAAGATACTTTGGGCCCTTTTAGATTATCCAGAAGGTGGGAGAAGTAGCCTATAAGCTCCAGCTACCTGAAACGACATGCATACATCCGGTCTTCCACGTGTCACAGTTGAAAAAGGCAATAGGGGAACAGGAAGTGGAGAGGGAGCTGCCCAGGGAATTGCAGGCGTAAGGTCCCTCATTTTGGCCCATCAAAATTCTAGGGCGAAGACAAACACAGAAGGGGGAGGAATGGGTGCAACAAATACTGATAGAGTGGCAAGAAGGAGGTCAAGATGTGGCAACATGGGAGGACGAAATATTCATCAAGGAGCAATACCCAGACTTCAACCTTGGGGACAAGGTTGATCTTCAGGTGGAGGGTATTGATAGACCTTGGAGGTTTTATGAAAGGAGGAATGACAGTTAGTTAGTTAGTTAGTAGAAGCCTAACTGTTTCTAAACAGTTAGAAAGGGGGGAAAGAGTCGTCTTGTATATAATATGGGTTATACCAGATGGAAGGGGTGTTTTTGGGAATTGTATAGTCAACAGGCCTTGTCCTGTGGAAGGGGTTAGGCCCTTGTATCATTGAATGTATAAACCATTCTTTTGTCAATAATATTCAGTTTTGATCCATTTTTCTTGCTGTCTTGCTGTCTTTTGAGGGAAGGAGAGTGATCTTGTTCAGGTTTCATTATCAGAAACCTATCAAGATTGCTATATGCTGTACCTATTAGCTGTTTACTTAGCATTAATTGTCTAGATACTTTAATGTAATTTTCGTCTGTAAATAACAAAAATCAGCTGAGAGATAATAAATCTCTTAAGCTCTTTTTCTCATATGTTCAATCTTAAGTCTTATAAAAGGTATAGAACCCTGGTTAGTGGCATATTTTGCAATTTATGATTTATAACAGTTAGATCATGCTAATTCTGAACTCCACTAATTGTGATATATAAGCTTTTCACGTTGGTTGCCAATTTAAATAATATCATTTGGGAAGTTTGTAAATATATCCTTATCTTTGCGTTGCCAGTCTGTATATGTAAAAAGAAATAAAATGTGTATTGAAAGGTTTACATGACTTGCAGGTAATGCTGACCGTTTACCACAATTGATACCTGATCAGATCCTCAAGCTTAAGCAACTTACCGTTCTTACGCTTGCTGAAACACACAAGGTGCCTTGATAACACAAAGTTATTGGTTATCTTGTTTTGCAGTTTTTGCTTGACTTGTTTACCTAGGGTTGTTAACTGATCCAATTGAATCCCATAGTCACTAACAACTGGCATATGCTAGTTTAGATAACTTGCATATTTATTTATTTTTCGAACTAGTTTTGTTATAAGTGGAAGTTGATTTCTATTTCATAGGTTTGTCTCAGTTACTTGTTTTAGCTTGGGAATTCTGTTGAAAGATTAATTCTCTTGGCTAATAGAGTGGTTCAAAGACCTAAATTGAGATGGCTATATTCTGCTGCTAGTCTTAACTGTTTAGATTATGCTTTCTCATTGTTTAATATTTACAGTTTTATTTAGAAAGAGGAGGTATCCATGTTGGTTTGGGATCCCATGGTTGTTTCACGAAATCTTTAATATGTGGAGACATTGGGCAAACCTGTTGGATTCTTTACTCTCCTTTGTGTTTTTGGGCTTGCTTTGCTCGCACCCTATATGTTCCTTCGTTCTTTTCTGTTTGAGGTTTTTTTATTTTTATTTATTTTTATTTTTTTTTTGCTTTAGAAAAAGGGAAATATTCTCACGAGAGTTGAACATACATCAGTTTAAGGTGTCCTGAATTTTTCATAGATTTGCTTGTGGCACCATCTTATTTTTAATTTATGTATTGTATATGTTATTTACCATCATCCTGTGTTTTTTACTCAGTGATAAATTTGCTTTAAATCCATCATACTCGAATTCATATATTTTATTTGTTTCACTACTAGGCAGCCCTTTCTTAGTCAGTTGTGTTAGCATTGTGCATTTACTTTGATACAGTTTGCAACTCTTGCACCTTTATGGTGCCCACTTTGCCCCTAGATGTATTGCGTGATTATGTTGTTTGTGGTCTCTATGTGGTGTTTTGCCCACTGTTGTTTAAAGGTTTAACTCCTTGAGTTTTATGTAGAGGATAGTTTCATCTAATTTATCAATTTAAATATATGTTATACTTTCATAGAACTAAGTGCTTGATTAACACCCAAAAGTTTCTTTCTCCATTTTTTCTGTTTCTAGTGTCCTTGTCTTGAATCAGCTCTTACAAAATCAATTGTTTTTCAGGTATTACCCTATGACCAATTGATGCAGGAGTTAGATGTGACAAATGTTCGTGAACTTGAAGATTTTCTAATTAATGAATGCATGTATGCGGTAGGCATCATTCCAAACCAGAGAGTATTTAATGCTTTCCTGCTATCCACACAATCATTATTACCACTGTTTAATTTTTATCTTGTCTTTTTCTACAATGATTGATATAATTATGTTAATAAATTGGTTGCTTGAAACGATATTTGATGAATGACAGACAAGATTTCTAATTTTGTTGCTCTCATCAGGGAATAGTCCGAGGAAAGTTGGATCAATTGCGTCGGTGCTTTGAGGTCCTTGCTCATCTTCATCATCTGTTATTGTATTTAATTGTATTTTGATCCATTTCTATTTTTCCATTTAATGCCTATTAGAAGTTTACCTGATTTAAGTGTGATTTCAGGTCCAATTTGCAGCAGGGAGGGACTTGAGGCCTGATCAACTTGGGAATATGATCCAGACTCTCTCTAACTGGTAATCTCTCTTTTTCAAGTGGGGGCCTGAATAATTTGTAATCATGTGGATGTTATTTATTAAGTCAATTACCGATTCTTGGAAAAATCATGTGAAATTTTAAATTTCTATGTTTGATATTAAGCTTGTTTTTGATGCTGGATGACTTGAATATCAATAGAACTTGATCAACACTTAAAGCCTTGAATTTTTGGACTATGATCACTGTATAAAAATATCCAAGTCTGTTTAGCATCTAATCTTTAGTTGAAAGTTGGTTTAAAGTTCCTATTATCTACTTGTCACAAATTTAATTTTGTATTTTATATACATTTTTTGATACTGAAATTTGTGTTTGAATATTCTATTTCTTGCTTCTTTCGTTCAGAATATCTCAATTTGGTATTTTATACACAGTGCTAGTTTTTGGGATGTAATGTTTATTGTTTATCTTTGAAATACTAAAATTAAATATGAATGGGAAACATAGGTTGTCTACCTCAGAAAGTCTGCTTGTTTCAATCCAAGAGAAGATCAAATGGGCAGATGCTATGAGTGAAATTGACAAGAAGCACAGGAAGGATGTGGAAGAGAAGGTGGAAGAAGTAAAAAAGTCTATTTTCAAGGTGGGTTGGATTTATTTTTATGCCTTTTAACATTTTTACAGATGAGAAAATTTCTGAGAGAAAATTGTTTGCATATAATTTCATTCTTGTATCGAATGTGTTGAAAAATTCGTTTATCCTTATAGATATTAAACACTTGGAAGGAGAGAAACATTGAACTGAAACTGTGTGTTTTTAAGACAGTAGGGATGTTTTATTTATATTGAGAAAAAAGTAATTAATACAATAGAGGAGATGTAATACCTTCTAATAACTAAGATATGAGATTGGAATGAACAAATAGAAATGTGTCTAATAATACACATATAGATATTCTTGATTATATAGAATCAGTTCCTTATTTGTATAATTGTAATAGTGTATCTGTGTTCTGAATTGGTGTTTGATTATTTACTGATATATAATGCAAGCTGGAACTCCATTCCCTACGCTATTTTCTAAATTGCCAACACTGCTCTACCCGAGGTTATAATGACAGAGGGAAACAATTTTTTGTTAATAAAGTAATTCCCATTTAAATGTATTCATGACTAAAACTTTGAGGGGCCATTGTGTTGCACAAACAGAATTCATTATTCTTTAATAATCAAGCTACAACGTTTTGAGGTTAGCTTATGGATCACACACAACCATGGCTTCCTGTCTTGTATTAAATTCTAATATAGGCCTTTTACCTCTAAATCTCTGAGGTTTGGCTGATAACTTTTCCTTGTCTCCTTTATCTCTATTTTTTTTACCATCCTTCATCTCATCGTCGTTACACTCTTTATTTTATGCTTCTATGGGCTTTCTTCATACATGCTTAAATTACTTATGATGAGACCTTACTATTTTATCTTGTATCTAATAATTGTATTTCTAATATTCCTATTGAACACCTGTCATTGACTGGAGATATGATTAAAGTATATTGTAAATAAGTGAGTGCAAACTTCACTTTACATGCTGAATTTGTGGGGTTAAATTTGATTAAAATCCACTTCCTAGAAGGATAAGAGAGTGGTACCATCCTCTGTGACCTGTTTTGTCATTAATTCTATCAACGCTTCTATAACTGCTTATCCATTAATCTTTTCATCAAACAACATTTTATGTGTTTAGCCATGTATAGGTGCTGCTGTGTGCTGCATTGATCTTATGTTTGGTTTTGGAGTTGTATTAAATAGTGTAGAAGTATCTGCCTTAATTATATACATAATTGCCTGCTGTTCTTTATGGTTGGAATATATTGGTCGACGTGTCTTACTTACTTCGTGGCAGAAGTTACACACTGTAAGCAGGCCGACATCGACTTCAGAGGCCATGAGGAGATCTGCTCTGAATCTGGTGGAGTGATGGATTATGAAGAAGATCGAAGCCGACCAAAGAGGTAATTTGAAAAAACCGTGTTACAACCAAGTATTTGATCAGATGCCCTAATCAAAAATTGATTTTCTAAGTTAACCATCATTGTTCTTGAACTACAAGTTTGACATGGATATGATTGGCACTTTTGTTTGTCTGTCTATACCTTAAATGTGTCTGCATATTGAAGTGTATTCATATTAGCAATAGGAATATAGATTAGATATGGCTTTGTAAATGTATTGTTCTGTAGGCGTCTAGTTTAATCTAGAATACAATTGATTTGTCATTTTTTCTTTTTGAAAAAGTTAAAAAGAATATTATTAAACCAAATTCCAAGTTTAGAGACAAGATTTGTCCATTTGAGCAAACCAGAGCAATATAAATAACAGACTCCCCGCATACAACCGCCTGATGTATCAGATATGCAAAAGTCTAGAAACATGTGTATTTAGTTTATGATTTCCATATATTCTATCATAAGACTTATTATAGGTTGAAAAATTTGCAGGAGGCGGCATCCAATATCTTGAAGATTGTAGTAGATAAAGGAGCTCATTGGATGAGTTCTTTAGTTGCTTGCCTGACTTTTATTCATGGCATGCGTCCACAGAGGGGAATCAGCTTTTGCAGACAAGTATATCTCATCGATATTACTCGTCTGTCACACCACAAAGCAAGATAGGAACAAGGAGAAAAAAAGGGGGAAACCTGTTAATTTCTTCGAGGTTGCACTTAGGAAATTGATGGTGTTTCTCGAACCATTTTAATCTAATACTGAGTTGGCAAGAACAAGCTGAGATGGTGGTGCGGCTTTTTATTTTTGGGTTGCTGAATTTATACACTATTTTCTTTTGTATTATGCTTCATATATGCTGCTTCAATTGCATTGCTATGCTTTTATTTTTTTGGGTGGTTGGTCTCCATCGTATGAATCTACTGCTGATGCTTATGAATTTTTTGGTTAAGAAATTGAAGGGAGAGGAGAGGATGAAATTATATTTTGTACTTTTCAGGGTTCATTTGACATAAAAGGTAAACTTAAGGAATAAATCTATATTATTTATATATTATTAATTAAATCAGATCCTGTTTTTGCGAGGACAAAGTTTTCACCTTTTTATGTATAAAATGATTAAATTATTCTTTTTTATTCAAATCAGTCCTTTTTATTTTTTTTGTAAAGAAGAGGATGAACAAATTATGTTTTTATTTTATTTTATTCATTTCCTTCTCATCTCAACTTTATCTGTTCCGAACCAAACTAATAAATTTATTTATTTTTCTTTTAATTTATCCTATTTTTCTTGTCTCTTTTAAATACAAATTTAGGATAAGAATACCTTGCTAATATTCTTGTTTAGCATATGCAAAACAGGAACTGTGCGAGTCTAAACTTTGAAGTATAATCAGAAAAATTTAGTGGAATGTATGTTTTTATAAAATATTAATTTATTTAGAAGTATTTTATTACCATTTATAACAAAGTCTGTGATATATGTAAATAAAAATGGGTAGTGGTTTAGTTGTTGATGTACAATACTAGAGTGGGAGGGAGGGGCCACTTTGGTGTTTGGGCTAGCTGTTTCAGTAAAATAATACTACCAGGTTAATGGGTATTGCTCCTTCCGTCATCCATGTGTTTCCTCCACTTTCTCACTGATTATTTTATTTCAAAAATACTCTTCATCTTTTTAATATTTTTTTATTTATTTTAAAAACATTCTATATCTCTATTATTTCTATTGTTGTTTTGCCTCCACCAAGATTTCCAAATCAAGGTTAAGCCATTGTTATCAGTTGGCCAGTGGGTAAAAACCATGTTTAGCAAAAATAGTGTATGTAAAAGAAAGTTCTTTGAAAGATGAAGCCAACCAACCTGAAGTATGGGACAAAGAAAAACATTAGACAACCTTACATTTTTAACTTCTCGTAACAAAGAGATAGTTTCTCCTTCTGCACTAAAACTCACCACTCTCCACGGACTTACTCCTTCAAGTTCTCCCTCTCATTCATTATCCTCTGTCAATACAAACCACCATTCTTCCTCCTACTTCTTTTCTCTCTTACACCACCAACTTCCTTACGCTCAAAACAAACTCAACTTACCCTCACACCTTTTCTTCCACCACTCAACATAAGACCTATTTTCCTCTTTTTAAATTTTTAAAAACGCTTCTTTGACACCAAAATTTTGATAGTCTTGATAATGCCACGTGGCGATTGTCAATTGAGCGAAATTTAAAAAATAAAATGAAATGTTTTGTGATTAAGTAGGGGAAATTTTGGAAGGGAAAAGAAATGAAAATTCATTTTGTGGTTTCTTTCATTCGCAGGTTTTTGTTCATCTCTCTCGTTTTGTCATCACCCACGTATCACTCATCTCTCGCTCATCTCTCTCATTCTCTCATCACTCTCGTATCACTCTCTCGCGTGGTCTGAGTTCTCACTCATATCACTCTCTCTCACGTTGCCCGAGCATTGTTGTGGGTGTCTTGTGCATTGTCGCTGGTGCGCCGTTGAAGCTCTCTACCATATTACTCTTGTGCGTTCTGCTTGTGTTGTTATTTATTCGTAAGTTGAACTGCTTGAACACTAACCTAATCTCCAGTAGAGAGGTTTTCTTCTTTCGTGAAACCTAATGATTTTGTGGACATTGTTATGACTGCAGGTCCAATGGCATCCGAAAAACCTAGTGTAAGATTAAATGTAAATTTTATTCCGTATGGATGATGTTTATCCTCCTGCTGTTAGTATTTATTCTATTTTTGTTAATGTTTTGTAGTGGCGCCTTCATATTTCCATGGATTCAACAACCGTTCTTGAAATGAATAGGTTACTGCGAGACCCTCATATAGAGTGTATTAGGATGACCCCTTTTAAGTGGTGCTTGAACATTTTAAACCCTATTGAGGTGAATTTAAAATTATTGAAGGTGATGGTTAAACGATGGGCTGGCAATGATGTTAGTTTTCGGGTTTGTCAACAAGTGGTTCCATTTACTGTTTTTTATGTCTTCATGGCGACATGTTTAGATATAGGTGGTCTAGATGTTCCTTTTGATGAATGTGTAGTTGGATTGGTTAGTCAGATGTTTAATCCCAAAACCACTACAAAGAAGGAGGTGATTGACATGTTTTATTTGATTGCCCGTGATGAGGAGATACAGGTTGATGTAGTGTGTAGGTTGTACATATTAGTTTGTTTAGTTTCATTTTATTTTCCTAGGAAATCTTTTTATGTTTCTAACATGCCTTGTGCAGTGTTAGATGACTTAGATAGTTTATGTTTGTACGATTGGGCTTCTTGCGTACATAAACACATTGTACAAAATTTAAATAAATGTATGAAGAAAATTATGTCTGGACGAATCTCCAAGTCACTAAGTCTTAGTGGGAATGTTGTTGTGTTGTAGGTAACATGATTTACTGAATAATCTAGTTTGAAAGCATTTTAAAAATTGGGTAACTGTTTCTTTTGATATTTTAAGGCTTGGGCGGTGGAAAGATTGTCTTTGCACGGTCATTCTTCTCACAGGAGGTTACCGCGCATATGGCGATGGTTCCCTTATATGGAGAAGAAAAAAACAATTGAAAATATCTTTAAGAACGGAGACGTAAGTCTTTCTAAGTGTGTTTAAAATATTTTTGTTAATATTCATGTATATATTTCACTAATGTTGTTCTTTGAGTTTGTTATAGTTAAATTTGGAGTGGTACGTAAGTAAGAATGATCGTCATATCCCTGAACTATGTATTGCATTCCACATTCATGACGGAGGGGTGGGTGAAGGTGAAGGATCGACTCCTGAACCATCTAGGCTTGCGGATACAAATGATGATAGCTCCAATGATGGCACGTGGGAAGCAGGTGCTGAGGAGATAATGATGACAACTGATAACGGTAATTCTTACCATTATCTGTGATGCAATTTTCTTACCAAATCATCTCTCTTGAAGCTTGAAACATTCTTAATCCTCTCTTTTTATCTACCTTTGTTAATAGGTTTAGAATAGGTTAAACATAGAAGTTTTCATCACTAATTCTTCAAGTTTTGTAGGAAATTTGTGTGCTTTGGAGGAGCATCCAAACTATCAAGAGTAGGAGCCCAAGAAGAGCTACAGGAGCAAGCAGATCTGCAGAAAAAGAGAAAAAGATGCAGTGTAGAATAATCGGGCCTGGCCCCCAGAAGGGGGCTAGGGCGCCCTTTGCTTCACTGTTTCACCTAGAACTTGGCGCCTGGGCGCCCCAAAAGGGAGATGAACGCCCTTTGCTTCGCTGTTCTTGCTTAATCATGGCGCCCGGGCGCCCTAGAAGAGGGGGGCTGGGCATGACTTTTGCTGACATGGCACCCTAGACCTATTTAAGGCTTCCATGCAACGAGGGTGCCATCTTCTATGCGGCTGAAGCTTGAAAACACCCTTTTGGACTTGTGAGAGCTGATTTTGGGCAGTGGGAACTCTCATTTCTCCTTCCTTGGGTCTTCATCTCTTCCATTTTCTTCTATTGTAAGCTCAAGCTCTCCATGACTATGGAGAGCTAAGTTCTTTTTGTTGGGGAATGATGTAATCTATGAAACTCTTTTGTAGATGCACTTGTTTTGAATGAATATAAGCTTCTTTCATTATTTGCTAGTGTTTAATTCCTTTGCTTAAAGCTTGTTGTGACTTGATGAACCATAACATGATTCTAGGGTTTGCTTAATGTTGGGAAATGTTGTGTGAACCTTGAACTAGACTAAACACCTAAGGGAAATTGTGTCTAGGGATAGAGCTTGGACCCTTAGTTGTCTTAATTGTGTCTAGGGATAGAGCTTAATGTCTTAACATAATATATTAACTTAAATACAACACCTAAGTCATCAAAATCATCTTAATATTAAAATATTAAATTATTTTGTACACATATTTCACTTAAAATTACATATGGAAAACTATTACCCATGCCTCATTCACGCTGCTTCTACAACTACTACACATCCCACTCAAATTATTTAACACTCATAATATATTTTTTTCTAAAATTCCAAACGGTAAAACCCATCCAAAATTTAAACCTTTCTTTCCATTCATAAAATATTCACATACACCACGTAAATCTCGTGCAACATAAATAAAATCCTTGTAGGATTAGTTGACACAACTCTCATCTTCACTATAACAAGACACTCCCCAGACTTGCATCCTTTACGCATAACACACTCCGAGTACATGATAATACAACACCGTCAAAATGAACCATGACATAAAAACAAAAGAAAACCCATCATCAAAGCAACGTCTAACATAACCGAAAACAATTATCACAACTACAACAACGAAGCTAAAACGTCAACACACCTTACCCTACATACACAAGATAATTCTTATCACTCCCCTTACAATGATGCACAAGCAAAGTACAAATATTATACCACATCACAAAATATTTCCCTATAACATAAAAACACTTATCAAAACCCCAAACAAATCATGTGTTACAATATAACCGGTTCCTCCCCTTACCTGGTTTCGTACTATTTTTTGTTTCCAAAATCACCAAGAAAGCTTCACAACGTCACCAATGATTCTCCTATTTTTGATGCCCGTTCTCTGCTCTATTTTCTCCCAGAAAACGTCTTTTCTCTCCCTTATATTTCAAATTTTCGTTTTTTGCTTTTAGGGTAACAAAATGTTAACTCCTTTTTACTCTTATCCTTTTTATCCTCTTCTATTCTATCTCTATGTTTTTAGTTTTGATAAAATCTCCCAGTTTATATTTAAAATCACTAAAATTTCCTCTCTTATTCTCTCTTAACTAATTTTTAAAATATCATCAACCACCAAATCTTTTTAAAATCTACAATATATAATAATGATTTTCTCAAAAATATAATATTTCTTTTAATCTTTAAACCCACCAAGATTATATCTCTTTTAACTAATTTTTAAAATAAAAACAACTAAATCTTCTAAAAGATTTACATAATATTATTTTATTAAATATCCAGATTATTTAATTTGCATACTTTTCCTTTTTACACCCTCTCTTAATTTCTACACCGGTTAAATAAAAGTAAAAGACCGTTTTGCCCGTAGGCAAAAATATAAAAATAAAGAAATAACATAAAAATCATGTTCTAACAAAATTATAAACTCAAGAACACTAATCTCCAAACAAAATTCAAAGTCTCAAAATTACTTTATTTTTAAAACTCCTATTTTCCCGGATCTTACACATTCCATATCATTTCTAATCATTTCACCTCTTAGTGTTTTGACCACAAGAATTTCAATATTTTACTTTTGCATTATGCTTATTTTCATTGCACCAACTCACATTAAATGGAATCATTTGTTAGTCTAAATTAGTTAGACAATTATACGATAGTAAAGTGTTATTCGAGTCTCTTGGGATACGATATCTGGTCTTACCGGTTTATTATTTGAATGATTTGATACGCTTGCCGATGAGTTAACAACAACCAATTCTGAACTAATGTTATTGAGTGCCAAAATTGCAAGCCTTACGAGGGAGTTAATGGACCTTCATTAATTTCCTATCTATAATGATGAAGTTGCATTTGGTCATCATGAAGAAGGTGTTGGTGTAGGTGATGAACAATATGGTGGTGGAGATGATGAGCACCCTATAGGGGATGAAGAAGCACCACCTGAACATCACAAAGCTGTAGCATCTGAGCATCGTCCTGATTATGTTGATGTTGATGATGGTGACAATGATGATGAAGGGGAGGTACCATTGGCAATGCCCCCTATCCGCAATTTTGCTGGTGATCCAACCGCCGATGTCGACGCTGACCAATTGATGGGTGTCGCAGCCCATGTAAATTTTGATGAGTTGCTCCAGCGTAAGAAATGCAGAATCCGTGAATCGGTAGAAGATTGTTCCAGCAGAGGTGATAGTTGATGCAATGTGGAGTTGATGTATGGTTGAAGATCTATATGTAAGGGAGAGCTAGCTTCAGACGACTTTCATGAACTGGAAGAAAGCTAGGAGATGGAGAAAAGATCAGAGAATGTGGCTTTGGGCAAAGTATCTCTCGGCTGAAAGAATGAATCAACAAAGAAGAAAAATTCTCATAGATTTCCAAAGTGATTTACAATAGTGATGCCATGAATTTATAATGGATTCACAAGGCATGTGCGTGAGTGATGATCTCCATGATTCGTGGATCTATTGCCACGTGGTACAAGCAAGAAATTCCCATGTGGGTCTAGAAAGAAAACATGACAAACACGGATTACATGTGCTTGAAATTATGCATACAAAGCTATGGTGATGTTTAGTAAAAGTNGAGGGGTGCGCCAGCAATGTTGATGGTCAATTTGACAATTCTGCCCCTTTGTCTTGAGTCTTTATATTCCATGCAAAGTGAAGGAAAAGAACCTGCCCAGTTGTACTCATGTCTTGCAATTCTTGTTGAAGCTTCCTTGCCATACTTCTAGTAATGGGTCCATGACCTAAGTCATCATCTCCTCCCCCTTGAAGAGGATTTGTCCTCAAATCCAGATCATCATCTGAGTTAAAACCTGCAAAAGGACGAAGATTAGAAACATTAAAAGTAGAATGGACACCATAGTCTGATGGAAGGTCTAACTGATAAGCATTGTTGTTGACCTTCTTAAGGATTTTAAAAGGACCATCTCCTCGAGGACTTAATTTGGACTTCCTTTGAAGAGGAAATCTTTCCTTTCTAAGGTGAAGCCAAACTAAGTCACCTTCATTGAAAATGACTTCCTTTTTACCCTTATTGTTGTACTTAGCATATCTCTCACTTTGTTGTTGTATTTGATTGCTAATCCTCTCATGAAAAGTTTTAATAAATTTGGATTTAGAGATTCCCTCTTGATGAACAAATTCATTTGAAGAATGTAAGGGAATTAAATCCATAGGTGTGAGAGGATTAAACCCATATACAGCTTCAAAAGGAGAAACTTTAGTAGTTCTATGAACTACCCTATTATAAGCAAACTTCACATGTGGAAGGTACTCATCCCAAGATTTGTGGTTACCCTTAAGGACTACTCTCAACAAAGTGGATAGAGATCTATTTACTACTTCAGTTTGACCATCTGTTTGAGGATGGCAAGTAGTAGAAAAAGAGAGCTTAGTTCCTAATCGAGACCATAAGGTTCTCCAAAAGTGACTAAGAAATTTTGAATCTCTATCAGAAATAATGACTCGAGGTAGACCANGGAGTCGAACCACATCTCTAAAGAATAACCTAGCCACATTGCTTGCATCATCTATCTTATGGCAGGGTATAAAATGAGCCATTTTACTAAAACGATCCACCACCACAAAGAATCAAAACCCTTGGAAGTTTTTGGAAGTCCTAAAACAAAGTCCATGCTAATATCTTCCCAAGGAGTTGAAGTAATTGGCAAGGGAGTATAGAGACCATGAGGCATTGCTCTAGATTTGGATGCTAAACAAGTAATGCACTTAAAACAATGTCTTTGAACCTTTCTTCTCATGTGGGGCCAAAAGAATTTCTCTTTTAGCATGCTTAAGGTTTTATCTACCCCAAAATGCCCCATCAATCCTCCCTCATGTATTTCTTTGACAAGGAGTTTTCTGTGTGAACCTTGGGGTATACAAAGTTTGCCTTCTTTAAAAAGGTACCCCTCCTTCACATAGAACCCTCCTTGTGGTTTTTGCAAACATTCATCATACAAGGTGGCAAACTCACTATCTTGAGCATACAATGTTTTTATGTTATCAAACCCAAGAATTTGAGCTCCTAGAGTGGCTAGTAAAACATGCTTTCTTGACAAAGCATCCGCCACTATATTAGACTTTCCTTTCTTGTATTTGATAACATAAGAAAATTGTTCAATAAATTCTAGCAACTTAGCATGTCTCTTTTGCAACTTGTGTTGACTCTTTAAGTATTTTAGTGATTCATGATCACTATGAATGATAAATTCCTTAGAAACAAGATAATGTTCCCAAGTTTGAAGAGCCCTCACAAGAGCATAGAGTTCCTTGTCATAGGTGGGGTAGTTACAAGAAGCACCATGAAGTTTCTCACTAAAATATGCAATGGGATGTCCTTCTTGTAATAACACAACACCTATTCCAAATCCAGAAGCATCACATTCTAACTCAAAAGTTTTGGAAAAATTTGGTAAAGCTAGAATGGGTGCTTGAGTGAGCTTCTCTTTGAGTAGCTCAAAAGCTTTTTGTTGTTTTTATCCCCAATGGAATGTAACATCTTTTTTCACCAACTCATTGAGAGGTGAAGCAAGACTGGAGAAGTTAGGTACAAATCTTCTATAAAAACTTGCCAATCCATGAAAACTCCTAATTTCTCCTACATTCTTTGGGGGTGGCCAATCTTAGATGGCCTTTATTTTCTCAGGATCCACATGAACCCCATCTTTAGTGACTACAAAACCAAGAAAGATGACACTATCAACACAAAAGGTGCATTTGTCAAGATTTGCAAACAATTTATTGGTTCTAAGAATTGTTAAGACAACTCTCAAATGTTTTTCATGATTTTGCAAGTCTTGACTATATACTAAGATGTCATCAATATAAACAACTACAAACTTCCCAATGCAATCCCTTAGAATATGATTCATAAGTCTCATGAATGTACTTGGGGTGTTAGTAAGACCAAAAGGCATCACTAACCACTCATATAACCCAAACTTAGTCTTAAAAGCAGTTTTCCACTCATCACCCTTTTTTATTCTTATTTGGTGATATCCACTTTTAAGATCTACCTTTGAGAAAATTTGAGCCCCATGCAATTCATCCAACATATCATCAAGTCTAGGGATGGGATGTCTGTATTTTATTGTGATGTTGTTGATAGCCCTACAATCACAACACATTCGCCATTTACCATCCTTTTTGGGCACCAACAACACAGGTACAACACATGAGCTTAAGCTCTTTTGAACCCAACCCTTGTCTAGCAAGTCTTGTACTTGTGACTTAATATCTTTTGTTTCTTGGGAAATCGTCCTATAGGCAGGCCTATTAGGAAGAGTTGCCCCTGGCATAAAGTCAATTTGATGTTCTATTCCCCTTAAAGGTGGAAGCCCAATAGGAATGTCCTTGGGAAATAGATCATCAAATTCTTTCAAAAGATTTTGGATTGAAAGAGATAAAGTAGAAGTCTAAGACTCACTAGATGTGCATATGAGTGTTCCTTGACAAAGAAGGAGGTATAAAGGTTGCTCAACTTGAAGTGCGTGGATCAAAGTTTTTTTATTTAAAAGGACTTCATATGGAGTAACCTTGTGGGAGGGAACACTAGACTCCCACACCTCTTTTTCATCCCTAAGGATTACTTCTTGCTTGGTTTTTGGACTTTGTTTCCTCTTTTGTTCTTTTTCGTGGTCCCTAATTGCCTTCATTTGTGCTTGATCCTTTGCAACTTGGGTAGGTGTCAAAGGATGAAGCACAAATTTCTTATCTCCTTTGTGAACAATTATGGTGTTGGTAAGACCATGATGTATAATTTCATGATCAAATTGCCATGGTCTTCGCAACAACACATGACAAGCTTCCATGGGAACTATATCACAAATCACTTCATCTTTGAAGTTCCCAATGGAAATTGCCAATTTAGCTTGTTTCTTGACAGTTATATCCCCATCTTCATTTATCCAATGAAGTTTGTAAGGTTTTGGATGGGGTATGACTTCAAGATTTAACTTTTCAACTAGCTTGACACTACAACAATTGCAGCAAGATCCACTATCAACAATGAGAGAACAATATTTGTCTTGAATCTTACATCTTGTATGAAAGATGTTCTCTCTTTGAGATAAATGTTCTAAGCTAGGTTGACTATTGAGCACTCTTCTCACCATGAGAAGTTGACCATCTTCAGCAAAGACTTCCTCTCCCTTCTCTTGTTCACTCTCACTTTCACTGGTGGGGAATTCACTTTCACTACTATAAATGTCACTACCTTTAAGAATGATGGCTCTCTTTGTAGGACATTGAGCAGCTACATGACCCCTACCCAAACACTTAAAGCACTTGATATCTCTTGTGTGAGTGTGTGAAGAGGATTCTTGTTTGGGCTTTTCATTTATTTTGGCTAGAGGTTTAAAAGACTCTTTTTCTTTAAAAATTTTCTTTTCAAAAATAGGTTGAACTTGAACTCTTTTAGAAGAGGATTTTCTCAAGTTTTGTTGTTCTACCTTGATACACATTTGAACAAGATCATTCAAATCTCTATAAGGTAGTAGTTCAACCCTATCTCGAATATCAAAATTAAGCCCACTTAAAAATCTGGCCAAAGTAATTTTTGAAGCCTCTACTATCCCTGCCCTCATTATGTATAACTCCATTTTTTGTCTATATTCTTCAACAGTCATAGACTTTTGTTGTAATCTTTGGAGTTTATCCATGAGTTCTCTATTGTAGTAGGAGGGAATATGTCTCCTCCTAAGGGCAGTTTTGAGATCATTCCAATAATGAATTGGAGGAGCTTGATGTCTAAGTCTCTCTTGGACTAAGGCAGTCCACCAATACATTGCATACCCTTGAAAGCTTAGGGTAGCTAGAGAGACCTTTCTTTCTTCACTTACTTGGTGGAAAGCAAACAATTGTTCCACCTTCATTTCCCAATCAAGATAGGCCTCAACATTGTCCTTCCCATGGAAGTGAGGCAATACAACATTGACTTCTTTAGGAGGTGGAAGCACATGAATATTCCTCCTAGATTTCCTAGAAGAAGAAGGTTGACTGTAATAATCTCCCACATTTAGAGGTATGCCCTCTTCTTGAGAATGATCACTTTGACTTCCACTAGACCTATTTTGTTCTTCTCTTAACAACCTCAACTCATCTTGAATCATAGCATTTTGAAGCTCTCTATTGACTTTTTCTTGACTCATCTTCCTTTCAATTTCATTGAGTTGGTTGACTAAGGTTTGGAGGGTGAATTGCTCTTTTTGGTTTTCACTATCACTAATCCTAGGAGAATGCCTTCTAGACATTGTGATGGACTTAAATGTTTTTCTTGAAATAAAGACTAAAGAGTTCACTTTGAAAGCAATATTCCAGGTAAGGGAGGTGAACCACTAGGGTTGCTTAAGTACTAAGCCTTTGCCTTGCCAAATATGCTTCTAGTTACTTACTAAATTCTTTAGATCAAAATCACTTTTAGATCCACCAAAGTCTCAAAGACAACAAACAATCAAAGCAAAATAAAGGCCTAAACTCTAGAATTCGGACCCCTAAAGAGAGCTTCCTAAACGAACAAGAACATAAAGCTGGAAATTAAAATGAAAGAAAACTAGTAAAGGTGAGGTCTCCTAGGTGAGGCTTAGACTTTGGATCTAAGACACACTCACCGTCTACCAAATTTTAAGTGGTGAGACTTTAAGTCAAGTTAGCAAATGAGGGAAGAACACTTATGCGCTCTTCCACTTCACATGCTTGAAATGGCCAAATTACAAGAATTAAAAGAAAGAAAGAAACAAGTTACAACTAGTAATTGCAACAACGGAAAGGGGAAATACAAATGCAACTTTGGCTTCTCTCAAGGCAAGCTACGTGAACTAGGTGCAGTCACAATTCTCACAGTTGCAGAAAGTGAGGCTGTCAAATTCTGTTGGTGTAACACGTCTGGAATAGTGGCTGTTACAGCCAATTATGCCGAACAACAACAAATTTTTTGCAGTACCGAGAAGTATTCTCTGCTACACAAAGCCAACATTCAATATAAGCTTTTCCCTCACCAATCCTCTTTCTAATATGCTACCATCAATGAAAATCCATCTGAAACCAATCTACATTCACAATGATTCTCACAGTATCCACCAAATGTCAGTGACAATTGCAGGCAACTGCAAATTTTAATGTTGGAATGAAAGTAGACTATCACCCCATAGGCTTTACAGCAAACATATGGTGTACAAAATTTCAATCAATTAAAAGCAAACAATTAAAAGGTTTTCAAGGAAAGGTAGCACTCAAAGAGAACTTAAGAAAGGACCTAGAATAGAATTAAAACGCAAGAAAACATAGGAAGTTGCAGCAATGTTCAATTCAAACTCATGTGAAAAAGAGACAAAAGTGTTTGATAAATGGTCTCAATGAACTCTGAAACTGATGCACCAAAACTGAAACACACTTTGATTGGTACTGGTGTTCACGGCTTTTTCAAATTAAAATGCATTTGGGAATTTGTTTTGCATATTTCTTTTACTTTACTTACACCAAGCTTTTGCTACTAATATAATCATGAATTGGATGCATCAATCAGTTTAGGTGAATGTTGTGTAAACAACTGCAACTTATTAGAAAAAAAAATATGCTGAATGATGGAACTGAAATGGCAAAACTGTGTTAACGTGTTTATACCTCCAATTCAATGATTCAAGCAACTTTAGTTTCACAATTATGACTTGTATTCACTGTGAGTAGAGACTAAATGTTGCTAAATCAGAATTTCACTATGTCAGTTGTGTTTAACACAAAAATTACCAAATCACCGTCAATTCAAGCAGAGGAGTCAACAATGATATGAATTAATTTGTTTCACCCTCAGATCAACAGTGTAACACCAAACAGACTCTAGGAATACCATTACAAGATGTCCAGTGAAGATTTAATTCTGAACAGATTCCAAACCAGAAAAAGAAAAGAAACAGACTCAATCAATTCAATTGTAGTTCGGTCAACTGCTAAGCACTGAATGGTAAAATTCTGCAGTGTATTGCAACCATGTTTCGGTTTGTCTTAGACAAAACACTGTTCATTTGGTATGCTTAATACACTATTGCAGTAAATCAGCGCATCAAACCAATACAGGACATCAAATCAATTTCATTCAACAGATCAATGTAGAAACACATTTGCACGGTGCAGTTTGAATCAACCAAGATCATTCACATTCAACACAAATCCGAATCAGTGATTTACTGGTACTGTTCTGTGATTGATTTCAGAATACACTGAGCTCTTTATTCATTGCTCATTGAATGTGCATATTTTGAAATTCAAATAAGAAAAACAGTTTTATCCACACACTTGATCAATTCAGAATCGGTAGCTTTTTGCCAAATTCATTTTACTCAGAATTTTGAGAAGAAAAATTGGATCACAAACAAGACCAGACATGACAGTATTAGATCTAAAAATGAAAAGACTCAAAGGCACCAGATCTGACCAAATAAAATGAAACAAAATTGAAAACAAGAAAAGCTGGAATTAAGAAAAACACTCGTTGACAGATGAAGTTTACTGGATTCAAAGAAGCAATGAAACAGTAACCAAAAGCACACGAAGGAACGGTAATGACAATAAGGATCGATCAATTGACTTATCTAGAGCGTGACCCAAAACCAAAGCTCTGAATACCAACATGATGAGTTGCTCCAGCGGAAGAAATGCAGAATCCGTGAATCAGTAGAAGATTGTTCCAACAGAGGTGATAGTTGATGCAATGTGGAGTTGATGTATGGTTGAAGATCTATATGTAAGGGAGAGCTAATTTCAGATGGCTTCCATGAACTGGAAGAAAGCTAGGAGATGGAGAAAAGATCAGAGAATGTGACTTTGGGCAGAGTATCTCTCGGATGAAAGAAGGAATCAACAAAGAAGAAAAATTCTCATAGATTTCCAAAGTGATTTACAATAGTGATGCCATGAATTTATAATGGATTCACAAGGCATGTGCGTGAGTGATGATCTCCATGATTCGTGGATCTATTGCCACGTGGTACAAGCAAGAAATTCCCATGTGGGTCTAGAAAGAAAACATGACAAACACGGATTACATGTGCTTGAAATTATGCATACAAAGCTATGGTGATGTTTAGTAAAAGTNGAGGGGTGCGCCAGCAATGTTGATGGTCAATTTGACAATTCTGCCCCTTTGTCTTGAGTCTTTATATTCCATGCAAAGTGAAGGAAAAGAACCTGCCCAGTTGTACTCATGTCTTACAATTTTTGTTGAAGCTTCCTCGCCATACTTCTAGTAATGGGTCCATGACCTAAGTCATCAAATTTGATGTGTAATTTAATGTAGTATAGCTAAGGAATGACCCCTAGGTCGTCTCCCAAATACCAACTTTGCGGTTCAAGAATCGAGTCAACCACGAATGGGGTTTGTGAAAGGGTTTTGGAATGCGGATGAATCAAATTGAAAACACTGATGCAAACAGAAATGCAAACATAGATGTAAAAACAGTTTTAAAAATAGAATGAAAATGGTTGGTCATTAACTTAATTACAATGTTTCCCATCACAAATTATCTAAATAAAGTTGCTACTCAGACCTCTAATCCAACAGAGTTTACCGACTAAGCGACGATTAATTTTGTCTTCATAAACGCAAACTAAGTGAATGCGTTGTTAATATCAAATCTGATTTACACCATACAGTTCCGTCAACTAAGCAAAGATGTCACACCAACTGGGCTACTAAGCGTATACCCAATTGCAGGTGCAAATACAAAATTAATATTAACCAAGTCAGAGTTGCCACACAGTCACAGTTCAGAAACCTTAGGGAAACATANCAATATAGCTAATGACCAACTAGAGTAATTTAAGCTAGCATGGTAATTAAACTAACACCATTAAAAACCTTAGACAACATTCAAACATCAAACATTGTTACAAACAAACTAACAAACACAGTTAAAAATAATTAAACTCAACACTAACTCAAACACATTAAACTCAACCTATTAACTAAATTAATTAAAAACCAAAGAAACCAACAAGCCTAATTTAATCCTAGCAAATTACTTGACACAATGGCAATTAACAAAGGAATTTAAAAGTCCAATTGGCCAAAGAAAAGCACATGGTCGTGAGTGATGTGTAACCTTCTAAAGTCCATTTCAAAGTCAATCTTCACCAAACTTTAAAATATGTTTCCCTCTTGTACCATGTGCTCCAATCTTCAAGACAACACACATGTGCCTTCCTCACACTTTAAAACCATGCCATCACTCTTCCATGCATCAAAAATCTGGTTCCCAAAACCCAACCATCAAATACCGTGAGCTAGCAAGGAAATTCTACAAAAAGTGCTTCAAACCAAGGTGTAAATGAAAGATACTTAGGGTGCTTCTTCCAATGTGCCATGTAAGCCAAGTAAAATAAAAATCAAACACAAAACATTTCCCATCTCAAGATGATTCTCGGCAGAAATTTGTGCTAGAGACAAAGCTCAAAATGGAAACATTCCCTTAGTCAAAATAAGCATCATATGTGTTTGTCCAAAAATCGTAAAGACTTAAATGCACCTTCTCTCCTCCTTCCTATCTCCATTTTCGGTTTTTCCTCTACCAACACACACCATTCATGTTTTCTTCCTCCATTCTACCGAAACATACACCCAAGAAACCAAAGTTCAAATTCCAAATCAACACAAGAACAATAAACTCAAACTTCTACTCATTTGACCCAACCAAACCTTCCCTTTTCTTCAAGCTTTTTGTAAAAACGAAAATAAATCCCTAGCCTTCAAGTCCAGCACCGTCCAGCCACAATAAACAGCACAAAGTTCTGGTTGTAAACTTGCTTCAAACATCAAAACCGAAAAACAAAAAGAAAGAGTCCAAATCACAACACCTACACATCGACTTAAGCTTCCTTCAACCAAAACTCAACAAGAACTCCATTTTCATCATACAACCATGTAAATTGAAATGAAAACCATGAGCACCGCAGCAAATGAAGAGGAAAACGATATAGACTTTCATTCAAATTCAAGAACCACCATGAAAATGCAAAGAAAAGCTCCCAAGCTCATGCTTCCCACTTCAAAGAGCAAGAAAATGAAATGGTAAATGGATGGTTTTCTACTTCTACCAAGCCAAGATAACCAAGATGATAGGAAGAGACAAAGAAAATCTGCAACTTTTTTCATTCAAATGGTCACAACCGAAGCACCATAGCAAGTTCTCCATGAGAGTTCATACAAAACCTAGAAATGAAGTGTAAAAGTGTGCATAGAAGTGAGTGGTCGGATAAGGTTCTCCAAATACCGAGAATTGCCCTAAAATGGTGGGGTCCACCTCCTAAAATCAAACCCTAGCCTAAAGCCAAGTGTCCTGCAAAATGGGCTTCTAGAAAATTGCCACTAAAAGGGCCCAAAAACTCCTAATCTAATTAAGGTTTTGATCAGCTGTCGCAACCCATACAAATTTGATTGCATATGAGAAATGTAGTATAGCTAGGGAATGACCCCTAGGTCGTCTCCCATAGACCAATTTTGCGGTTCGAGAATCGAGTCTAACGCGAAAGGGGGGGGTTTGAAAAGGTTTTGCAAAAATTAAAGAACTCAATAAAGACACAGATGCAAACAAACTAATTTAAGCTAGCATGGTAATTAAACTAACACTATTAAAAACCTTAGACAACATTCAAACAAAATAAAATAAAATAGTAGATCCCAACAAGGCAACAAACAACTACCTAACATAGTTAAATTAAATTAAATGCAAAACTAAATTAGAGAAACTAAAAAGCAACTAATCCTACTATGCAATTAATTGAAAACAAAGAAATAAACACACATGCTTTTTCCTCTATCAATTATGTGACAATACATGCACCAACTAAAGAAAATTCAATTCTTGGAATGGCCCAAAAACCTCATGGCCGTGACCTCCCAAGCACACCAACTCCAAATTTGCTTTCTTTCTTCAATAAACATTTGAATAATGTTTTCCTTGTCCCATGTGCTCCAAGAAAGTGCTTTCTTCTACTTTTTACCATTGAAAACCGTGTTCTTCTCTCTCCCCAAAAGGCCAAAACCGTTTTCTCTCTCTTCCAAAGCAAAAAGCAACATTTCCTTAAATGGTCCAACACAAAAGTGGAATTTTTCTTTCAATGTGCCACATGTACATGGTCAAAGGGAATTAAACTAAAGAAATGCCTTCTCCTCTCCTTGTAATGCTTGGACATTGCTCACCAAACAACAATCCACAATTCATATTCTCTCCAAAAATCGAACACACTCCCATTCCTTCAAATCAAATGAAAATTCCAAAAACAATGCAACCTTGGAGACCGTGTGCCTTCCAACAATCACCATAACACCTTCATTGCAATATCCAAATGCAAAATGAAATTCTTCTACAATGGAATCCGTGTATTATTGGTTCAACACCCTAAAAGCAACCCAATAAATCTCTATCTTCCAATCTTCAAATACCATAAGCATACAAGTCAACCTCTCATTCCATAAAAGCAAAACATAAACATCTTTTCTTCTTCATTTCACGGCTGAAATGGGTGCAACACAAAACAACTTCATCTCACCAAATTACTTGCATCAATCAAAGTAAAATGCACAAGAAGAAAAAGGGTTTAGCTCAAACAACCATGAATCAACTCAAACTTTCTTCACTCCGAAACTCAATAGGAACCATATTCTTTTTCATTCAACAAAGGAAACCCAAATATAATCACTCAAATGGTGCAGCAAAGAGGAAACGAAAATGAAAAATGGGTCTTGGTTCAACCAAAGAAACCACCATGAAAATGCAAAGAACTACCTCCAAGCTCAAGCTTTCAACATTCAAATGGACAATGCAAGAAGAGGAGTGATAGATCTCCCTTCCATTAAGCAAGAATAAGTATAGTTTCAAGCAAGAGAAGAAGAAAAATATGTTCTTGATTCAATCCATGCTCAAAATCGGGCACCCCAAAGCTCTCCATGGGAGTTCATACAAAAACCTAGAAAATGAAGTGGAAAGTATGTGCTAAGGAGTGTGTCTCGGCAATAGCATGACAAAATGCCGTCCAACCTTCAAAATAGGTGGGGTCCACCTCCTAAAATGAAACCCTAGCCTAAAGCCAAGTGTCCTACAAAATGGGCTTCTAGAAAATTGCCACTAAAAGGGCCCAAAAACACCTAATCTAATTAAGGTTTCTAAAAACGAAATTACAACTTAATTAAAATGGAAGTAACTAAATGTTGAGTCTTGAATGATCACGCCACCTTCCCTAATGCTCCAAATGATGTTTCCAAAATTTCCCTGCACCCAAAAAATGCAATTAATCAGCTCAGAAAATTCAAATTAGTGAAAATACGAATTTTCGACCAAATTAAGCAGAATTCGGAAAAACGGGGAAATAACAGACAATTAAACACAATTCCTCAATTTATTTAAGTGCAATAAACTAAATATAGTTCAAGAAATAACGACTCATCAAAATAGACCACACTTAGTCTTTTGCACTCTTGGGAAAAATCAAGACGAAAACCACTGAACTACTCAAACATCAGGGAGGTGACACAGACTCGACAGACAGACAACAAAGACTCACAAAACAGAAACAGAGTTGCACAATTCTCACAAAATCTGGACAATGAAAGGCATAGGCAGAATCCTACACAGAGTCAATGAAAGCAGATACTTACAGAATCATCCAAATAGTTCAGTACATGGAAAACAATCAATCAGTGAAGAGATGAATCAAAAGCAACAGAGCCTCACAGATACGCACAATCAGTGTTGCTCTCAAGTGTTTAAGGTAAATCAATGTCACTCAATGCACTCAAGAAAGCAAACACAAATAGACTTGGCAAGCCTCTAATATCAACACTCAAGCATATACGCATATTCAAATCAAAAGGTATTTTTATGGTTGTAATGGGGCCAACGACAAGGGAGGATACATCTGGATAAGAAGCTACAAACCATAAGGAATAGAGGAGCAATGGGGAACAAGTGTAAACACATTCAAACACACCCACAACCTCTAATGTCATCCTCTTCTTGACTCCATTATTCACAATTTTTTTTTTTCATTTTTCACTATTTTTCTGTTTTTTTTTCTTTTTCTCATCCTATCTCTTTCTCTCTCTCTTTTTTTTTTCTGAACAAAACTGTAAGAGACAAGATGCACACATATATACAAAAACAAAACAAGAAGAGGAACCAATCTAGCCAATTCATCATAATTGACGAGTCGTTAATTCTTAAACTATATTTAGTTTATTGCACTTAAATAAACCAGAGAATTGTGTTTAATTGTCTGTTAGTTCCCCGTTTTCCAAATTCTGCTTAATTTGGTCAGAAATTCGTAATTGTGCTAATTTGGATTTTCTAAGCTGATTAAGCGCATTTCTGGTTGCAGGGAAGTTGTGGAAACATCATCTGGAGCATTGGGATATGGTGTGACACATTCAAAGGCACAACACTTAGTCATTTAAATTCTAATTAAAGTTGTAATTTCGTTTTCTAGAAGCCCTAATTAGAATTAGGTGTTTTGGACCCTTTTAGGGGCATTTTTGTAAAAAACCAAATGTGGGGGCCATGTGACATCTCTTTAGGGCTGACTTGTAGTGTGTGGACCCTACCAAATAGTAATTCTTGGTCATATAGGGTGTGAATACCGAGCCACACACTTAGAGACCCATAGCTCATGGTTTTTGCTTCTTTCTTCTAGGGTTTCTCTTATTTTGAACATGCTCTCATGGTGCTTGCTTGGTGCCACGGTTTTGGACCATTTTCAATGAATATGATGCAGATTTTCTTCCTCCCTTGACTTACTCTTGGTTGTCTTAACTCATTGGTGGTGAAAATCCGTTCTTTTCTACCTCCTTTTGCTTGTTCTTGGTGTTTGAAGCTTGAGCTTTTAAGCTTGTCTTTGCCTTTCCATGGAGGTTTTTGGGTTTGAGTGAAGTTATATTTTCATTTTCCTACTCATTTGCTGCTGTTATTCACGGTTTCCTTGGCATTTTGGTTGGTTGCTTGATGAAAATGGAGTTCTGTGTGAGTTTTGGGTTGAAGAGAGCTTAAGGTGTTGTATGGGTGTTGTGGGTTTGCCTCTTTCCTTCTATATTTCGGTTTGGATGTTTGAAAACAGTTTGGGACCAGAGTTTGATGGTGTTTTGGTGGCTGAACAGTGCTGGAATTGAAGGTTGAATTGTTATTTTCGTTTTTGCACAAGAGCTTGAAGAAATAGAAGATTGGGTTGAGTTGAAGTAGTAGTGGTTTGGGTTTATGTTCTTGAATGAATTTGAACTTTGAAATGGGGTCTTTTAGGTGAGTTTTTTCGGTGTGAGGAAGAAGAACAAGCTGGAGGTGTGTTGGTTGAGAAGAAAAACCGAAATTGGAGATGGAAAGGAGGAGAGATGGTGCCATTAATTTTTTACCATTTTTGGGCAAACCAAAAAAGATGCTTCTTGTCATTCTAGGAAGGTTTCCACTTTGAGCATGGCTCTTGCATTGTTGCTGCAGAAACTTAACGGTGTTTGGAGGTTTTTGGAGTTTTTTTACATTTGATTTAGCTTACTTGGCACATTGGTAGAACCACCCATGGTTACATTCATTTACCCTTTGGTTTGGAAGTACTTTTTGGTAGCCACTTCTTTCTTGCTCACATAAATTTGTGCCTTGGTATTGGAATCCGAATTTGCTGCATGAAAGGAGTAAGGGCATGGTTTCAAATGGATTGTTTTAAGTATAATTTAACTCCTTTTGAGAAATGGTGCACATGAGGACAAAAAGACAACAAATTGGATGGTTTCTTGAAGAGTAAAAATTGAAGTGGACTTGGTGGAGTGTGGTGCACGGCCATGAGGTTCTTTTTGGCCAATTGGACTTTTAAAATTAATTGTTAATTGTCATTTAGTCAAGTTAATTGCTAGGATTAAGTTAGGCTTGTCGGTTTCTTTGGTTTTTAATTAATCGAGTTAATAGGTTGAGTTTAATGTGTTTGAACTAGTGTTGAATTTAATTATTTTTAACTGTGTTTGTTAATTTGTTTGTAGCAATGTTTGATGTTTGAATGTTGTCTAAGGTCTTTAATAGTGTTAGTTTAATTACCATGCTAGCTTAAATTAGTTGTTTGCNAAGGTCTTTAATAGTGTTAGTTTAATTACCATGCTAGCTTAAATTAGTTGTTTGCATCTGTGTCTTTATTGAGTTCTTTAATTTTTGCAAAACCTTTTCAAGCCCCCCCTTCGTGTTAGACTCGATTCTCGAACCGCAAAATTGGTCTTCGGGAGACGACCTAGGGGTCATTCCCTAGCTATACTGCATTTCTCATATGCAATCAAATTTGTATGGATTGCGACAACCCATCAATAATCTCCCAGGAGACACACTTATTCCCAAAACAATTCCAAAGCTCCAAAATTCCCTAAGGTTAAGGTAAACATGGTTTTTCACTTAGGGCTAGTGTATAAGCTTCAAAACAAAGAAATGGGGAAAGCATAGGCTCAAAAGGGGTCATCAATGGATTAAAACAAGGTAGGCTCATCTGGCTAGAGAGGCTCAACAACAAAATTGTCTTTATCATTTCCAAACATGCATATCAATCAAGAATCATCAAAAAGAGTGAAGCCAAGGCCTATGTGCAAGCAATCAAGAGACATATCACACACAAGAAAGAATATCAAGTGGCTCAAATCTCACACAGGTAATACGGTCGCAATCAATTCAACTCTCAAACATCATGATCATCTTCCAAGCAAAGAAAAGTAAGGAATCCAACAAATCAGAGTATCAATGAAGTGAAGGAAAACTGACAACCTAATCACAATCCAGAATTCACGAAAAGCGTGCAAAACTGTACACAAGACACAACAAACTACATAAAAACCGAAACATAAACAAAGAAACAACCTCCCCTAATAGAGCACACTTAAACAACACAATGTCCTCAGTGTGTCACAATCAACAGATCAACAATCGGAACAGTCATCAGATGTAGACAAAGTGCAATAAAAGTAAGGAGGGAAGGAGAAAAGAAACTCCCTGAGTCAGATGAGAGGGTAGGCGGGGTGGATCAAAGACGTCTCTTCCACCACTGCATCCAACAAAGAAGGATTGCTGAGGAAAGACTTCAGTCTATGCCCGTTCACCTTGAAGCTTTTAGCTGCAAATGGATCCTGGATCTTTACTGCACCATAAGGATAAACATTAGTCACAACAAAAGGTCCAGTCTACTTTGATCTCAACTTACCACCCATGAGGCCGAGCCTAGAGTTATACAACAAAACCTGCTGGCCAACCTCGAAGCCTTTCTAACAATGAAACTATCATGGAACCTCTTGGTCCTTTCTTTGTAGAACTTAGAGTTCTCATAGGCCTCCAATCGGATCTCATCCAATTCATCCAGTTGCAACTTCTTTTCCTCTCCAGCTTGGTCAATGGAGAAGTTGCAAGTCTTCACAGCCCAGTATGCCCGGTGCTCAATCTCAACTGGTAGATGACATGCCTTTCCAAAGACAACCCAATAGGGAGACATCCCAATGGGTGTTTTGTAGGCAGTCCTGTGGGCCCAAAGAGCATCGTCCAACCTATTACTCCAATCTTTCCTGTTGGGCTGGACAATCTTCTCCAAAATCCTCTTAATCTCCCTGTTGGAGATCTCAGCCTGCCCATTTGTTTGAGGGTGGTAAGGTGTAAAAACTCTGTGCATCACCCCATATTTCTTGAGCAAGGCTTGCATGGATCTGTTGCAAAAATGGGTTCCCTGATCACTAACAATTGCTCTAGGCACTCCAAACCTGCAAAAGAGGTGAGATCTAAGAAAATCCACAACAACCCGAGCATCATTAGTCCTAGTGGCTCTCGCTTCCACCCATTTTGAAACATAATCCACAGCAAGGAGAATATAGGAGAAACCAAAAGAAACAGGAAAAGGACCCATGAAATCTATACCCCAGACATCAAACACCTCACAGAACAACATAGGTTGTTGAGGCATCTCTTGTGTCTATGAAATTGATCCTCTTGCTCTCTGACAAGGCTCACAAGTGCTGCAAATCCTCTCCGCATCTTTGAAGATGGAAGGCCAATAGAAACCACAATCAAGCACCCTGCGAGCTATTCTCTGTATCCCTAGATGACCACCAGGTGAGGAGGCATGACAAAACTGTAGGACCGAGTCAATCTCATGGTCTGGAATGCATCTCCTAATAACCTGGTTACTGCACAACTTCCACAGGTATGGGTCATCCCAAACATAACACTTAGCATCACTCTTAATTTTAGCAATTTGAGCACGTAATGCTAAGGGAGGAAAAACAGAAGCAACAAAATAATTTACAATGTGTGCAAACCAAGGAGTAGGGTGAGAAGAAGAAATCATCAACAAACTCTCATCAGGAAAGTTGTCCTGGATAGGCAACACATCAGCTTCGTCCTCAGCTCTCTCAATCCTGCTGAGGTGGTCAACAACCATATTTTGTGCTCCACTCCGGTCTTTGATTTGCAAGTCGAACTCTTGGAGTAGTAGCATCCACCTGATCAATCTTGGCTTTGACTTAGCCTTTTTCAATAGAAACTTCAGAGTTGCATGTTCAATATACACAATAACAGGTGATGCAAGCAAATATGACCTAAACTTATCAAGGGCAAAAACAATTGCTAACAACTCTTTTTCAGTGGTGGTATAATTTGCTTGGGCAGCATCCAAAGTGCGTGAAGCATAGTAGATCACTCTCAGCAGCTTGTCGATTTTCTGTGTCAAGACAACCCCCATTGTATAATTAGACGCATCACACATGAGCTCAAATGGGACTGTCCAATCCGGTGCCTGAATGATAAGAGTGGTGGTCAAAGCTTCCTTCAGGCAATCAAACGCCTGCTTGCATCTGTCATTAAAATAAAAGTCAATCTCTTTCTGCAACAGTCTGGACAAGGGAAGCGCTTTCTTGCTGAAATCCTTGATAAAGCGCCTGTAGAAACCTGCATGTCAGAGAAAAGATTGCACCTCTCGCACACAAGAGGGGTAAGGCAACTGCAAAATCACAGATATCTTAGCAGGGTCTACCTCTATTCCCTTTTCAGAAATGATGTGCCCTAGAACCAAACCTTGTTCAACCATGAAGTGACATTTCTCAAAATTTAGAACAAGGTTTGTTTCTATGCATCTTTTCAACACTTTTGCCAGATTATCTAAACATGCATCAAAAGAGGATCCATACACAGTGAAATCATCCATAAACACCTCTATGCAACTCTCAAGAAAGTCGCTAAAAATGCTAAGCATGCATCGCTGGAATGTACCAGGGGCGTTGCATAAGCCAAAAGGCATCCTCCTATAGGCAAAAGTGCCAAAGGGGCAGGTGAATGTGGTTTTCTCTTGATCCTCAGGCGCAATGTTTATTTGAAAGTAACCAGAAAAATCATCAAGAAAATAGTAATGGGATTTACCTGCCAGGCGCTCCAACATCTGATCAATGAATGGTAGGGGGAAATGGTCTTTCCTGGTCGCTTGATTCAGCCTCCTATAGTCAATGCAGACTCTCCAGCTGTTCTGCACTCTTGTGGGAATCAACCCATCCCTCTCATTTTTCACAACCGTGAGGCCAGTCTTCTTGGGCACAACATGTATGGGGCTCACCCACTGACTAACTTATATGGGGTAGATGATCCCAGCTTGCAAAAGCTTCGTCACCTCCTTCTTGATAACGTCCATAATAACTGGGTTTTGCCTTCTCTACGGCTGTCTCACTGGCTTTGCCCCATCTCCCAACAAAATCCTATGCATGCATGTGGATGGGCTAATACCAGGGATGTCCGCCAAACTCCAACCCATGGCCTTCTTATGTGCCCTCAACACATCAAGCAACCTCTCCTCTTGAACAGAATCAAGGGAGGTGGAAATGATCACCGGTTTCCTCTCATCATCCTCCAAGTACACGTACTTGAGGTTTTTTGGGAGCTGTTTCAGGTTAAGAGTGGGTTCCTGCAAGTCAGATTCAAGTGTACTTCCTGCAACGTGGTTAATGCATTCTGACTCTAAAGAATAAAAAAGTAAAGGCAGAAAACCCATCTCATCACAATCCAGATCAATATCCATCACAGGTATATCAACAACATCATTAATATCTTCCAAATCATCAAAAACACGCATATCATCCATAACCTGGACATCTTCAATAACCTGGACATCATCAATACCCTAGACATCACACTTCTCATCCAAATCAACATCCAATTCAACATCATATTCAAATCCTGATTCAAACCCAGATACTATGCATGAATTTACAGAAGATAGAAAAGAATGTTTCTTCTCATGCATAGAACGGAAATCATCAACAATAAACTCATCAACAATGTCATCCAATGTATCAATTCTAAACACAGAATGGTCCTCAGCTGGAAATTTCATGGCATCAAGAATATTAAAATGTACAACAATATCAGCAAACTCCATAGATAATGTCCCAGCATACACATTAATCTTGGTACGGGCAGTTTTCAAAAATGGCCTGCCTAAGATGATGGGGGTGGATCCATGAGAGAAACCATCCTCCATTTCCAACACATAGAAATCAACAAGAAATATCAATTCACCTACCCTAACCAAGACATCCTCTATGTAACTTGTCGGATGGGTAACAGTCCTATTGACCAACTGAATGACCACACCCGTAGGCTGTAATGGACCAAGAGACAAAGATTTATAAATAGACAATGGCATGACATTTATAGATGCACCCAGATTCAGCATAGCATTTTCAAACTTACTATTACCAATCACACAAGGAATGCAAAACGTATTTGGGTCCTTGCACTTTTCAGGAATGTGCGGGACCGACTTACTAATAAGAGCTGATACATTCCTTCCCATGTTAATTCTCTCATTGCCCTTCATCTTCCTTTTGTGTGTGCATAACTGATGGGTGTCGCTGCCCAATCAAATTTGATTGCATATTAGAAATGCAGTATAGCTAGGGAATGACCCCTAGGTCGTCTCCCAAAGACCAATTTTGCGATTTAGAATTGAGTCAAACACACAGTGGGGGGGGGGGGGGGTTGAAAGTATTTGATATGAGAATTACACTAAATTAAAATGCATGGCAATGAAACACAACTCGAACATGATAGAAAGCATTAAAAAAAATGAAAATGCAAACCCCAATACTAGACTAAACAAATATCTAAACACAGTTAAATTAAATTAAATACAAAACTAAATTAAAGCAATTAAAAACAACTAATCCTAATATGCAAACTAATTAAAAAGCTAAAGAAATAAACATGTATATTTTTACTCACGTGCCCAAGTACTTTCACCTAATGAAATTAAAATTGAAATGGCCCAAAGAATAAACCTTTGTCGCGAGATTGCTGCAGCCAATTCAATGCTTCAAAATCAAAGTTATTTATCTTCTACAAAACGTGGCAGTAACGTATGCAACCATTACTCATGTACTCTCCAAAAAAAATAAATGTCAAATAGCCATGTGCTTCCAACTCAGTGGGACCCTTGCCTATTTTCAGCTGCACCCAACATCCCATCAAGTTGCCACCGTGGTTGCCATTTGCTTCAGCCGTAACTTCATTTAATTAACCAATTAATGGCATTCATTCTCTCCATACCACAACTTCCCAAAGCTAATTGATCACACCTCTGCAGCCTAAATCACGTGCTTCCATTCCATCAACATTGATTATCCACTGCCCTCAAGTGTCCCATCCAGCAACGTGAATCAGCGCCTGATGCTTCAAAGAAGAGTAATGCCCGTGTGTGTGCTCACCTAAACGAATCACCAGTTGAAAAGAAACTAAACTTGTAAAATGAAATCATTGCTTCACTGCAGCCAAGTGTGCATGTGTTCCCTTAAATAGAACTTCAATCAAAAGGGTGAATGAACCCAAATTAAAGGTAGCGTCTGTTTCTCAGTTCAAGCAAACAATAGACTAAAACAACTTTTCTTTTTAGCCCCCAATGCACAAAGACGTGACAACATCTAAAATGAACTTCAATTGAAAAGTGAAACACATGTGCCCACCGAAATCTCCAGTAGAAAATTTAATAAAAATGCTATGTGATAACCGGCTGCACCATTAAAACCAAATGTCACATGCCTCCCATCAATCAACATGTAACCTCATCCATTCACGGCCATCAGCATATTGATTGTGTGATGAATATAAAATAAATTCAACAGTAGCAAAGAAGATCACCCTTGCTCGAAAATAGAAAATAAAACATTCTTCCTTTGATTCAAGCCATCATAAACCGTGACAAGTGTGTAAGCAATGTTGCAGACATGAGCCAAAAAAAATGTTACCCAGCCAAAAACAATTCTCCTCTAAAGTGACGGCAGTAGTCCTCTCTTGGTTCGAGAATGTGGTGTCAAAAAACTAGGGTGGGGTCCACCCAAACCCTAAAGCCATGTCATTTTTTCTATTGGGCTTTTGCCTACTCTACAAAATTGGCCCAATTATTACAAAACTTTTGTCTACAAATTCTAAAACACTAGATTAAAGTTTAATTAATTCTAAAAAGAAATTGTAAAAATTCTTCAATTGCTTGTGCCCTTCCAAAAGTCTCCCAGTGTATTTCCAAAATTTCCCTAAAAATGAGAATAGGAATAATCAAGCTCAAATAATTCAAATTAATTAAAATATGAATTATTGGTCTAATTAAACCCGGATAGTGAAAATGACACAATAACTAAGAATTAAGCACAAATCATCCACACAATTCGGCGCGAAAAACTAAGTTAATGGTATAAAATATCGACACATCAACAACTCCTTCAGAAATTTGACATACTTGGGTATCTGCTTGATGGCATCGAGTAGAGGTATGTTCACCTCTACTTTCCTGAAGGTCTCCAGAATTTCCCTATCCACCTCTTCAGTCTTTTTGCTAGGAAGTGCCCGTGAAGGGAATGAAAGAGGGATAGGTTGGTCAACCAATGGAGAAGGTGCGGCAGCGGCGGTGGAGGTGGAGGAAGGAGAAGGTCCACCTGGAGAAGATCCACCGGCTGAAGAAGAAGATCCACCAACCTCAAAATCCCTGCGTGGATCGTCATGGTCGTAGGTGTAGAAGCGGGCTCGGAAGGCACAACAATCTGCTTCCCCGATCTGAGGGTAATGACACTCACATTCTTAAGGTTCTGCACAGTCTGAGATGGTAGGTTATCAGAATTTTGAGACTGCGGTTGGTTCATCTGAGTAGCCATCTGACCCATCTGGTTAGTGAGACTCTGTATGGAAGCTCTAGTCTCCTACTGAAACTGCGGGTTTTGCATAGTAATCTATCTCACTAACTCTTCCAATGAAGGCTCAGAAGAAGTGGAAGGTTGGGCAGCTGGTTGGGCAGGTGCCTCTTGCTGCTGCTGTTGTTGCTGTTGCCTCTGGTGTTGTTGCAAAGGTGGAGCCACATATCTGTTAGGTGCTCCAGCATTCTGGAAAGGTGGCGCCTGTTGCTGATGCTGTGGCGCATTGTTCCATCTAAGATGGGTGATTCCTCCACCCTGGGTTGTACCTGTTGTTAGACAAGTCATAATTCTGCTGCTGTGGCTGCCTGTTGTTGTAAATGTTAGTAGCATAAGCCTGAGGCACATCAGAGGCAGCTGAGTGCTGCAAGGTAGGACAAGCATCAATGTAGTGGCCACTAGAAGTACAAACAACACATAGTTGTTCAAACCCCTATCCATGTTGTTCAAACCCCTATCCATGTGAAAAGTTTTGTTAATGCGGATAAACAAAATCAAAACACGAATGCAAACAGAGAGAAAAACAGAAATGCAAAACAGAATCAAATACAAAATAAAAACGGTTGGTCATTAACTCAATTACTTTGCTTCCAATCCCAGATTAAAGACAAGTACACACTACTCTAATCCAAATCCGACACGAATGACCTAACTAAGCGAAGGCTAATTCAGTCTTCAAATTGCAAACTAAGCGAATGCAATGCACAAATCCAATCAGTCATGCACCATAGAGTCTAATCAACTAAGCGAAGATTAAACACCGATTAGGCAACTAAGCGTATACCCAATCGCAAGCACACAACAGATTAAATAGAGTATCAGGCAGAGCAAAATAAACATAAGAACAGTCCAAGAAATCTCAAGGAAACACTGTAATTTAATTAATGACCAACCCAACTAACTTAAGCTAACATGATAGTCAAATTAACACTACCAAAAAATACTACACATTAAAATAAATGCAAATGCTAAACCCAACATTACATAGACAATTATCTAACACAGTTAATATTATTAAAATGCAACACTAAATTAAAAAGATGAAAAAAAAACCAACTCTAAACAAAATGCGAAATATTTTAAAATAAAAGAAATAAGCAAACACAAAATTCTTCTACCAATTTACGTGGCACAAATGCTCCACCAAAGAAATTGAAAATGCTTTTCCTTGTCAAAATAAAACTCTCCTGACCGTGACTCCTATTTCATTCTCCAAGTGCTTCTCTAATAAAAAAAATCAAACACATGCAAGCTGATTGCATCAACCGTGATATTCCCTTCACCCACGTGGACATTGAATTGTTCCAATTTAATTCAGCGTGTGTGCTCTTGCTTCTAGCAAAGAAATGCATGAACAAAAAAAATTGAATGCAGCAAAATAAAGGACCGTGCAGCAACGTAAAACAAAGCTAGATGTGGCACACCTATTTTTCTCCAAGAAAAATAAGTAAAGCTTCTTTTTTTTTCAAGTCAACCACCGTGCACTTATGCCCCTATTCTTTTAATATACGAGCTACCCAACTATTTTCAGCAAAAACAAATTGGTCAATTAATGGAAGTAAGCCTTTTCTAAAAGAGAAATAAATTGTGCTTCCCAAGAACCATCAAGTTGTCACCGTGTGCACCACATCTTGTTTCAAAATGAAATTAAATTCTCTCCATGATACAATAAAAACCGTGCTGCAGCTCATTCTTCCCAAAGCTAATTAATCTAAAAGAAAGAAAAGATGTGATGCAACCCCTTCCAAATCACCGTCTAGCTCCTCCTATTTCATGTAAATAAATTAGCACCTCAATTTTTTTTAAAACAAAGAAAGAGAAACCGAGATCTGCAAGATTTGACAACACTCTTCAAAAGCTAAATGTGATGCATCATTCTTGGAAAGAAAAGACATCCATAATCCATGCTGCATACTTTCAAAAGGACCCCACAAGACAATGGATTAGAATAAAATGGAAGTATGCTTCCCTCATAAGCAAAGAACGCTGCAACCCTTTCAATATATAAGTGCTCAATCAAGAATAAGAATTAAGAAAAAGGAAAATGTGTGCCCCTTTTCCATTCATTTGAAAATAAGCATACAAGTGTATGTTCCACTGGAAAAAAACCGTGAGACTACATTCCTCTCCCATCACCAAAGAAAACGTTGCAAGACCAAGAAAAGTGCCCCCTTGTAAGTGGCGGCTGCTCCTCCCTAAATGTTGTGAGTCTCTCCTTTTGGGTGGGGTCCATCCCAAAATAAAACCCTAGGATGCCAAGTGTCCTTCTACTATTTGGGCCCATCATGTTTTTGTCAAAATTTGGCCCAATGTGCACTAGTTTGTCCAAAAAGTTTAAACAATTAAATTACAATATAACTAAAATTTAAAATGTCTAATTGGAGAGTCTTGAATTTATTTTGTCTCCATCCCAATGCTCCAAATTGATTGTCCAGAATTTTCCCTGAAAATAATAATGCAAATAATTAGCTCAGAAAATTCAAATTAATTAAAATTAGAATTTCTGATCAAATTAAGCATAATTAAGAAAAACGGGAAAATACCGGACAAATAAACACAATTCCCTGATTAAATTCGGTACAATAAGCTAAGTGAAATTAATAAAATATCGACTTATCACCAATTGTACAATGCAATCAGCGTTAGAGACAAAGCACATAGGTAATTGTTTTGAATTTCATTTGTGATTTGTGAAAGGCGATCGTGTGTGATTGAATAATATTTGAATTTTTTCAGGGTTGTGTGTGAAATCATTGGGCAGACGTTGAACACAATTTCTATGCACACTTTAGTGCCACATGAATATGTAGATAACATGGTAAGTATTATGTGACATGTGTTAATCTTTATTGTTGTTAGTTATGTTATTTATTTGTACAATTTGAATTATGTAGGTGGTGTTATTTGCTTCTACAATCTTTATGCACTTTCAGAGAAGGTTGATCAGTATTGTCAAGAGGGTTCATTTCAATTCTTTATACGCGATACATTATAATTTATTTGATATGATCTATTTCTTGGTAGAAATAATGTGTAAGGCATTGATGCATTTACAATTGTTCACAAAGCCATGTTCTCGGTGATTTTAGGAGATGTGCACAAAATCAACATGTGTATACCCTTCGTAATTATGCGACCTATAGGAGGTCTGATCAATTTGGTCTTGGAGACATTCCTACAGCTGACTTTGTGAGTTAGTGTAATATGTAATTATTTTGTTTGGCAAATGTATTTTGTTCATGTATTGACATTTGGTTTTCTATGTCTATAGTTGTTTATGCCATTTGTCCATGATGATCATTGGTGGTGCTATGCAGTCAAAATTAGAACATTAGAAGTATTTGTCATTGACTCATTGGGCAAGGGTGTAAGGGATCGGAAAATGATCGACAAATTTGTTGTATGGTTGCATAATTTATGTTTGTTTGAGAATAAATTTCATCTTGTGATTACATTTTTTCACATTTTTTTAACTGGTTATTTTACTTGTTTGGTAGGTTGAAAATATGGCGAAATATTTTTGCATGGTTTACCGTAGACCCAAAGAGAGTATTGGTCCTTTGCCTATTCAACAAGCAAAAATCTCATCCCAACCAAACTTATAAGTTGTATTTAAATATTTGGTTTTTTCTTTACTCTTTGTTGTCATAACTAATATATGACTTGGTTGTATTATTTTAAAGTAGATTGTAGAGTTGTCATGTTAAAAGCAATGGAAATTTATAACATGAATTAGTAAGTACGTGGTTCTTGGTGGACAATAATGGTGTCACACATTTGGTTACTTATTAGATGAACACATTAGATCTTAGAATTACGATAGGATGATGTTCAATGAAAAACATATACCATGAAAGGGTTAATGATGCCCACATGACCTTCCAATATTTGGGTGACAACAATTTCAAAATTATAATTTATTTTGGTAATTGCACCAACAAGAGTAGGGAATATTTCATTGATCGATGTACTACAGATGCTCAGTCGTCATTGTTCACTGTCAAATTGACTAAATCACAATGTGAAGGAAGTCATTTGGTATGTATGCAATAGTTGAAATTTCCCAAATTATTTTTCATCAATAACATAATTTCGCAATGTCATTCACTTCATATTGCTTGTTTCACAGGACTTGCATACTACATTTGGAAATGAAATTAGGAACAAAGGCTTCACAGAGGTTATGCTTCTTGGTTATAAGGATGGCATCATGCGCAATGTTTTGGTTTCACATACTAGGAATTCAAATAAGTTTGGAAAAGGTTGGAAAGAATTTTGCATCCAATATAGCTTGAAGGAAGGAGACGTTGTTGTCTTCGAGGTTGACCACCATCGGAATGATCTTATAGTTGAAGTTCAAATTAATGGATGTATTTGTAATGTTAATCACCCAATATCAGTGTGAACAAGAAACGACAAAAAGAATTGTCATGTTCAACTCCTGTAATTTTTATATTTCAATATAAGTATCTTTATGGTTGCTTCTACTCAACATACTTGCTTCCTATGTCCAATATGTCCAACATGGGGTACCTAAACATGAACAACCTTAGTAAAATGACACCTTAACAACAAATTCAGACCAAAACAATTGCATGTTTGCCAAAAAATCAAAAAACCAGACTATGGTCCCCTATGTACAAAACACTGGCTGTTGCAGTACATTTTTCTATACAAATCACAAAATTGGTTCACGTAATCGTTTACCAGCCTGTTGTAAACGATTACCACTGCCTTTTCTGGTGCACTTCTTTCAGGGCTTCAACCAAGTTGCTTCTACTCAACATACTTGCTTCCTGTGTCCAATATGTCCAACATAGGGAACCCCAACATGAACAACCTCACTAAAATGATACCTTAACAGCACAAACATACCAAAACATTTTCATATTTGCAAAAAAATGTAAGAATCAGACTATGGCCTCTGTGAACAAAAAATTGGCTCCTGCAGTACAACTTTATGTACAATTCACATAATTTGTTCACGTAATTGTTTACCAGGTCCTTGTAAATGATTACCAGTGCCTTTTTTACTGCAGAATTTTGAGGACTTGAAACAAGGTGTTGTACTGAACATAATTTTTTCCTATGTCCAACTTTGGGTACCCAAACAGGAACAACCACACTAAAATGACAACTTAACAACAAAATCAGACCAAAACAATTGCACATTTGCAAAAAAATATAAAGAAAACGGTTGGTCCTGATGACTTGGGTCCAAGCCTATCATGGACCCATCACTTATGGACTAAATCAACACATGGAGAAGGGGTAAAACTGTCCAAATGAAGACCACAGCTGCTGGAAGCACCCCCTACCTTTACTAAATACACCACGATTGATAACTCTATCCAGCACATGTTAAATGCATTGTTCATGGCTTTTCTGGATGCTTCTCACGGAAACCATACTTGCTGCCACGTGCCCTCTGATCCGTGAATGATGGTAGCATAGGTCACCAATCAGATTTACTTGCACAGAAGAGATAGCTTATAAATCTCTTCTTCTATCTCCATGTAATTCACTTTTGGAATATTATGAGATTTTCTTCTGCTGTTGCATTTTCCAGCAACTAAGTCTCTGCACCAAGAGTCTACTCCTGAGCTTTCCCGATTNCAACTAGCTTCCTTCCGGTGGAAGGCTGCCTNAGCTAGATCTCACCATCACCGAGAGCTCCTCTGCCATCAAATTCCTCCACTAATCTGCATCTTCCGCTGCTACCAAACACTGNAAGACNTCCGCTGCTTGTTCTCCCCTTCCACTGGCTGGATCGACTTCATCANGTNNTNANCNNANNTNNNNTGNTNC
>NC_028358.1:19298519-19306933 GCF_000741045.1 Vigna radiata var. radiata | reverse complement strand
TGCATTGTTACTGTTCCATTGAATTTTTTTTTTTACATTCTATAGATTCCTTTGAGTCATCTTCTTGATCCAGCTTTGCTTTGATTTGGTATTATCATTTTAATCGGTTCATGTTAATGATTTGAGTTTTTACTTTTGAAATCTGATTTTGTCTTGTTAAAGTCATGTCAATATTTTCCAATTTTGTCTAAAATTCCATGTTTAACCAAGAATGGATAAACCTGCATAGTTGATTGGAGTAATTCAATAAGAAGCCTAGTGCATCTTGAAGCTCCTCAGCAAGCAGTACCATAGGTTAACAAGTTAATTGATACCGAGAAAAATTTTGTCGTGTTGCATATGGTTTCAATTTGCTTTTTAATACACCAACATCTATGTGATCTGTGATGTGCTATTGATTGTTGGATGTGATGCACTCAGAGGAAACGCATACCACAATTTATGTTGATACATTACAGTGGAAAGCATTCCTGTGCAGATTCCAAATTCTGCATATAGCAGCTTGAACCGTGCTGCATAATTCCTTGATAGTGTTGTAGTTTTTTTTTTTTGTTTTTAAAATCTGTCCAGATATAGCTTTCTCGTCTGGATGTCTTTCTAAATTCTGCTGAGATTTTGTTCAATTGAAGTGCTGTGTGGATTCATCAGATTGTGATTAATTTGTTTGAGTCAATCGGATGAAATTCCCTGTGTGTATGGATCATGCTCGGTCAACATTAAGCAACTTGTATGGTGAAATTTTGAATTGACTGAATGCAGTGTCTGGTAACTATCTTAATTTGACATATTTGGCAATTCAAACTTGTTACAAGTGCCAAAACATTGATCCAAACACTTTTGAATCCTGTGCTGAAAATTGTATTCTGTCTTGGTTATGATTTAGCTTGAAATGACAACTCATATAGTCAAAATTTGATTTAGGAGTGAACTGTTTAATTTGATCATTGATATAAGTCACATTTGATCATTAAAAGTTGCTGGAAGCTTTCAATTTTCCAATTAACATGAACTGCTAAATCTAGCCAATTCAGTTGCGTTTTTGTCANCTAAGTTCTGTTGAGAATAAGTTGCAGATTTATGTTCATTGTGCTGATTAAGTGTGCATCCATTGTGTATGAATTTTNGTAGCAAAATGCATGGTTTCATTCATTAAAAGAAAAGAACAGAAGGCATAAATCAAAATAGACTTGTATGCNCTGTTTAGCAATCAACTACGTTTTTCCGTTGCATTACATTTTTCAATAACTTGCATTTCAAGGAAAGATCAAAAGCTTTGAATTTTCATACCAAGATTGTGAAAAGATTTTAANTTTGAACTAACACCAATTCACCCCCCCCTCTTGGTGTAAAACAAAGCCAACCTGTTTCCAAATAATTGGCACCAAAGCTGGTTTTCATAAGATATTTGAAAATTCAGTCGACTCTAATTTTATTCTATTCGACTGTAAATCCCGGGGATGGCTTCTTTTTCGCATACAAGAAAATCTTATGATTTTGAAATTGATTTTGCATCTGCTTCCTGTAATTTGAAGTCAAGATCTGTAATTGATGGTTTCTTTGAATATTTTAAAACAGGTAGCTTGGAATGCAAGGTAACCCGTGAGGAAGTCACAGATGTAGAAATCGATCTTGTGGAATAACAAGTTTACAAAATTTTTGAAGAAGATGAATAATCAAGATCATTCTGCTGTTGCCAAGAAAGTCAAGAATAATGGAATACTCAAGCCTGATCTGGAACAACAGTCTAAAAGTCCAACCTGGTACCTTGATAACGGGTGCTCGAGGCACATGACTAGAGATCCTACAAAATTCACTGATATATCATACAAGGCTGCTGGTCATGTCACATATGGTGATAATAACAAGGGAAGAATCATTGGTATAGGTAAAATAAAAACTTCTTCTTCTTATGAAATTAAAAATGTTTTACTTGTTGAAGGGTTAAAACACAATCTGCTTAGCATCAGTCAGCTGTGCGACAAAGGCATGAAGATCACCTTTGAACTTGAATATTGTCTGATCAGCAATGGGGCAACAAATGAGCTACTTCTTGTGGAAAAAAGGGTGAACAACATTTATTTAATTGACTTCACAGATAATGCATTCGAATCTGTTGTTTGCCTGATGACTAAGGAAGAAGATGTGTGGTTGTGGCACAAAAGACTAGCTCACATTAATATGAGTCAACTGAACAAGCTTGTCTCTAACAATCTAGTGAATGGTCTGCCCAAGATTTGGTTCAAGACTGATAGATTATGTGATGCATGCCAAAGAGGAAAGCAAACCAAACAGTCATTCAAAAGGAAGAGTGAAATGTCAACCAAGAAGCCTCTGCAACTACTCCACTTGGATCTATTTGGACCATCCAAAACCAAGAGTCTTGGAGGTAATTCATACGGACTAGTTATAGTAGACGATTATTCAAGATATACTTGGACTTATTTCATTGCATCCTAAAGTGATGCACTCAAGGTGTTCAAAAGATTTGCCATTGCCGTCCAAAATGAAATGGATATGAAAATCAAGGCTATCCGAAGTGACCATGGAGGAGAGTTTCAAAATAAGGATTTTGATGAATACTTAGCTGAAATGGGAATCAATCACAACTTCTCTGCACCCAGAACACCACAGCAAAATGGAGTTGTGGAAAGAAAGAATAGAGCACTTGAAAAATTGGCAAGGTCAATGTTGAATGATAGGGACATGCCAAAATACTTCTGGGCAGATGCAGTGAGCACATCGTGTTATGTACTGAATAGGACAATCATCAGATCTATACTAAAACTTACACCATATGAATTGCTCAGAGGAAGGAAGCCAAACATTTCACATTTGAGAATCTTTGGAAGCAAGTGTTTTGTATTGAATAATAGCAAGGAAAATCTTGGAAAGTTTGACTCAAAAGCTGATGAAGCAGTTTTCATAGGATATTCCTTGAACAACAAGGCATACCGGGTATACAACAAGAGCACTATGAATGTGGAGGAATCTATTCATGTTGCATTTGATTAGTTTATCATGGATTCAAGCCATTCTAAACAAGTCAGGAACTTTGTTGAAGAAGACGAGAACTTAATTGATGAAGAAGCTCCTGAAGAAGTTACTGAGAAAGAAGTTAAAACAGAGCAAGTCGAATCTCCTAAAGTTGAGTCGATTAAGACTTAGAAAGTACCAAAACATGTCTCAACATAAAACGTTATTGGTGAAATGTCGAGAGGGGTGTCTACAAGAAGACAATTGAACCAACACTGCATGAACGTTGCTTTTGTGTCCAAAATTAAGCCAAAGAAAATTGAAGAAGCATTAAGTGACGAAAATTGGATGGTAGCCATGCAAGAGGAGCTGAATCAGATCACAAGGAATAATGTATGGGAATTAGTGCCTAGAAAACCTGAGTTACAAGTTATAGGTACAAAATGGGTTTTCCGGAATAAGATGGATGATTCTGGTGAAATTATAAAGAACAAGGCAAGACTAGTAGCAAAAGGCTACTGTCAAGAAGAAGGAATCAACAATGATGAAACATATGCGCCTGTAGCCAGACTAGAAGCTATCAGAATACCTTTAGCTATTGCATCTACAATGAAATTTAAGCTTTATCAAATGGATGTTAAGAGCGTCTTTCTGAATGGTTATATCAAGGAAGAGGTATATGTTAAGCAGCCACCTGGATTTGAAGATTTGGAATACCTTGATCATGTTTACAAGCTCCAAAAGGCCTTATACGGATTAAAGCAAGCACCAAGATCATGGTATGAAAGGTTAAGTGAATTTGTTATGAAGAAAGGATACTAAAGAGGAAAGGTTGATTCCACTATTTTCATAAAAACCTAAAATAGTGATAAACTGTATGTACAAATTTACGTTGATGACATTATTTTTGGTTCAACTAATCCTATGTTGTGCAAAGAGTTTTCAAAAGTCATGCAGGAAGAGTTTGAAATGTCTATGATGGGAGAATTGACATATATTCTAGGACTACAAGTGAAGCAAACCACAGATGGCATATTCATCCACCAATCTAAGTACTGCAATGATCTGTTGAAAAGATTCAAGATGACAGAATGCAAAGATGCTGCTACCTCAATGGCAATTAATTGTTACTTGGATCTAGATGAAGCTGGAAAAAAGTGTAGATCAAAGAATGTTTCGAGGTATGATCGGTTCACTACTTTATCTTACTGCTAGTAGGCTTGACATAATGCATAGTGTTTGTCTATGTGCTAGATTTCAATCTGCTCCTAAAGAATCACATCTTACTACTGTTAAAAGAATTTTGAAATACCTCAAAGGTACTAAAAACCTTGGACTATGGTATCCAAATGGCTCAAATCTTTTTCTAAACGGATATAGTGATTCTGACTTTGGGGGTTGTAAGCTAGATAGAAAAAGCACTAGTGGCACATGTCATTTACTTGGTTCATCTTTGATTTCTTAGCATTCAAAGAAACAAGCTTGTGTGGCTTTATCTACCATAGAAGTTGAGTACATAGCTGCTGGAAGCTGCAGTGCACAATCTCTTTGGATAAAGAGTCAATTAGAGGACTATGGTATTAAGATAGAAAATATTCCTTTGAAATATGACAGTACTAGCGCTATAAACTTAACTAAGAATCCGATCTTGCATTCGAAAACTAAGCACATTGAAATAAGACATCATTTTATTAGAGATCATATAAATAAGGGTGAAATCAAAATAGAGTGTGTTGATACATTGCATCAGTGGGCTGATATCTTTACAAAACCATTGAACAAAGATAGATTTTTTACAATCAGAAATGAACTTGGAATTCTTAATGATTGTAACGTAAAATGATTGATTCAACTGTGTTGTGAATGAAGTCAACTGTGCTATAACTGTCATGCATTCTTTTACATTGACTTCAGATATGATGAAATATTATTCTTGCATAACCACTATACTTGATCTGGAAAAGGTTGTTGAAAGGTTTTGCAGGAAGGACATTGCTTTGGACATATACAATTGGAATTCAACATTCGGAACAGTAATGCATTCGATTGATGATTTAATGCATTCAACTGCGTCTAAACTGGGTTAGAAATTCCAATTTTGGAATTTTCTTCTATCCTTATTGATTTCTTTAATCATTAGTATTCTAATATTATCTCTGTTCTTTACCTGATTTCATATCTTAATTGAGATAATATTTTGATATTGTTGATATTTGTGTCATTGCATATATGTATGTGCTTGAATTATGTACCAATGATACAAATCTATGCTTATACTTGTAATAAATTTGTGATATTCTGCATTGTGCATCAAACTGTTTTTGAAATTCATGCATAATGACAGGGGGAGTATCACTTCTTTACAAAATGTTTCATCACACACCTACATTTCAGGGGGAGTTTACATATATTATTGTGATGAAACTGTGATTGAGAGAGCATCATTACTATTTTGAAACTGCATATTTGTTTGATGCTTCTCTGATTTAAAATCTGCATAAATGTCAAGCATTCCTTTTTTTTGTTAATGCACAAAGGGGGAGAGTTTTAATGAGTGTATGTTTGCAAGTCTATATGGGGAGATTTGCTATATCATACTTTATCTGCTTGATGATATTTGTGCTATATTTGCAGAGTAAATGAATGATCTGAACTGCTTTTGAAATATGTTATTACTCTGTTATTTGTGGAACTGTGCAAGCATGGTTGAGTTATTAATCATGGTTGTGCATCATTAAAAAAGGGGGAGATTGTTGAGATTGTTGACAACACAAACTCTATATCAAACTGGTTTTTGATGATGACAGCACTCTGCTTAATAACAGTACATATGTTCCAGTGCTACATGTTCAGTTGATGTGCTATACTGTTTTGAACATGTTTTGTTATTTTGCATGGATGTTCCTATGATTGACTATGTGTTATATGTTTGGAACATGCTTGTATTAAAATGTGTGTTAAAATGATTTTGATTACTTTTACACATTTCTGAAGAAAAGCTCACAAGTACTTTTATGAACCTATATTTGTTGTGACAAAGGTCCAGTTCACTCGACTACTCTGGTAATGGAGTCAACTAAGCTAAAATCTTTGTACAGATTTTGTGCACGTGTACTTGATGAGATTTTGAGATGAAAAGAATTTCAAAGTGTTTTTTCATGAGTCAGTCGACAGTGTAAATCACTTATTCGACTGTATTACTGTTATATTTGGAATTTTGTTTTGCCTACTTGCTCCAACGACTATATTTTCAAAAGTTAGTTAGGATTAACTAACTGGGTCAACTGTCTTTAATGTGCATTGATTTTGTTGACTAGGGAGCCTGTGTGTTGACTATCTGTTATAACTGATTTAATACAGTCGACTGTATTAGTAGGCTATTCGACTGAGACTGATAGGAAAACTATAAACAGAAACAAAACACGATTTGTTCGAAGACTTTTGTGATCTAACATTTTCATTGTCCTGTTTCAGAGAAAGCTCTCAATTTCAGAAGCTCCAAGAATTCTCAAAGAAGACGGTGGTGATCTCTCTTGAGAGAGATTCAGATTGAGGATTCATTTGCGCTTACTGTTTGGTCAACATCTGCACAAAGAAGGTGTTTTTGGTTTGATCTTGAAGGCTTGGCATCCTGTGAAGACTGCTGCATTTGACTGTAGGCTTGGCAACCTGTGAAGTGTGCTGTGATAGGCTTGGCAACCTGTGTAGCGTGCTGTGATAGGCTTGGCATCCTGTGAAGAGTTCTGGTGACACGTTGAGGATTGTTCAATGTGGGTGCAGATTGCAGGAGAAGGGATTCTTGCTGCAATTCTGGTTTTTGTGTACAACTATATTTGGTTTTGGGTTAGAGAGGAGATTTATATTTTTGCGTGGTGCTTCTATGAATTCCTTGCTGTAAAAACCGCAACCATTATAGTGTATTTGCTTCCAAGGTTGAAAGGACACTGGATGTAGGCATTGTTGACCGAACCAGTATAAAAATCAGTGTTTGATTTTCTATATCCCCGCACTCTTTAAATTCAGTCGACTATACCTATTTAGCAGTCAACTACGTTTTTCCGCTGCATTACATTTTTTAATAACTTGCATTTCAAGAAAAGATCAAAAGCTTTGAATTTTCATACAAAGATTGCGAAAATATTTTAAATTTGAACTAACACCAATTCACCCCCCCCCTCTTGGTGTAAAACGAAGCCAACCTTTTTCCTAACACCTATGACTTTATTGAGAGTATGGTTGCTAATGAGCAGGAAACTTACAGTGAAAGGGGCGCACCTGTTCAGAAGAGAGGAGTCTTGCACTTGCCTACAGATTATGCTATGCTAGCTCAGAATCATCTTCTAACTCAAAAGCTAGACGATTTGACAAAGATTCTCTCACAATTTCCTAAGGAGATTCGTAATGCCTCCCAAGCACAATAGCTTTGTGATTTCTACGGTGGTGATCATATCAATGTTCAATGTGCTATACCAGAGGAGATGCAACAGGAAGAAAATTATATGGGGAATGGGAATCAGTTCCAGTATAGGCAGGGGAACTTCAACCAAGGCAATCCTAGCCAAGGTTGGAAGAACCATCCTAGTATTGGACAACCATAGAATAACCCATCTGGACAATCAGGAGGCTTCCGACCGTAGCAACCTTCACCTTTGTGGCAGCAGGTTAATCACTTGACAGAGATTGTCAGAGACTTTAGTGTTAGATTTGACAAATTCTTGAAGGTCTATGAGCCTAATCATGCTAGTGATCAAGCCAATTTCAGATCCTTAGAGATGCAAATTGGTCAGTTGTCAAAGAGTGTAGAAACCACTGAGAAAAATCAGTTTAGGGCTAATACTAATGTTAATCCTAAAGAGGAATGTAAAGTTGTGGTTACAAGGAGCAAAAGGAGGGCGGACAGGGAAGTTATGGAAATTGGGAGTAGCGAAGATGAAGAAGAGGAAAAAGAAATTATTGAGCTAGATAGTAGTGAAGGTGAGGAAGAAGAAGAAGTAAGAGGCAGCCACAGTGGGCAGTCTAGAGAAATTTTTAACCAAGTAACTATAGTGCCTTCGGTGATCCAACAGATTCCTGCATATTCTGAAAGAATAAAATTTTATTTGGGAGATATAATAGATCTTGAGGAGGAGGAGCAGGAATTTGATATTCAACCTCAAAAGAAGAATTATCCGCCTAAGGTAAAAGATCTAGGTTGTTTGACTCTTCAATGTGTGGTGAATGACATTGATGTAGGAGGAGCCATGATAGATTCAGGATCTAGCATTAATATGATGCTGTTAACGGATTGACAAGCGTACCAAATCGTATCAAATAAAAATAAATGGTAAGTTCAAGTATCGTTTTCCCAAGTATCAAGTAATAATACTGTACGTCCCCGTATCAATAAAGACAAACAACAATTATCGAATGAGTTAAACGATAAAAGCATTAAGCACAGATGA
>NC_028358.1:19293770-19297984 GCF_000741045.1 Vigna radiata var. radiata | reverse complement strand
GGTGAATCTAGATGAAAAATGGATGAAGAATGGAAAAACAAACCCTAGAAAAGATGAAAAGGAGCCTAAGCATCCAAGAGATCCTCTCCAGAGAGTGAAATTAGGTTTGGCCGCCCCCTTCTGTCAAAAGAATGCGTCTAAACTCGCAATAGGGCTATATATAGGTGAGGAGCGCAACAGAAAACAAGCCCAAGCCCAGCAGACAACCGCCCGGCGGTTTCCCAAAAATCGCACTTCCGCCCGGCGGTAGGGGTCTACGGCCCGGCGGTTTCCCTCAAATCGCAAATCCGCCCAGCGCCAACGCCAGGTGCCTACTCCTCGCCCTAGACCGCCTGGCGGTGAAATTTGCCGTCGAGAGGTGCGTCGACTCTTCAAATCTCCAATTTTCTTCTCTTTTCTTGAGTACACGACCTTTATCTTCAACTTCATTCTTCACTTTCTCAAAATAGCTACAAAACAATGCAAAACAAGCATAAAATCGCTAAAAACAGCTTTTGACTCTCTACAGACTCATTTATTGAGTTTTGCTTGATTCTAAGCTCATTTTAAGTAGTAAAGGGTGTAATTTGGTCTCAAATGACATATGGAAATAACTGATTTTCTACCTTCATCAACACCCCAAACTTAGAACTTTGCTTGTCCTCAAGCAAACAAAACAAAACTTGGCTTTCTACTATTTCCTTCAATAATTTGACACTCCTAAAGTACATGACAAACACTACTCAATATCAAATCTTTGGTGAAATCAAATTAAGATGCATGCATGCTTTTAATCCAGAGATTGCACAACAGATTTTACACATTATGAATGACCAATCCACTAAGCAAAAATGCACTCATGAAAATTAACAGTTCATACCAAGCAAGTGTTTCACTCAATCACTCAAGTGTTTAAGGTGACACTCCACTCTCTATTATTCACAAGTCACATGAAACAAAATTGCCATTCATCTCAAACAATCAACATCTTTACATGCAAATGCCATCAAAAGGACTTTTCCAGGGCTAACAAGAAAAATTGGTTTTTCTGGAAAACAAAATCCTTGAGTTAAGAGAGCTTTCATAATATTTAACAATTAAGCACAACTCTCTTTCTCCCCAATCTCACTTATTCCCAACTTCTTCCCTTTACTTTTTCATTGAGTTCATCTTCATGATTTTCTTCTTTTCTTTTCTTTTTCTCATGAATTTTTCTTTTCACAACATTTGAGCTCAATGTTTTTCACTTGCCTTTCAATTTCCCCCCTGCAACCCCAAACTTGAACCTTTTCATCGCATACAACTAAGCTCATCCCAACTCAAGGTAAAGAATTTCAAGACAAGGTTCACATCCTGTTTAAGGCTAAGGTTCAAAAAGGGTATAATATTTTTAAGCACTTTGGGTGAAAATTTGGCTAGAGAAGGGTTCTCAAAAATGGCCTTGATCATATGACATTCACATGCAATTCAATCAATCATCAAGATTAAGGCAATATCATTCATTTTTTCCTGTGAACAATGCATACAACAATAAAAACTTTGGAGCTCAATACCTCACACAACATGCTTTCTCACACAAAATTCATTCATACATCCTGCTTAGCATCAAAACCACAATCATAATTTATCACACATCTGTTTCCCTGGATATTAACATATAACACAACTCAATTATCATCCACATCAAATAATCAGTCAAACATTTTCAGAAAACTATTCAAGCCAAGGATACACACTAAAATTAAAATTCAACCTATTCTAGGAATTTAAAAAGTAAAAGAGATAAAACTAGGTTGCCTCCTAGTAGCGCTTGTTTAACGTCACGAGCCTGACCCAAACCTGTTTAGCACTTGTCAGTAAGTGCAATTCCTTCCACCACCCATCAGTAGGTGTGCCTTCCTGGAATCCTTTAGTGGATTTAAAATTTTTTATCATCCCTCAGTAGATTCTACCCAAAAATTGTTCCAAAAATTCAAAATTTACATGTTCCAATGAAAGTAAAAAGTGAAAATAGCTGAAAAAGAAAAATGTTCTTAAAAATACAAAAATGATTCCCAGCAAGTCAACTCTTTTTCTTCACGTTGGGATCTTCATCGTCCCACCGACTCAATTTTCTTCTGTCCACCCTCTTGACTTGTCTGCTGTATGGTGCTTCAATTTCCACCTCCCCTTTTTCTTTCAGCTCCTTTATTATCCATTCCTTCCTTCTATATTTCACTTTGCTACCCCTTCGGAGTGGTTCTTCTCTTGCTTTTGGGTGAATGATTATCCTGCTTTTATTCACTGGTTCCTGCAAAACATTACAACTATCAGAATAATTAGTATTTGACGTGCTCTCTTCTTGCTCGGCTTCGCTCTCCTGCTACTCACGTCTTGGTCTTTTCATCACTTTGATCTTGTTTTCATTATGCCCAGTATAAAGAAACAGGTGATCTACGTCCCTCATCATTATTCTCCCATCATAAACACTAATAAGCATCTTCGAAGTTGCCATGAAGGGCCTTCCCAAAATCACAGGACATTCATCATCAGTTTCCATATCCATGACAATGAAATCTGCCAAGAATTCAAGTTGTTCCACTCGTACAATAACATCTTTTGCCATTCCCACCGGTATTTTTACCGAACCATCAGCCATTGTCACAGTAAGATCAGACGGTTTCAATACAATCCCTCTTATTTTTGTCAGGAAATCTGTGGGCATCATATTAATGCTAGATCCCAAGTCTATCATGGCTTCAACATCAAAATCATTCAGGGCGCATGATAATGTTACACATCCCAGATCTTTTGCCTTAAGTGGATGATCCCTCTTTAGCGGTTGAATAGCAGTGTCTTCCTCTTCATCGGTGAGTTCAATCTCTTCTTCACGACTGACATTGATTCTTTCAACATAGGGAGGGATTTGCGGATTTACTTCAGGTACCATAGTCACTTGATTGAAAATCTCTCTAAATCTCACATCATGACTGTCTTCAACTCGCATCTCTTCTTTACCTCCACTAACGTTGAACTCACTAGCCTCTTCTATTTCCTGGCTCTCCTCTCTTGCCTCAGCACTTACTATCTCTTTCTCTCCATCTTCACTGCTCCCCTTTTTGACTAGATCATCCCCAGCCTTCTTTTTTTCTTTTATTATAATAACCTTGCATTCTTCTTTGGGGTTAACATCGGTGCTAGCCTGGAACTAGTGCTTCTCGGTATTTTCGATCCTTTTCGACAGTTGGCCAATCTGTGACTCTAATGATTTGAAGTTTGCTTGATTACTATTTAACTGGGATTCATAAATTTGAAAGAATTTATCAAATCTCCCACTTAACTCTCTAACTGTCTCAGTTAAACTGTTCACCTGCTGCCATAAGGGAGAGGGTTGTTGCTGTCGGAAGTTGCCCACTTGTCCAGATGAATTATTCTGGCTTTGCCCAATACTTGGGTGATTTTTCCAGCCTTGGCTGGAATTACCTTGGTTGAAATTGCCTTGCTTATACTGAAATTGGGCTCCCATATAATTAACATCCTGCTACATCTCCTCAGTGAAAGCACATTGACCATTAATATGGTCGCCACCACATAAGTCACAAAGTTGTTGTGTCTGAGAAATATTTCTGATTCCCCTTGGAAGTTCGGAGAGGACCTTCGTCAACTTGTCTAATTTCTGGCTGAGAAGGTGATTCTGAGCAGCTGCAGCGTCTTTAGCAGGAAGATGCAAGAGTCCTCCTTTTTGTATGCCCCTCTCGCTCTGTGACACTTCGTTTAAGGCCATCTCTTCAATCAAGTCATACGCCTCGTCATCCGTTTTTCTATTGATACTACCTCCAACTGAGGCATCTAACATCATCTTGGAATGAGCACATAAACCTCCAAGGAAAGCAAGTAAGTATGAAGTCTTATCGAACCCATGGACTGGGGTCGCCCTCAATAAACCTTTAAATTTGTCCCATGCTTGCCCGAGAGTTTCCTCCATCCCTTGCTTGAACAAAGAGATCTCCAGCTTCCCTTGATTAGTTTTTGGAATTGGGAAGAATTTAGTAACAAATTGTTGTGCCACGGCCTCCCAAGTCCTGAACGTTCCTTCAGGGAAAGAATTCAACCAATCCTTTGCGTTTCCTCCAAGAGAGAAAGGAAACAAACTGAGTCTGACTTTATCATCCGACACTCCAGTTATCTTGACAGTGTTGCAAATCTCACCAAAGATGGTCAAATGCTTATAAGGATTCTCATTCGACAACCCATGG
>NC_028358.1:19255444-19293660 GCF_000741045.1 Vigna radiata var. radiata | reverse complement strand
GGACTCATCACCATGTTGGTTGCGTTATCAGCTGGAACCGCTATATTGTTGAAGTTCAAGGGGCCTACTGCGTTTGCTGCGTCCCCCAATGTACGTCTAGGAGGAGGTTGGTTAGCCATCTCCTCAAAATCTGGTGCAGAAATCTCAAGTGAAGACTGCGAAATTGCTTCAGGAAAAAGAGATCTCTCACGTGAAGGACTTCTCCTTCTCCTCCCTTCTGGTAAACCTTCTAAGAGAGGTTGCTGGTCTTTTTTGCTTCTAGTATGGATTGCTTCCTGCATGCACAAGAAACAAACCCTAAAAGCACTTTTACAGAAAAATAAAATAAAACGCAATTACTAAAATAAAACAAAAAAAATTACAACCAAGTCAAATTCAGTTAATCCACACTACTAGAAAAATAAACCTCGAGTCCTCGACAACGGCGCAAAAATTTTGTTAACGGATTGGCAAGCATACCAAATCGTATCAAGTAATAATAAATGGTAAGTCCAAGTATCGTTTTCCCAAGAGACTCGAAAGGCCTTATCGTTCGCCTGAATTAAAATCGTAAGACTTGAAAATAAAAATTAATTAATTAGTTGTGTGAATAAAATATAAACATGCAAAAGAGAATGATTCAATTGACAAGAAAAGAACAATGGATGAGTGGAGTTGTTGGGGGGTTACAATTTCATCTAATCCGCTCTCTCTTATTTACTCCTCTTGAATTATTAGCTTGATTAATTAATTGTCATGCAACTTTCTTAGCCTACCCTTAACCCGATCCCTCGACGAAAAGAGCCTAATACTAATTACTGGCTTGCTATCCCTAGCCTCCCTAGCAATTAATACAACATTATAGAGCATAAGTTAAACGCAGTTGATCGTCCTACCCCTATCCCTAGGTGGTATTGCATAATCAAGGAAGTACTCACCAGTTCATGACATTACTGTACGTCCCCGTATCAATAAAGACAAACAACAGTTATCGAATGAGTTAAACGATAAAAGCATTAAGCACAGATGAGAACCCAACAATTAACAATCAAAACATATGGAAACCATATAAACAATCAAGAGTTTCAATAAAAGAGAGTATCAAAAGATTACATTGTTTCCCACAACAACAATAGGGTTTAGTTCACCATTTTCATGGTGAATCTAGATGAAAAATGGATGAAGAATTGAAAAACAAACCCTAGAAAAGATGAAAAGGAGCCTAAGCATCCAAGAGATCCTCTCTAGAGAGTGAAATTAGGCCTGGCCGCCCCCTTCTGTCAAAAGAATGCATATAAACTCGCAATAGGGCTATATATAGGTGAGGAGCGCAACAGAAAACAAGCCCAAGCCCAGCAGATAACCGCCCGGCGGTTTAAGTGTGGCGCCCGGCGGTTTCCCACAAATCGAACTACCACCCGGCGGTAGGGGTCTACTGCCCGACGGTTTCCCTCAAATCACACATCCGCCCAGCACCAACGCCAGGTGCCTACTCCTCGCCCTGGACCGCCCGACGATGAAATTTGCCGCCGGGCGGTGCGTCGACTCTTCAAATCTTCAATTTTCTTCTCTTTTCTTGAGTCCACGACCTTTATCTTCAACTCCATTCTTCACTTTCTCAAAATAGCTACAAAACAATGCAAAACAAGCATAATATCGCTAAAAACAGCTTTTGACTCTCTACAGACTCATTTATTGAGTTTTGCTTGATTCTAAGCTCATTCTAAGTAGTAAAGGGTGTAATTTGGTCTAAAATGACATATGAAAATAACTGTTTTTCAACATTCATCAGATGCCAAAGCGTTTCTAGAAGAAAATTAGAGGGCTAGTACTAAAACCGTCAAACCTTACTGTGACGATGGCGGATGGTTCTACAAAAGAACCACTTGGTATGGTGAAGAATGTGACTGTGCGAGTGGAGAAGTTAGAGTTCTTGGTTGATTTCATAGTCATGGGCATGGATAATGATGAGAGGATTTCAATGATTCTGGAAAGACCTTTCATGGCAACCTCAAAGATTTTTATTAGTGTCCATTATGGAAGAATCATGATGAGAGACCATGAACATGTGCTATTATATAATGGCTCTAAAGAAAATAATGTTAGAGCTAAAAAGAGAGCCAAACATAAAAAGACTAGAAGAGAAGCTGAATCTGAGGATAGCACATAAGGTACTGAAACTAGCAATTGTAATGTTTTACAGGTACCTAAAGATGAAGAGGTTGATAAAGGAGGAACATTCCACTCAAAAGAGACATCACATCCACGTGGTTCACAAGTGAGATTCAAGAATAAAAGGTGGATTGTGAACAAGATTAAAGAAGATGAACTAGTGGAGATTAGAACACCATTTTCCAAAGCCATCAAAAGAGTGGACAAAAGGGAGTTGATGAGTTGGGTAGATGAAGATCCCAACTGGGATAGGAAGACATGATGATATTTGATTTTATCCCACCTATTGTAAAACATTTGTAGTTTTAGGTTCATTTCATTTTGAACTTGTAATGTTTTTGGATTTTTAAACATTTTTGGGTAGCATCTACTGAGGGATGCTAAAGATTTAGGTATCTACTGAAGGATACCAGGAAGGTACACCTACTAATGGGTGTTGGTAAGGTGGCACTTACTGATGAGTGCTGAAGAGGAATGTCATCCTCCAGGAGAGTGAAGACCATGGGCAACAAGAGGAAGGAGCCAAAAGGCCAAGGAGATTTTATTCTTCTCTGTTTCTTTCGAAGAAGCATAAGGAGCATTACGTGACTATAGAGGAGAAGCATTTATTGATGGAGAGGAAGGCTATGTACATCCCAGATTTGGCTCCAGAATTTGGACTCAAAATAGAGAGGTGAGGCTGGGAGAGATTGACCATATATCCTACACCAGCTAGCATTGAGTTGGTGAAGGAATACTATGCCAATGCCTTGCCTAGAGGAGGAGTAGCAGCTGGAAGATACATGAGCTATGTGAGGGGACAAATCATTAGATACGACCACAACACCATCAACAGCTTTATGGGTACTGAGTGGCCAGGAGAGCAGTATAGGTATGTTGCTCTTACAGGGGAGTACAGGGATAATGAGGACATCGAGAGGGTGATGTGCATCCTTGGGAGACACTTTCAGAGGAATCCTAATGGAGCGCCAGTCAACTTCATTAGGACAGATTTGACTCCCCTGGCGAAATACTGGATGGCATTCACTCATGCCAACATACAGCCATGCTCCCATGTCTCTGACATCACTATGGACCGGATTCTCTTCATCTACTGCATGCTGAGGCAAATGGATGTTAACGTTGGTGAGATCATCACCAACGAGATTCCGAGCTGTGCTACTACTGTTAGTAGCAGGACACCGCTGGGACATCCGTCCCTAATTACATACTTGTGCCATCAGGCTAGGGTGGACACTGTAGTTCCTCCTTATGAGAGGCCGAGGAGGGCTATTGATGCTTCCTATTATCGTCAGTTTTGTGGAGGTGACGAGCCAGCTGGGGCAGTTCCTAGGAGATGTCCTAGGAGAGCAGCAACTCAACAGGAGGATGCACCTCCAAACGCACCGGCCCAGCACATTGAGCCTTTCCAGATGAGGGATATGTATATGTCCATGATGGAGGCTAGGATTGAGTCTCTTCGCAGAGGGCAGGTAGCTACTGTAGAGATGATTATAGGACTGTGATGGGTGTCGCGGCCCATACAAATTTGATTGCATATTAGAAATGCAGTATAGCTAGGAAGTGACTCCTAGGTCGTCTCTCAATACCAATTTTGCGGTTCGAGAATTAAGTCAGACACGAAGTGGGGGGGGTTGTAAAAAGTTTTGTGAATGCGGATAAACAAAATCAAAACACAAACGCAAATAATAATTAAACACATATTTAAAAACAGTTTCAAAGATAGAATAAAAACAGTCGGTCATTAACTTAATTACAATGTTTCCAATCACAGATCAACAAAATAATGTTGCGGCTCAAAACTCTAATCCAACAAAGTTAACCGACTAAGCGACGGTTAATTTTGTCTTCATAAACGCGAACTAAGTGAATCTGTTGTTAATATCAAATCTGATTTACACCATACAGTTCCATCAACTAAGCGAAGATGTCACACCAATTGGGCAACTAAGCGTATACCCAATTGCAGGTGCAAATACAGAATTAATATTAACCAAGTCAGAGTTGCCACACGGTCACAGTTCAGAAATCTCAAGGAAACAATGCAATATCGTTAATGACCAACAAAATTAATTTAAGCTAGCATGACAACTAAATTATCTCTACCACAAATACAAGACAACATTGAGACAAAATAAAATAAAATACTAGACACTAACACTATTATAAACCACTAACCAACAAAGTTAAATTAAGTTAAATGCAACACTAACTCAAACACATGAAGACAACTCAACCTACAAATTAAACTAAGTCAAAACAAGAGAAATTAACAAGCCTATTTTACTTCTAGTAAATTAAGTGACCCAATATGCAATTAACAAATAAATTAAAAGTCCAAATGGCCTAAGGAAACCTCTTGGCCTTGAGTCATGTTTCAACAAGTCAAACTTCAATTTCCACCTTCAATAAGCCACCAAAATGTGTTGACTTCTTGTCCCATGTGCACCATTCTTCAAGTAAATAAGCATGTGCCTTAAACACACAATAAAACCATGTTTTCCTCCCTTCCCATGCAGCAAAAACGTGATTGTACACACCAAGGAACAAAAAAACGTGAACTACCAAGTGGAAATGCCAAAAAATGCTTCAAACCAAAGGTTAAATGTAAGATACTTTGGGTGCTCCAACCAAGATGCCATGTAAGCAAAGTCAAAGGAAATTAAACACCAAAAACCTCCATTCTCAAGATTGATTCTCGGCAGCAACAAGGAGAAGACAAAAACCAAAAAAGGAAATCTTCTTTCTATGAAAATTGTCTCATATTGCGCTTGTCCAAACGGGGAAAAAAATTAAATGCACCCTTTTCTCTCACTTCCAACCTCAATTTCGGTTTTCTTTCATCTCAACCACCATCCAAAGCTTTCTTCTCTTCACATTACCGAGAATGAACCCCAAGAAACCAAAGTTTAAGTTGCAAATGAACACAAGAACAATAAACCCAAATTCTACTCATCAATCCAACTTCAACACTCACTTTTCTTCAACTTTTTAATGAAAACAAAATGCAATCCTTAGCTCCCCTTTGCAAAACCGTCGAGCCCCCATCATGAAACACAATGTCCAGCTCAAAATATGTTTCCAAATATCAAAAACGAAATGTAAGAAGAAAGGGTTCAAAACTCAAACACCCATACACCAACTCAAGCTTCTTTCACTCCAAAACCCATCAAGAACTTCATTTTCATCATCCAATCCAAGAAAACCAAAGTAAATACGAAAATATGGCAGCAAATGAGTATAAAAACGAAATAGCTCTTCATCTAAACCAAAGACCCATCATGAAAATCCAAAGAAACAACCTCAAGCTCATAGTTTCAACTTCAAAGAGCAAGAAACAAAGTGGAATATGGGATAGTTTTCACCACCACCAAGCAAAGACAATCAAGATTCAAGCAAGAGAAGAAGAAAAATATGATCTTGGTCATTCCATAGCTCAAAGAAAATGAAACCCTACAAGCTCCCAAGGAGGAAGTTCATGAAACCCATGCAAAGTGTAAAAGTGAGGGCTTACAAAAGTGTGTCTCGGCAATGCTTCCCAAATATCGTCCAACACTCTAAAATTGGTGGGTTCCACCTCTAATAAAACCTAGGGTTTGGTGCCATGTGTCTTACAAAAATGGGCCTCTACAAATTTTGCCACAAAAAGGACCCAATGCACCAAAAGCTTAATTAAAGTTCCTAAACAACTAAGTTACAATTTAACTAAAATTGAAATGACTAAATGAAGATTCTTTAATGATCATGCCACCTCCTAATACTCCAAAAGATATCTCCAAAATTTCCATGCAACCAAAAATGCAATTAAATAGCTCAGAAAATTCAAATTAGCGAAAATACGAATTTCCGACCAAATTAAGCAAAGTTAGGAAAAACGGGGAAATAATGGACAGTTAAACACAATTCCCTGGTTTATTTAAGTGCAATAAACTAAATACAGTCAATAAAATATCGACTCATCAGACTGTATGACACACCACCAGTGCACAGGTGGACTATGGATGAGTTCCATAGTACTATGGCTTGGGCTCAAGAGCAAGCATAGGGCAGAGGGTCTGGAGTAGTTGGAGCACCAGGCGGAGATGAAGATGACCAGGAGGATGATGACTTTGAGGATGCATAAGAGGGTGAGGAGTATGACTCAGATGAGGATATGGATTGATAGGGCATCTACTGATGGATGCCAACACTTGGACAGGGGTTTTTCTTTGTCTTTTGTACTTTGAATTTGTAGAATAGGTTGAACTTTATTTTTGTGTCGATGCTTGGCTTGTACACAGGTTCTGATAATGGTTTGATGAATTATATTGCATGATAGGTTATTTAAATATGATTGAATGTGGTTGATGATTGAAACTGTGTGCATGTTAATATCCAGGTGAATGGTTCACTAACTATGTGAACAAATGTGTGGTCACTTATGATTGTGATTATGATGCTAAGCAGGATTTATGAATGATGAGTGAGAAAGCATGTTGTGTGAGGTATTGAGCTCCAGAGTTTTCATTGATATCTGAACTGTTCACAGGGAAGCATGAATGATATTTCATGAGTCTTAATAGTTGATTGAATTGCATGTTTATGTCATATGATCAAGGCCATGTTTGAAAGCCCTTACTTAGCCAAATTTTTACCCAAAGTGATTAAAATAATATACCCTTTTTGAACCTTAGCCTTAAACAGGATGAAAACCATTGTTTTGAATTAATTACCTTGAGTTGGGTTGAGAATAATTGTATGTGTTAAAAAGGTTCAAGTTTGGGGTTTTTTGGGGGAAAAGGCAAAAGAAAAGTATTGAGCTCAAGTGTTGGAAAAGATAAATTCATGAGAAAAGAAAAGGAAGAAAAGAAAAAGCATGAAAGATGAGCTCAATAAAAAAAAAAGGGGAAGAAGTTGGGAATGAGTGAGATTGGTGAAAAAAGAGAGTTTGTACTTGAAATTTGAATGATTAAAATAACTCTCTTCACTTAAGGATTTTGTGATCTAGAAAAACCAAATTTTTTGTTAGCCCAGCCTCATTACAAGCCTTGGAAAAGTCCTTGTGATGGCATTTTCATGTGAGAATGTTGATTGTTTTAGATGAAGGACAATTTTATTTCATGTGACATGTGAATAGTTGAGAGTGGAATGTCCTCCTAAAACACTTGAGTGATTGAGTGAAACACTTGCTTGGTGAGAATTGTTGAATTCCATGTTTACATCTATGCTTAATGGATTGGTCATTCATGAATAAAACATCTATTGGGAAATATTTGATTATGTGAACTAAATTGGATTGAAAGCATGCACACATTTTGATAGGATTCCACTGATAATCTGAATTGAATCATAACTTAGCAAAATGAGTTTTGAAGATGTTGAGCTATTTGATGAAGAAGTGGAAAGCCAAATTTGTCTTGTTTGCTTGAGGACAAGCAAAGTTCTAAGTTTGGGGTTGTGATAACGGTCCAAAAACCGTTATTTTCATGCTTAAATATGATATCAAAACACACCCTTTGTGGCTTAGAATGAGCTTAAAATCAAGTAAAACACTTAGTTGAGTCATTAGAGAGTCAAAAGTTGATTTTATAGATATTATGCTTGTTTTTGCATTGTTTTGCAGGGTTTTCATGAGAATTAAAGATGGAAGTGAATTAGGACGGACTTAGACTCAAGAAAGAGGAAGAAAAAGGAAGAAAAGAAGAGTCTAGGAATCGCTCAGCGAACAAAATCAGTGCTGAGTGGTCAGAGCGATTAGAGGCAAATCGCTCAGCGGTAAAATTGACCGCTGAGCGGTGGCACGACAAAGAGGCAAACTGCTGAGCGGTTCACTTAGGCGTTAAGCGGTTATCTGTTTTTATTTGGCTTAGATTCTGTTATCTTTTTGGCCTATAAATAGGTCCAGTGCGATTCAAATTGTAATCTTTTGGCCAGCAGAGACGTCCAGAGCTATTCTACACACCTTAGAGGAGGTTCTGTGGATGCTTAGGCTCCAATCTACAAAATTTAGGGTTTATTCTTCCATTCTTTCATTATTTTTCATCTAGATTCACCATGTTCATGGTGAACTAAACCCTAGGTTGTTGGGGAACAATGTAATCTTTTGAAAACTCTCTTATATCAAAATTCTTATCTTCTTTATATGCTTGCATATGCTTATCTTTATCAATTGTTGGATTCCTTACCTTTGTTTAATGCTTTTATCGTTTAACTCATTCAGTAAATGTTGTTTGTCTTTACTGATATGGAGACGTACGGTAATGTCATGAACTGAGGGGAATTCCTTGATTATGCTAATACCGCCTAGAGATAGGGGTAGGACGATTAATTGTATTTTGCTTTTGTTTATCATGCATTATTGGTTACTGGGGGAGGCTAGAGATAGTAAGCCAGTAATTGGTAATAAGCTCTTTTCGCCAAGAGATTGGGTTTAGGGTAGACTAATAAAGTTTGCATGACAATTTGATAAATAAGTTAAGAAGTAAAAAGAGTAGATATAAGAGGGTGGATAAGATGAAATTGTAAACCCCAACAACTCCATTCATCCATAGTCTTTTCTAGCCAATTGATTCATTGTATTTTGCATATTTACTTTTGTTCTTTGCATACAAAACCTAAATTTAATTATTTTCTCAAGTCTTATGCGATTGGTTTACATGAAAAGTAAGGCCTAAGAGTCCTTTGGGAAAGGATACTTGGACTTACCCATTCTATATTACTTGATAACGATCTGGTACACTTGCCAGGGACTTAACATACTGTCAAGCAATTTCTTTGATATTCCTTATGCCAAGAAGGTGTGTTCTTCAATTGTGATCTCTCAATGGCCTCTTCTATCAAAGTTCAAACAAGGGTAAAGGAAAGGAAGTTGTTGTATCAAGAAATCCTGATCCTTCTGGATGGATTAGTGCAGGATGGATTAGTGATGGTGATTCAAGAAACAAATTTTTGATGAATCCATCAAAAACTGTGGCTCGTCCTTACTATATTAAGTTCAGAAAATTCAGAAAAGAAGGATTTAATTTTCTAGATTTACTGAAGGTCCAAGATTTAACAAGTCTCGTCCACATGAAGATTTCTTGGTATCCTGACTTGGTGGAAGTATTCTACCACAATCTTAGATTTGAAGATGGCATTATGAAGTCTAGGGTAAAAGGAGGAAATATTTAAATAGATTATTTCATTTGGATGTTGTTCACTGGACTTGAAGCAAAAGGAGCACTCTCGCATTTCCCAACTCATAATTAAACGTACATTTAATGAAAAGGGATTTATACTCAAACTGGAGAAGATGTCCTGAGGATGCATCTCAACAAGGAAAGTTTCTTGATCAACACAGAAGCACCTCAATTGTGCAGATTATGATCAACAGTATGTGCAATCCTCTTCTCCTTCAGAAACTCTTCCAAGAAAGATCACAATCATCTTCTTGATGAGTTCTTGGAGCTCTAAAATCCAGAGAATCAATCTGAAACAGAATATGAAAATGTTTGTAATCCAAAAGTTCTTTGTAATTAATCTGGTCTCGTCTATTTATAGATTTCTATAAATCAAACACTCCTGTAATCGAATATGCAACTAATAGAATTGACTGTATTATAACAGTTAAGACATAATAGCTGCAGTTCAGTCAAACAATTAATTCCACAGTCAATGCAGTTGACCAACATTCGCTGCCCAACTAACTTTTAAAAATATAGTCGTTGTAGTTTATGGGTATAACAGAATTTCAAAACAAGCAACTAATAAAGTCGAATGCGTGGCGCACACAGTCGACTTCAACATTGTAGTTCACTTTGAAATTCTTTTCAATGCAAAATATCCCATAACACTGTTTTTGAAAGTTTGTGCATAGTCACAGTTTAATTCGACTTCCCCCATAATGAAGTGGACTTACAGCTTGTAGATATGCAACACAATGTAAGTTCATAAAAGTGCATGTGGTTTTCATCTTCCAAATCATGTGAAATGCAATTAGATATGATGTAACATACATAAGCTTAGTAAATGTGCATTCACATATCACAAAACATGTTCAACAATATATCAATCAATAAGCAAAAGTACATGTAACACATCAACAATACATGTGTTATTAAAAATGTGTTGTCATCATAAAAAACCAGAGTGACATAGATATGGTGTTGTCAACAATCTCAACAGAAAAGTGTTACAAAAATACACATAATTAAAACACTAAATATTGTAATATTTTATTATAATAAAAATTAGTATAAAGGGACACTAGAAATATTTTTTTTCTAATTTTATACTTATAATTATGTAATATTTTAAAATAATTATTATTTATAATAAATAGTTTTTATAAATAATAAAATTCATAAAATGAGTTGAGAAGAGTAAAATTAGTAACGAAATTGTATTTACTACGGTTACAAAACTAGTATAAAGAAGAAATTTCACTCTTATAAGTGGATTAATAATAATAACAATAATAGTAATATTATTATTACAAAATTAAATGTAAATGTAAGGACCTGAACTAGAAAGGGTCATTGGGCCCTAGTTAGAGGCAACCAGGCCCATCAGACTAAGGGCACATGACTTTAGAAGAGATTTTTTTCAAAGTCAGATTCTTCAATTGCTAATTTTCCACACTCTCTCTAAAAACCCTTTTCCTAAATATTGCTCTGTCTTCTCTCTAAAATACCACTCTGTTGAACTGTTCAATATTTGGTTTGAAGGCACCTAAACACTCCTAACGTAGAGGGCTTCATTCGGAACTGATTACTTTCTTTGTCTCCTTCCGGTAAGTGGTTCTCCTGTTTCCTCCGTTATTTTTGAAACCTAGGGCTTGGGTTTTATGATCTCATGCAGTTAGACCTCCCATTTTCTGATTTCTATTATATTCTAGCTCTAAGAGTTGTTTTTCATCGCCTCTTTGGAGAGTTGTAGGGTGTTGTTGTGCTCTGCTGGGTGGGTACTGTCTTAGGGCACTCTTAACAAGTGGTACTGTCAAGCTTTCCAGGTAAGGGGAGCTAATTATTTTGTATGAATTTATTTTATAAAAATATATGCAGGTTGAATGTTGAATTGGTGTACTATTGTGAAACTCTGTTATAACTTTTATTGTATTGGGTGTTATAATTGAAACTTTGGAATTGTGCATGTCGTGATATGATTATTTTAATCTTTTTTGAATGAGTTGGTTAGCTGAAGTTGTTCTGGTTGGAGGGTTTGGAGTAAGGATTCTGTAATGGCATTGATATGGGTAGTAAGTAGGTACACAGATACTGTTTTAGGCTATTGTGAGAGGAAGTAAAATATAAAAAATTGGGCATTTGAGGTCTAGAGTACAACAGACTAGTTTAGGTAACTTAAATAAATTAATTAGAACTTGTTGAGAGCCTTTCTTTGTTGGTAGGATACAGGAACCTTAAAAGCCTGAGTTGGCACATCCCTGATCATAGAGTAGCCCTGGCCTAGTCCAGTCAGTTGTGTCATATGTGCTGGCGTCGAAGGTGAGTTTGATGCGTTCAGACATCAACTGTGCAATAAAATAAAATAAAACAAGTTTATTGTAGATGCATAAAGTTATCCTGCGTTAATTTCTGATCAGTTATAATTTTAGGAAGTTAGTCACTGTGTGTTTGGAATTTAAAGTAAAGATTCATATATATATATATATATATATATATATATATATATATATATATATATATATATATATATATATATATATATATAGATATATAGATATATTATAAAGTAAGGATAATTGTTTCTTATATTGAAACGTGAGTGTTAATTAATAATTATATTACTTGTAGATATGTATAAATTGATGCATTTTATGAGTTGTTACGGGTTAGTTAGGGTTGTTTGGTTCTTGATATTGATTAACTTAGATTCAATTGTGGAGATGTTATTTTTATAACTTGTGATTGGTGAGTAATCAATGTTGTTGAGAATATGTATATATTGATTGGGGAAAAAAGTATATGATTACAAAGTGATGACAGTACGATCCAAGTGGTAAACCAAGTTCCATCTGTGTAGAATCTCTTGGTGAGATTCTTAGTTTTAGAATGAAAGTAGGAGCTCAGTCTTGGGGCTCTTCCTGACGCTCCAATGGCCTTTCTTCTCACGAAGAGAGGATTGGACCATGTGGTGAGGAGTAGCAGGTGGTCTTAGTCTGGGAGGCTTCCATCATGCTCCAGGGCGCGGAATAGACTAACCTCGTGAGTGTGGCAGGGCGGGGGAGCCCAGGCGGGGGAGCCAAAGTATCACAAGCCACCACGGGTGCATGGTCCGCCATAGCTTGACTATCATTCTAAAGTCCGGACGAGTCAAGTCTAGTATTTAACATGATAGGATGTATGCTTTATCTTGTTTGCTTTAAATTAATCTTTTGTATGTTCATGTTGATATAATTGCATGTTTTTTTTATAATTAGCTCACCCTTGCATTTGTGTTTGTACTATGTTGTATGCGTTTTCCTTTGCGATGATCATCCACTTGGATGAGAGCACATGGCGAGAAGGATACTTTGGAAACAACTCTTGATGGGGACAACAATGTTGTTGCCTAGTTCTCTAGGCTTTAATTATCTTGTCCTAGGAGATTTTGAAGAAACTTTATTTTGTTCTAAGTTTTTAAATTTTCTATATTTTAAAGGAGAAACTCTAGTACTCCAACTACGCATTTTTATACTGTTTAATGATGATTGTAATCCTATTACTCTTAACTGTTTTCTATTCTTATTCATGATGACTTCTTGATTATATCATATATCTTTATTTTATAATTGGGATGTCACATTTATGGTATCAGAGCAATTTTTTCCTTAGGATGATGTTAAGTCCCTGGCAAGTGTACCAGATCATTATCAAGTAATATAAAGGGGTAAGTCCGAGTATCATTTTCCAAAGGACTCTTAGGCCTTAACTTTCATGTAACCTAATTTCATAAGACTTGAGAAAAGAATAAAGTTTTGATTGTTAAATGCAAAAACAAAATTAAACATGCAAATGCAGTGAATCAATGGTTGAGGAAAAATTATGGATGAATGGTGTTGTTGGGGTTTACAATTTCATCTTATCCACTCTCACATATCTACTTTTCTTATTTACTTCACTTGTTTATCCAATTTTCATGCAAACTTTCTAGTTTACCCTTAACCCAATCCCTTAGTGAAAAGAGCCTATTATTAATTATCGGCTTGCTATCCCTAGCCTCCCCTAGTAACCAATAATGCAATGCGATCGGAAGCATATACAATTGACCGTCCTACCACTATCCCTAGGCGATATTGGCATAATCAAGGAATTTCTCATCAGTTCATGACATTACCGTACGTCCCCATATCGATAAAGACAAACATCTTTTACTGAATGAGTTAAACAATANAAGCATTGAGTATAGATGAGAATCCAACAATTGATAAACAAGTATATGACAAGCATATGAAATAAATATGAATTTGAATATATGAGAGTTTCAAAAGATTGCATTGTTCCCCAACAACAAAGGGTTTAGTTCACCATAATTATGATGAACTAGATGAATTGAATGGAAAGAATGAAAAGATAAACCCTAGATTTGGTAGGTTGGAGCTCCCACATCCAAAATCCTCCTCCAAGGGGTGAAAAGAATGTTGTGTCCTCTTCCTCTGCCAAAGATTGTGTTTTGATTCGCACTAGGGCTATATATAAGCCCAAAAAGATAACAGAAAGATTACAGAGTAGCCAACTAACAACAGAAAACTGCCTAGGCGCCTAAGTAAACCGCTTGGCGGTTTCCCTCTAATCGTAGGACTGCTCAGCGCCCAAAACTGCCGCTCAGCACCCATTTTCACCGCTCAGCGGTTTGGTCAACTTTTGTGGTTGACTGGTCAACTTTTCTGGTTGACTAGTTGACTTTTTTGCATTCTGGTTAACTTTTCAGCACTCCAACCATTTGATACTTCAACCTTTCTTCCAATTCATTCCAAAAACCTATAAAATCAAGGGAAACCAAGCATAAAACCAAGAAAACCATCTTTTACTCTCTTATTCTGTAACTTAATAAAAATGCATGATTTCAAGCTAATTCTAAGCCATAAAGGGTGCGATTTAATATCAAAATTAAGTATGAAAATAACTGTTTTTCAACCGTTATCATAGCCCCAAACTTAGAATTTTGCTTGTCCTCAAGCAAAACAAGATGTAACTCAGTTTTCAAACAATCACTACAATGAATTAATACTTTCCAAAACTCTTTCTTCCAAGACAAGTTATCACTCTTAGCTTATCATAAAAATATCAGTCAAGATGTAAGATGCATTACTTCCAGTAAACTCAATACGGTGTTCACATAATCACAATTTTTCCAACAGATGCTATTATCATGAATAACCAATTAACCAAGCACAGATGCAATCATGTCTAATTGGAACTACTCCTCACCAAGGAAAGTGTTTCACTCAAGCACACAGGTGTATATTGAGGTGACTCCTTCTCTCTACTATCACAATGTCACAGAAATTAACTTTTCCTTACATTTAACCATAATCAATCTACTATTGTGTCTTCTCTGTGAAGAGTTGCCTCTAAATGGTATGATTTACCATTTATTTCAAGTATAGGTAGCAAAAAAAAATTATGTATCTAACTGGAAGTTTTGAGAACAGAAAATGTCTCTATAGAAGGAATGAGGGTGCACACTCATGACTTGTACTATTGATAATTTTCCTTTCTTAATTCTGAAGGTTTGGGTAAAGGAAGGGGAGTGATTCAAGTGTTACTGTTCACAGTATTTTTTGTCATGTTCTTGCCTTTGTGATAATGTATTGTCCTCTATAGTGGTAGAGGAATACAGATTCAATGACAATTTGATCTGTATATCTTCTTTAGTAATTGGTTTAAGCTTTGGAGACAAAATTTTGCTTCGAAGATAAGAAGTACATTACAACGTGAGTTTGTTAGGTACAAAAAAACTTTGTTGGGATCATTTTACTCTTTTTAGTTAAATTGCATAGACTATAAATTTCTTTTTTTTTTGGTTTGGTTATTTTGTACATCCTTGATATATTTGCAAGTTTTTAAATAGGTATCTAAACTAAAGAAGTAGGTTCTTGAGATTACTTTTTGGCAGTTCGAAATCACCAAAAGAGAAAATGAGAATTTGTGGTGGTTAGTGAAATCTTAAGAACTCTATTAAAAAAAATTACATGATCAAGAACATGATGAATATAAGTGCATGTTTATGCGCCCTTTGAAGAAGTTCTTCAAGATAAGAACATAAACTAAAATTATCAAACTCTCAAGACACTTAAAATCTCCACAACTCTAATTTTCATTTATCTAAGTTTGTAGAATATAATGTAGGAACTTTCTATTCAAAGGAAAAGATGTACAAGAGAAACTTCCTTGTTTCATGTAATAATGAGTTAATCAAAGGCTTGAACCAACTTTATATGATTGTAGTTGGAATCAGTTATGACGCTTAATCTCCTTGTCTAGAACATACTTGAAGTTTTAGAAAATTCAAGAATCCTCCAACATATTTCAAAACAAAGCTTCTCGTTTTTGTGAGATTTTAAAATAAAGACCTCATCTATTTTGTGACTCTATAAAATAAGTCATTTTTAAAACCTATCAATCAATATAAAGATGGAATCGAGGTTCTTCCTTGATATTGGGAGAACAAACACAAAATCCAATGAAATGTCAAATCAAGGAATGTATGGAATAAGAAGAGGTGTGTATAAACTGTGAGGCATTAATTTAGACTTGGCCATTCTACATATGATTTATTTTTCACAAAACATTTCAACATCTCACTTCAAATTTTTGCCAAAAGAAATGTTTAATTCATATTTCTTAGTTTTTTTTTTTTATGAAGTGTCCTTTCAAACCTCACTCTTGTGTCTCTTTGATAAATAACTTCCTTAGGAGTCCTACCAGTACACAATTTTTTTTTTCTCTAAAAGGAAGCCTTTGTCTGATACATTGGACCAACGTTTTCTTCTTGTGGATGCAATTTTTATTTATTTTTATTTTTATTTCTTGTGATGAAATCCAATTTTTCAAAAATGCAAGCAAGGTGCATCTTCTTAATAAAGCATCTGCCACTACATCAACTTTTTTTTTTCACATAGGGGAATTTCATTCCACTTGTTAAGCTTTTCTTCGTCTTCCAAATGTTTAAGGGATTTACAATTAATATGAATCACTATGAAGATTGTCATATGTGGAATAATTGATGTGGCCTTTAATTTTTCCTTTAAGTGAGCTATAAGGTGCCCCTCACACACACACTTTTATAGAAATGATTTCACTCTTTGTGATTTTGAGCCTTTCGCAATCCTAACCATAATTTTGATTTTTAACTACCTTGGGTATCTCCATTAAACTGTGGGATTTTTACGTTATGTTTAGGGAATTATTTTTCTTGCAAGTTTCTTCCACCTCTTACTCTTATTCTTTCTTTCTTCATAATCTTTAAATGCTCTTTGACTCTGGTTTGAAATTCTTGTTTTTCTCTCGCTTCTTCTCTTTCTATTCTTTCTCTTCTTGCTTCTCTTTGTATTCTTTCTCTTTTTTTTTCTTTAAATCTCTTTCTCTCATAGAATCCCTCTTTTATTTCATTCCTATCTTGCAATTTTTGGTTTATTTTTTATCATTTCAATTCTTGTTACGTGTTATTCATTTGAATTATCAATTTGGCCTCTCTTGGTTGAAGAGTAGGAAGAGATCTCTTTGAAGACATTGCTACAAAACAATAAAACAAAAAAATTATGTTTTGGGTTGGAGTAAAATCCTCACCACCACTCCTCGTAGTTTCTAAAAATTAAATGTTCAAGGTTACATTATAATTTTGTTGAAGGGTTAGGTGAACTCTTTTTCACTCAAGAAGGTCTAAAAGAAATTGATAAGCTTTTTCTTGTATCAAATCAAGAAAGCACATATTCAAATGAAAGAGAAGCAAATCAAGGCAACATTTATGAATTTCTTTTTTAAAGATGACAACTTTGAAGACAAAACTTAATGGAAAACTTAATGAAGTCCAATAATTTCAACAGGGATTTATATCCAAGATCAAGATTTTATGGGCAAGGGATCTTTTAAATTTTTGTTTCCCAAACATTAAACGGCCTTGTTTTTATTTTCTTTTTCTTCAAATTTTGTTGTAAATTTACCACACTTTAATTCCTCATGATCAGTACTGAATTTTTTTTTTTTTAAATCTACACTTAAACTGAAACTTAAATTAACTTTTCAATGTAAGAATTGACTACCCTTGAATCTAATGTTTATAAGTTCCAAATAAGTTTCAAGAAAAGCAGACTTTGAAAAACTTTCAAAAGAACCTTGTCATGGAAGCAACTTCTCCAAATATGAGAGAATGATTACTTTATTCCTTCACAAGATTGTCCAAGCACTTGAACAAGAGAACCAAAGAAAAATGGCAGACTAAAAACAAGAAAGGTAGACTCAAACTAGATTAACTAAGCTATCAAACATACCCATTAATAATGCATTGTAGATTGTATATTTTGTTTCAGTAAGATTTATATTGCGTTTGGTGCATAAAGTGTAAATAATCCAAGAAAATGGCCCTTCCATCAGTATAATATTGGGGAGTTTTACTAAAATTCATCTTAATACCATTGGGACAAAAGCATAAATCTTTATAATGCCGTCAAGAATGTGATATTGATTAGGAGATTATATATAAAATAAATATATTAATCCCATGCCTTGGCTCCTTGTACCAGGATGAGATTTGGTGAAATCTTTAAAAGCAAAGAAAAACTTGAATGAAGAGACTGTTAATGGCCTTCACTTCCTTGCCTCGGAATAGGCTTACCCATCTCATTATTTTATTTCTTTCCTCCTTCCCATTTTTGTCAAGTCTTCCTTGTATCATCTCCTCCACTAATTTTCTCTTCTATTCTCAAACTCATCGTTCTACCCTGCACTGTAACCAACACTTAAATTTTCAACACTTCTCCAGTTCCATAATTATTGTCATAATCTCATTGAAATTAATTTCCTACTCTCCCTTTTCTTCTTTCATGTTCATGTCACTCATTTTGTTTTTCTGTTTATGTGATTGCTCTTATTTCACCTAGAATAGAGAATGTTGTTGTGGTATATCAGACATACTTTTTGTTGAAGAGTCCACATCAACTCAAGATAAAAAAAATCAAATTATAGTCTATAGGTAGTAATTCAAACCTCATCTTACCAAACTGATTTTTTAAATTGAGTTAGGCATAAAAAGACTTACTATTATAGTTTTAGGAACTATTCTAGCTAGGTTTGTTAGGTCTATTATACCACTTACTATCAAACTATTATTGGACCACCACAAATATCTAGTCTCACACATGGGATGTCTAGTCCTTAGCATCAGTTAGTTGTTGGAGATCCGATGTTAACTAAAGATAAAGTCAAATTGCATTATATAAGTAAGTTCAAGATTTTGTGACTTTGAGTTAGATTTAAAGCTTACTTTCTAATACTTTTTAAAAATTATATAGTATTTGAGAGTTCAAATCAATGCTAAAATTTGTTATTTTTAATTAGTGAAAATAATCTAGTTATGTTTCTAAATGCCTAACTAAAGATGTCTTAAAAAAAAGAACAAAACACAGTAGCCGATGCATGAGGCATCAATACTTGAATATGATGACATGGTTGAAGCGGAGGATGATCCAATAGCGAAACTAATGTCAAGCATTCCTAGGTTCAACAAAGGATCAATACAAATATATTGGGATTTAAGAGTATTTGGTCTCTCTCTCCCCCCCCCTATGCAGTATATATCACATTCAATGATGTATCCGAGATCATTGCGGGAGACAAGATGTTGAATATTTCCATTATTCAACTATAGTGCATGTAAGATAGTTAATTTTGTCTACCATAATAGTTTTATTTAGATTACTAGTTTGTAACAACTTAACTTTGTTGTTATAGGTACACGGACACAGTCATTGTACACCAAGGTCGGTCTTCCGTTAACGGATTTGTTGAACCTCAAACCATTCAACGTTGTGGTAACACAGTTGAAACCAAACAAAATTATTTGCAAACATGGATGGTTGAGTCAAACAGAGACGTATACCTTGTGCCATACATTGATGGGTATGTGTTGTTTTATGTAAAAGGTAATTAAAGTTTACTTAATTAGTTTACTAATTATTTATGACGTTCCAAATAGGGCTCACTAGCAACTGTTGGTCCTCATTCCCCAAAAAAGTACAGTTGTATTCTTATGTTCGTTGCAAAGGAAGATGAAAAATTACTTGACAAACATGCTTCAAGGGTAAGTGTTTCGCCAAAAATGACTTTTAAATTCATGTGGGCCTTAATTTTTTATGATTTCATACTTATATTAATATTACTTTGTGTTTTAATGTAAATAGAGTAATGGGTAAATCTCAAGGTCAGCTAAATCAAGTCTTGTATCCAAAGGTTTGGTGCATTTATAGTTTTAATTCATTTACTATGTTATTTAATGATCTTAATTCTTGACTATATTTAGTTTGTCATTTTAGTGTAACAAGCAGCTAGATTCATGGGAATGTGGGTACTATGTGATGTCTTGGATTAAGACCATCATTCGAGCTGGCATTGCAGATGACTGGAATGAGGTAATAATCATGCTTACTTTGAAAACATCACAAATCAATTAATACTTTTCTTTGAACATATATCAAACCATAATGAATATTTCTTAATTGTGCAGTGCTTCAACAATTTATCTCCTTTACCCCAAGACACCATAAGCATCTAAGGCAGGAGTGGACAACTTATCTTCTGCAAAAGTGGAACTAGCAAGACTTATATTTGTTGTTGAACATTACTTAGGTTTAGTTTAAGTTTATAATTTCATATTTTTCATCGTTGATTGAATTATAGCTATTTGTAGCTCAAACTCAAATATTTATTATAAAGAATTGTTCTACGAAATTTTTCTGATTTTTAGGTGTGGTTTTACTCGAAAAATAAAATATCATTTAAAAAAAAATACCCAGTAGACGTCGGTTAATGCAAAACCGACGTCTACAGACGTCTGTCAGTGGACAAATCGACATCCAATAAGTTACAGTGGACAAAACGTTTCAGGGCCTATAGACGTCTCGTATGTGCACGCCAGACGTCTCTATAAATGTCTATTGTATATTTGACCGATGTCTATTTAGACGTCGGCTATGTACACAACTGACGTAGATATAGACGTCGGTGATAACTTGACCAATGTATAATTAACGTCACCCGAATAAACGACGGTTCTATTCGTGACGTTAAAAGCTCAAAATAACTGATGTTAAACAACATTTTTTACTAGTGTATCATTCTTCCCTCTAATCCCAACTCCTCAACTTATACCGTATTCACTCTCATTGCATGTCTCTAACCCTAATTCCTCAACTCCGATCACTACACCCGCCGAACTTTATCTCTTGTCATAGGTGCATACCTTAATCCACTGTAGTACTAGACCCTCGTCCTATTACTCATAGACCTAAATGTGCGCCCCTTGAGATCACAAGAAAAAAAGAAAGGTTTTTCCTCTAATCTCCCCTCTTTCATATTACGTTATGATATATATTGAGTTTTTTTTTTAATTGCATTAATGAATCTAGGAATGATATTTCTCTATTATTCAAGCTTTTCACTGAATAAGTGGATCTATAAGTGTTTGGCTCTTGAAAAAAAGTAACCTAGTTTATTTTGTTATATTTGATTCTACTATTGTTTTTTTAGTGCTAGATCAAATTGTTGATGTTTTCTGTGTCTCTTTGAGAATTTTTATCAAACAAATTATATTATTAATTGAAAACAACACTTCAAATTATGACAAGAAAAAATTACAAGAAAGATTATGATAAATAAACATGTTAAATATATTTTTTCTTTCTTAAATATAATAAAAAGATGCAATTTATCTTTATTTAAAATTTTGTTTCTATTTGGTCTCTTACTTTAAAAAACAATGGTTAGTATTATCATTTCCAACGTAGTTTAACTTTTTCCCCACGCGACAATCAACGTTTTACTTAAACATCTACCTCACTTACAGATAGAGTAATGTCTGCCACATGTTGAATTTAATTTATTAATCATATTTCTTTTATGAAATCCATCATTGCTTTTTAACATTTTAATATTTTAAAGGTTTACAGTGGCAAAGAGGTCTTTTAATGTCATCATTTTGATGTCAGGCATAGTGATGTCCAATATTAAAAATATAGTGATATTTTTTAAATAATTCATCAAGTTTGACGTCAGCCCATTTTATTTTTGACGTCAATTTCAAAATTGATTTTGGCGTATCATAACTCCAATGTCAAATTGTTGTTTAATGTTTGTTTTGTTGACTCTAACATTATGTTGCTTTAAAAAAGTAGAAGAAACTCTTTGAGCTTCCTCACTTTTTCTTCACTCTTCTATTATTTGTACGAGCTTCCACACCAAGGTCACCTAAAAATTGTGACAATAAGGAGTAAAATGTGATTTTTGTTTCATTTTCACCCACATTAACATTATTTTGCTACCATATGTAACATTTTTCTCTTGTTCTCACCAAATGACTTTCGTGCAGTATTTCCAAGTACATTTTCAAGTGTGTTCTGAAGGTTCTTTGGTCACCTAACAGTGACGATCTTAAGGTTGGTCATAACTTTTATTAGGGATCTTGGACGGAGACGTTCTAAAAATGAAAGTTGTTAAAAATTAGATAAGGAATGCGTTGACCAATTTTCAAAAGGGATTAAGATTCTACAATTTCAAAAAATCCATAGTTTAAGGTATATTTTTTATTTTCTTAGTATTTTTCACAATTTTTTTCCATAATTTATAGGTTTATTTGAGATACCCATAATACTTAGAAAATACTAAAAATTTTGTGGTGTATTCTTGTATTGTATATTGAATTTTGATGATTTCAGTGGAGGAAAATATTGACAAAAAATTATAAAAATAAACAAACCTACAAATTGGCGTTTGTTGTCATTACAACACACATCAATTGATGTCCGTTATAAATTCAATAGAAGTTAATTGAAGTTTGTTATAAATGCAACAGATGTTAATTGACATTGATTATAAATATAACGAATATTAATTGACATTTTCTCAGAGACAAAAGATGTCAATTTAATGTCTTCCGCTATGACGTCAGACTTTCAACAAACGTCAAAAGCCTAAAATATCAGATTTTATAAATCTTTTTTGTGTTAATTGTCCAATGGGCAAAGTGAGGGTCTTAAAGGAACATTACAGTGGCATCATCATATGAAAAGGTTCTAGAGATGTGCTGAATGCAATAAAGGACTTTATGCAATGTCCTCCATGTTCATGTGGTATTGCTTCATAAAAAGCATAAGATGATGATGCTTCCATCTCATGCTTCCACAAAACCTTGTTCTATGTGTCAACAACATCCTCTTGAGTAAGACCTCTTCTAAATTTGTTGCACGACATGAATATGAAACTCTAATCTCTATTTTAGATGGTTTAGACATTGTAGTTTGATCACTAGTGTAGAAAATGAACACGACAACAATTGTTTCTGACATTGAGTTTCAATTCTACATTTGAAACATATTAAGAGGAGGTAAAAAAGGGGGGATTTTTGCTTTCGATGATGAACCGAAGCAAAAAGGTCAACATTCTGCCTCGATTAAAAAAAAAGGAAGCATTAAACCACAAATAAAAAAAATAAAAAGTTTGGTTATTTGACCTTGATTATAAGCAAAACTGAAACCATATACATTTTCTGATGTAAAAGAATTATTTAATTGAAAGGGCTTTGACTTCGATTTTGGAAAGATTTTTTTTTTAAGAGTATTTGGCTTTAGTGATTAGAGAACCAAGCCTAAATGGTCTTTTTTGTTTCAATTATAAGATAATTGAAGCCTAATGTTTTCTTAGATATTTTTTTTTGAAAGGGTATTTGGCTTTCGTTAGGATCTAAACCGTAGTTAAATACTTCTTTCTGTTTTAGTTTTGACTATAACTAAAGCCTAATGTTGGCGTTTTTTTTTTAATATTTTTTTTTTGTTTCATCCTACATATTAAACCTAAAGAAAATCAACACGATTATATATTTTGTACAAACTTTCCTTAATAATGAATGGACTTATTAGAAATTGGTGTAACACTCTTGAAGTTTTACCCAAAAGACTATAATTTCAATTACTAACTAAAAAGTCAAAGTTGTAAAATATTTGATTCAATGCAGTTATTACCATTTCTCAACTAGTTATAATATGGACTTGAATAGTGGTTGTCATCCAATGCATTACATAGTAATTGTACTTATATAACTCGATTCGTCTATTACACTACAATATATCAGCATGATGATAAATAATTGGTCATCGACATTATGATTGTCATTGTGATCGTCATCGTGATCATCATCGTGATCGTCATCGTGATCTCATTGTGATCGTGATCATCATCATCATAATGATCGTAACCGTGAGTGTGATCGTCATCGTCATCGAAATCGTCATTGTCATCGTTATCGTCATCTCGATCGTGATCGTCATTGTCATCATCATTGTCATCCTCATCCTCATCGTGATCGTCATCTTCATCATCATCATCATCATCATCATCATCCTCATCCTCATCCTCATCGTTATCATCATCGTGATCATCATGATGACAATGACGATCACAAAAACAATTATAAATATATGAACAAAAATACAATACCTTAAGGGATAACTCATGGCATATCCCTAAAAGTTGACTTTTGGGTTGGAATGGATAGTATTTTAAACACATACATTCAACACAAGACAAATAAAAGCTACAAAGATGCTCCTATTCTCCAAGACCTTGATCATTCATTTGATTTAAGGTGTATCATTTTGGGAGCTATATTCTTTACTTACTCACTATCATAAAACTTGTTGTAACTTGTGTTATAAGATGGGTATTTGACCTTAATAGAAAAGAGACATAATGACTTCAAATAAGATGAGGAAGTTTACCTTAGCCCAATTTAAAGATTTAAGGGCAAATCCTTTTCAAGAGGGAGGGGATGATGGCATACCCCTTAGCCATGGCCAAGCATCTACAAGAAAAGTTGAAGTCATCCATGAAGATGGTTTAAACTCTACCTTTTGGACCACCTTCGGAGTCATTATGGAGCATAGCTTGGAGTAATATAGGTTTTTTTAAGCCATGTATTTCGGCCAAGTAGGTAGGTTTGCTTAAGGCTTGTATTAAGGTCTAATTAGTATGGGATTTTCTCTTAATCTAGACATCTAAACCATGTGGAAAGTATGTGTCATGTGTCATGCTTCCATTGAAGAAGATTTCACTTTAGTAGTGGCCACATGGCATACTCTAGGAATAGAGAGGATTGTGCTTTATGAGTAACCACATGTCCTTCCCTCCTTGGAGAGCATTTGTGGACACTTGTTCACTCCTTAAAGGGCCTCATTTTTTCCAATGAATGCAAGGATGGGGGATCATGCTTTTAGGGTTTTTAGGAGACATCATTGCCTATATATAGATGTGTTTCCTCACTTGTAATCATATTTGATGTTGAGTAAAGTTATTCTGCACAATTTTGGCCATACTTCTCTTCTCAAGATCATGACTAGAGAAACCCACGATGCCCCTCTAGTCACCTTCCTCTTTGAGTTGCCTAACCTTTTTTAGAGTCTTCAAACACAATACCACCATCATTTAACCACCAAATGGTTGTGAGCTTCTAGTCTCACAAACAACATAACTTCTAGATTTCTAGCCCCTATCCTTGATGATCCTCTTCCATTTTCACACCATATAGCTTGGACAGATAAATTTCCATTAAAAAAATGGTCTCAAGCTTTTGATGGAGGCAGAAGATATATACATATGACCACTAATCGTGCTTAGTGCATGAACTCCGTTCTAAAGAGAGCACGTTCATTACCAATTTGTCCTCTGATCAAAACAACATTTGAGAGGACACAATCATGGTTTGTTGAATGAGGCTTAAAAGCACAGTGCATGCTACAAGTAGGCCACCAATATCAAGAAGAAATCATTGACATTATTCGCAAATATCAACAACAATCTACATTTGTCATGTTCATTGATACGATTGTGAAAATTCAGAATTTGATGTTCAGGAAATTTCAACACCCCATCAATATCGCCCACATCCAATTTCATTTAATGTCATCATGTCATTGTAGTTTATGCATATTCACATCTACCACTAACCCAATATATTGACCTAGTGTACAGTCTTAACAACATTTACAAGGCATACGAAATACAATTTCACCCCATCCGAAATGAAGATTATTGGTATGCGTATACCGGTCAAAACTTCATACTAGATCCTCAAATGCCACGCAAGGCACTCGGAAGACCAACTACCAATAGAATCAGTAACGAGATGGATCAATCCACCTCCGATAAACCAAAAAAATGCTCTTACTGTTGCAACGAAGGTCATCATATGAGAACATGCCCAAATCATCAATAGTTTTTTGTTCAATCTTAACTTTTTGTAATCCCTTCATCAATTAATAAAATAATATCTTTAAATTTATTTAGAGGCTTTTAATTTGTTTTTGCACTAAATTTAATGATCATTTAAATTTGTTTTCTCTCTAAAACAATCATGTAAATAACATTGTCAAACATATGTTCAAAAAGTATGCCAATATAAAAAAAAGAACTTTGTTTTAACACCAAAACCCTTTGGTAATCGATTATAGCCTTGTTGTAATCAATTACCAGAGTTTTTTTTCCCATTTATACTGTTGGTATTCGATCACAACCGTGATGTAATCGATTACCAGAGGGATTTTGCCTATATAAGGTGAAGTTGTGCCCCCTGCTCGACTAATCGATTACTAGGCCCTAAAATAGTTTTTGGGTGCACGACTTCACTTCTGACAACTTTGTCAAGGTAAAGTCGTACAGGGGATACAACTTCTTCATTTGAAATCCTCTGGGCGTCCCACAACTTGTCTAAATGCGCAACTTTTAAAAAATTTTCCTATTTCCGTAAAATCATTATGATTTTTGACCATTTACGTAAAAAACCCATGCAATTAAGTAAGGCAATATAAAATGCAAACAACCAACCAATCCTCTCTCTCATCCAAACCATGCAACGAAAAAGTAATATAAGAAAACAAGGGAAGCCAAGCAAAACAACTCCCGCTGCAACGTTCACGTGCACCAAATGGGCAAAGCCTTCTTAGGGTTTTTCCCTCTCTAAAGCCATGAAAAAGAAAATGAAGAAAAGCTAAGAAAAGGACAATGATATCCCCCCTCTACAGATTTACGTGCACAAAGAACAAGGCTTCAGAAGGCTTTTCTCTCTCATACATCATCGTGGGATGGGGCCCACACGTTAAAATTAGTAAAAAGAGCTAAAAAAGTGTAATGTGTATGAATTGAAGCCTAGTTTCCAGGTATTCCAAGCACATGGACACACAGACCAACCACTACATCACTTTCCTCTATTGATATATTAACACAAGCAACAATAATTAACTCCTATTTCATGCAATTTCAAAAATCTAAATAAAAACTATTTTAATTCATTTTTATCCACTTTCTTAACACCAATACACACCAAATAAAAGTATTCAATATTATAAAATATAATAATAAAAATAAAAAATATATATTTTATTTTATACAAGTCTTACAAGTCAATAAATGCCTTGAAATATATCTTAGATGCTTCACATTTGATAGTTCTAAGAAGTGATATAAGTGACTGCCATGGGCAGAATATTGGTACAACACAACTTATCATACTAGCATTGGTATGACTCCCTTCCGAGTAGTGTATGGGAGAGAACCTCGTCAAATACAAAGATACACTCCTAATACCCATGATTATGCTATTGTGCAATATCAGTTGATGCTTATAGATGCTACATTAGCTAAATTGAAAAGTAATTTACAAAGAGCTCAACAAGTAATGAAACAATATGTTGATGAAAAGAGAATTCCTAAGGAGTTTGTTGTGGGGGATATGGTTATGGTGAAGCTTCAATCTTATAAACAACACAATGTTGCTTTGAGAAAAAAAAATAAAAATCAGAAGCTAAATGTAAGGTACTTTGTCCCTTTTCCAATGGTAGAAAGGATTAATGTTGATGCATGTAAGTTACTATTGCCTAACTCGACCAAAATCCATCTAGTATTTCATGTGTCCCAGCTCAAAATTTGCCATGGAAATCATACTCAACTGTATGTTCCTTTACCACTCACTTTTAATGAGGAACCACTAGTAATTCAACCCCTAGATATCCTGCAAAATCATGTTATCCTAAGGGGACAAAAACAGGTGTTATCCTAAAGGAACAAATAGGATCAACAATTATTAATTCAAAGGGAAGGTCTGCATGAATTTGAGGCAACATGGCAAGATAAAGATGCTTTCATAACTGCATATTTATTTTTCAACCTTGAGGACAAGATTAGTTTTAAAGAGGAGGAGCTGTAATAAATGCAAATGATATGGACCAGAAGTAAAGGCTCAGTGTAAAAGAACCACACGTGTAAAGTGATCTAGCTCAAAATTACATGGATTTGAATGTTGATAGGAGTACAAATTTTGTTAGAGGAAAGAGAAAAAGGGAAGGAAAACATGGACTCTTCTCTAAAGACACTCTCTATGTGAAGCTTCTTTTTACTCTTGCTTTTGCCTACCCTGATTATTCTGGTAGCATGGAATATGCCATTAATAGATTTTTTTGCCGATAAATCTTTTTCTATCCTGTTTTGTTTCGTGCTCTGTTTCCTTATGCATAACATATAATGTCTTAAGTGTTCTCAACTAATATAAGCCATGAGAATACCATGATATCTCACAATTAAGATGTATTATTGGGACATCAACAACTATGGTAAAATTTCTTACTATTCAACTCAATAGCCACGTTTCCAATTAAGAGATTGAACCCAATTCCAATTCTAAGGTTGGTCCAATAATAGCATTACGAACAGAACAAAATTCCCTCACAATTGAATGATACAAGAAAAAAAAAATTAACATGAAACAAATCAAAGCACGAGAGAAATGAATATGATGACGCTTTTTGTGGTATTGTAGGATCCTTAGGGTATCCGAATCCAATCCTCTGCTCCAGCGATTGAAGTGAATATTTGCATTGTCTGTTTTCCCATACTTAACAAGTAAGCGAATCAACCACCTTGGTAAGGAAAAAAGAAATGGATTTCATAATAAAACTGGAGACATGAGGCAATGAGAGGAAAAAATATATATGAGAAATAAACCAGTTGTTAAAGCTGTCTGGGATAGACAATCAACATGATTTGTCCTGACCCAGTTTAAGTAGTGAGATGTGAGTGCAGAGTTCTTCTGGGTAAGTGAAAGTAATATAGATCACGAAAATAAAGAATACGGAAAGCTACATAAGAGTATAATTAAATAAGAGGAATCAATCATTCCGCTTTCCCCAACCTAGGAATTAGTGATACATTTAAATCAAATAAAAAATTAATACATGAGACGATAAAAAGGTGATATCCATTAGCAATTCATGAGATTGGCCTTCATTTTTTCAAGTTTGATATGCACAAACCTGAACTCCCGAAGTAGAGAATAGCAACTGTTTCGTGTGTTACACAGTACCTTTTGGTTGTCAAAAGTCTACAAAGTTGGTAACATTGTTTTATACCAATCTAAGTGAACTGAGTACATTTAAACGCCCGTTGGACGACATTTAAATGCATACAAATCAGCGGCTAGATTCTATCAACATAGCGTGGAACGTTTAAATGCGCTGCTGAGCATTCAAATGAGCACTAACCAATAAGCTCGTCTTCAATTACAACGTGAAGATAACACTGTTGAACTGATTACAAGGCACCATTAAAGGTTTAAATGGCTTCCACATCTTGTGTACTTGTGCTCCAATCCAAACAAATAACAGACTCTTCAATTCATCCCCAATTTGTCTCTCGTACTGGCCCTACAGTCAAGACTGAAAAAAAAAAATTCAAGAATATTTTACCAGGAAACTTTACTAATACGCACAAATATATCAGCCATATGCTAAAATCATGAAACAACAATTTTCTAACAACTTTATATGTCTTACAAATATATACACTAATATAGTTTCCAGTTTTTCATAACTATGCTCAATATTACAGATTTTTCACACCCCAAAATTTACCCCTTTTGTTAGCCCTCAAGCAAATCACTTCTTAAGACCAAAATATAAACAAACAACATTAACATCATACTATTAGAAAAAATAAAATTAGATACATTTTTAAATTGATGTCTTCTGTCACACTACACTAGACACGGAACTACATATGGATTAATATTTGTGACTGAAATCGGCATTCCAGAATATTTGGAGACATGAATATGAGGAATATGTATGTGCTCCATATTAATGGCAACGACAAACAAAACTATTCTGTCTCAAAAACGTATTCATCTCAACAAGACCCACATGTTCCACTAACAATCAATGGCAATTTTGTTGTCATTGCATCCCATTCTGCCACTTAATTACCAACACATGCCCATCTAAAAGAGATAAATAATTACCAATCATGATGGTTTTGTTTTCCATCCAGCTTTTGGAATGCGACGAAGCTCTTGTGTTCGATTCTTCACATCACTACAATTTCCAAAATAGTGTTAAGAAATTTGGAGTAAAACCATAGGTTAAATCACATTTAAAAAATAGAAATAGTACCTTTGTATCAAATAAAGAAAAAGATAGAACACAGGAAGTAGCACCAAGATCAATGCTCCAGCAGCCAGGCGGAAGAAACTACTTTGGTCCTGCAGTGGCAAAAAAATGACAAATAACAGCTTCATTGACAAGAATTAACTGTAATCATAAATCAGTTATAATGTGTAAGTCTTAATAAATTATGGCATAATGAATTGAAAAGACAAATTTTGACATTAGAATCTAATTTGAGCAACACAAAAATGTCAAAGCATTAACCTAATATCTCAATAAGGCTTTTTAATTTTACAGAGGAACTTGGCCAATTAGGCCAAAAACATCACAACATAGATCATCTTTGAGTGGAAGTATAGATTTCCATATACCAATAGAGTTAGCAATGACAGATTTCTAATCAAAGGCGTATTGAATATCCCAATGAATCAGGCTTTACCTTGCCTCCCCGAGAGAAGGGTTTATGTTTCCCTGAGCAAGTGTGAGCATCACAAAATTGGTGCAGAAACAATTCTACCAGTATATCAGGAAATTGGGTAAGAAATAAATCAACAAAGACTACAATTTAATTAAATTACCTGGGGGAAACTGACAAGAAACAACGTAATGGAACAATATGGAGAAAACTGAAAAAAAAAAAAATAGAAGTTTACCATGAAGGCGGCCTGCTGCTGGACCATCACTTGTAGGAAAACAATTGTCAGCAAGACTCTGAGTAAAGAGTGCATATGGATTAGGTGAATAGTTGACAATACAATGAATAGTGAAAGAAACAAAACAAAATGAAAGCAACCTCACATAGATGACGATTTCTTGCAGCAGCTGCCATATTACACTTGCTTCTGGGGGATCTGAAATTCGTCACAGCATCACAATGCATCGCACCACATAAATCAGCCAAGCATTTACCATGACTCTGCATTAAATAGCCCACCAATGGAAACAGCATTTTCTGATAAATAATAAAGCATAAAAAAGAACTGCTAGTAACATTGATGTAAGATTCAAAAACTCTTTTGAAACTACCATAAAATGCACAATTTTGTGTCCACTGGTTCCACATCCAATATTTAAATGACTTAACTGATCATACAGTAAGAAATACTCAGACTACAAAACTGTTTATCCCTTCATGGTAGCCATCAAATAAATTAACTTATTCACGAGGAAAACATTGAATTATATCGGTTGCAAGTCCCCTTCTTAACAATATCAATTTAAGGAAACTTGATGAGGAGTTGAGGGAGGATGGGTGAGTGGTCCCTGCCACCAAACAAACCCCATCCCCCTTGCAGTCATCCATAATAGGGGGGCCAAACTGAGTGAACAAATCAGATAACTTAATTATATTAGTATATCTTGGTTGTTGACCTCATCAGGTATTGAGAAATAACAAAAAGTTACAATTTAACAGGAACAAGGAATGAAAGACAACAGAAACGAAACATTTAAGTAAATATTCAGATCACAACAGAGCCAAATATTAACACAAGTATATAACTTCTCAGTGCAAAAACAGGGTGAGTATGACTGAGCCAATTATGAACTTCAAACTTATCGAATAATTTGATAAAATTAAAGGATGAAAAGCTAGCACGGCACACTATGTATCCTCCAAGCACAATGATAAAGGACTGAAAATTGACATACCACATTCAGAAGATTGTAGTGTCTGTTATCAAAATGCTGATCGAGAAATTTCTCTTCCCGAAAGCTTTTCTTACAATATCCACACTGCCATTCATGTCTATCTACGAATATTTTATGCTCTTCCTGATCGCTAAATATATCATTTTCAGGGTGAAGTCTGCATTTAGTTGAAAGCCGGTAGTTTTCTCGTTCCACAAATGGTATCAAATACTACAAAAACATACAAAGAACATGTTCGTTCAGAGAGAAAAAGAGAAAAGCGTGTCCTGAAAATCAGTTTAAACTAGGGATTTGATATTAATGAGTACAATAAATACAAAAGTAACAATTTTCGTAATGATTATGTTTACCTGAAACATTGAAACTACGTGTTTCCAAAATTCTTATTAACATGTTTTTAACAGTATTCATGGATCTGATTAGAAATTAAGATAACTTAACAGTGACTAGTGCAATGTCGCAAATTCATAATGATGCCAAAGGAATTTTCATACCTCCTCTATCACTTTCCGAGCTGCCCTACTTCTCTCCCTGGAGCAATGCAATTCTTGGGCATGTTCTTGTCCGTGTTCTTGTTCAAGTTTCCTACATTAAAATACAACTGAGTCACGCACGATACTGAATCATGAAAGGCAAGCTAAACTATGAAGAATATGACTTCAATATATTTATTAGTAGTTAGGAAGGAAACTGTGTCTGTTAGGGACAAAAACTAAACATCAAAGTAAAGTAAACCATCGATATATTTGGCTGATGGATTTAATTAACAATAAATAAATTGCGAATCCATTCAAATACCTTCCACCAGAAGATTCCTCATAGACCTGGAGCAAAAAATATAAGAATACGATAATTAACTTCCTAAATCATGGCTCAGATGAAATATATGCTAAACGTAAAGATTATAATTAAATCAACCAAAAACACTTATAATCTAGCACTTGAACTATTTGTGACCTCGAAATCCTTCGTAACTCAACACAATGAACTTGAACCCTAAAAACTCACTATTCCAATTTCCATATCCCAAACTCGAAAACCTTCGTAGCTTGCCTGTTTGTTTTGATGCAATTTCTACAATATTTTCCTCATCTCGAATAAAAGAATGCGTATAAGAAATTATACATCGCACATTTTGTTTATTCAAAGTCCAGTGCAGAGGCATGCACCATTACCTGGCGTGCATATAAGAATGGTGACGAAGATACGTGGACGACTTCCTGCAAACAAAGTAGCGCGATCAAAAAGATTGAAACAATTGTTGTGACCTTCTTCATGCTTCACTCTTTGTCCCAACTCGTGTTCGTTTTGTGCAAAAGAAAACTATTAGACTCCTCCTAATTATAGGTATTGAAAAAAATAAGAACCGTTAACATCAAACTTTCTAGCACAATTTTCTTAATATTCTCGTCATTGTTGTTAAACAAATTTTATTAAAATATAAAATTATAAATTAAATTTATTAAATAAGAAAAGAAATTCATGATGATTTGTTAATTTTTATAAATTCTAATGATAATAAAGAATAAGTTCCAAATTTTGTAAAAAATTCACACCTTTTTTTTTTACAAAATTAAGATAAAGTAAAGTTTAAACAAATTTATTTGTATTTGGACTAATAAACATATTAAAAAGTACTACTCAACAATGTCCATTAAACTTTCGGAACCATTCAAACTTATGTCTATTGGAAAATATTCACATATCATAATTAATATTGGTATTTTGGCATTATGATTATTATTCTTGATGAAATTTCATTTTGTTATTATTAACTATTATCTTATTATATACTTGTGGTAAGTATTATTTCAATGATAACATAGGTCCACGGCCTATGTGGATCCTATAAATACAACTGGTATTCTTGCAAAGAATACTCACTCAATATCTCATACTCATACTTCTAGATCTTAAACTCTCTTATGAAATTGAGCATAAAATCTTTTGCAGGTGGATCTCCTTCCTATGAGCTACAAGGAATCTCATTCCGACCGTCAAGAGCATTCAAGTCATCATTAGGATCATTACCTCCTGTCCATAGATCCATGTTCAAGATATCAGTAAGATCATTTGGCACCCATCGCGGGGCCTTAGTAAAACACTTATCCAACCTCACATTCCTATGATCACCACACGAAGTCAAGCACAACTTTCCCATGACAAGGAATTCAACCCAATGGCGACAATGCAACATCAAATGCTTATGTTAATCCAACAAAACAACGAGCAGCACAAACATTACGATGTCGAGCTCAAAGCCTTGTACACATAATGACAAGCGGACATCCATGAGCTTTAGTAACTTCAGCAAAAGTTGACCGACCTAGAGAATGGAAAACCTATTCCCCAATCTTAGCCCAATTCCCGAGAAGAAGACCCCTACAACTCCTAGAAGGAGCACAACCCGCCAGCTCAACGGGGTTCGAGTAGAACCGAGACTGATCTTCTCAACACTGAAGTAAGTCAACTAGGCATAGAATGAAAGAGACTCATCAACACTCCTTGAAGTACCTGAAAAACACTAGAAGGGGGGTTGAATAGTGTTAATAGAAAAATTCTTTTTGCAACCCTTCTGACATGACACGTTTGTCGAGTTTTAGATTTATCAAATGAACACTTAAACACTCGACCTTGTAAATGATTCTGAATGATAATTGTTTTTAACGTGTTACTTATAACGTTCACTACAGTGTTTATAAGAACTTCCTCAGTTGAATAAAAATTGTTTAGTTTGGAACTTACTTGTGTATAGAAGTAACAATGTAGCTACAGGTTCTATAAGAAAATCGTTTAGACAAAAAGATAAATAACAATTGCACAAGTATTTTTATACTAGTTCACTCTAACTAAGCTACATTCAGTCTCCTCCGTAGAGGGTTCCACTATAATCTTCAACAAGATTACAACTAAGTATTCTCATCACTCTTGGTCTTCGCAATTAGTGAATAACCTCCTGTTACCCTAGACTGGATGAGTATTCGCACCACTCTTGATCTTCTCAATCAGCGAATAACCTCCTATTACATTAGACTAGATGAGTATTCACATCATTCCTTGTACTAGACAACCTTGCCCATATTTCCTTAACTCCACAAATTTCAACAAGTATTTTAATTCTCTTTACAATTGCAATCAACGATTGCTTACACCGTGATCGCGAGACTGGCGTTACGCGCACTCATTGTTCATCATCTTCGTCACGTTTTCTCTCTATGGGTTATGCTTTTCAGGTTCGTTTTCTCACTTTTGCACCGTTTTAAATTAGTTTTACTCCGATTACATCACTCTTTGATGCATTATTGATAACGGTCTAAAAACCGTTATTTTCATGCTTACATTTGATAGTAAAACACACCCTTTGTGGCTTAGAATGAGCTTTAAATCAAGTAAAACACTTAATTGAGTCTCTTGAGAGTCAAAAGTTGGTTTTAGCGATATTATGCTTGTTTTGCAGGGTTTTTAGATGAATTAAAGATGGAAGTGAAGTAAGGTGGACTTAGACCCATGAAAGAAGGAGAAAAATGATGAAAAGAAGGGTCAAGCAAGCCGCTGAGTGCCAGAATGGTCCACTGAGCGCTCAAAGCGATTAGAGGGAAACCGCTCAGCGGTCAGTTTTACCGCTGAGCGGTCAGAGCGGCTAGAGGCAAACCGCTGAGGTTGTCTGTTTTTTAGCTAGATTCTGTAAATCTTTCTGTTATCAATCTGTTATCTTTTTGGGCTTATACATAGCCCTAGTGCGAATTAGATAGGGATTCTTTTGGCAGAGAGAACGTCCAGAGCTATTCCACACACCTTGGAGGAGGTCCCTTGGATGCTTAGGCTCCATTCAACCAAGTTGAGGGTTATCTCTTTCATTCTTTCATTATATTTCATCTAGTTTCACCATGATTATGGTGAACTAAACCTTTTGTCGTTGGGGAACAATGTAATCTTTTGAAACTCTCATATATATTGAAATTCTTATTTACTTCATATGTTTGTCATATACTTATTTATCAATTGTTGGGTTCTCATCTACGCTCAATGCTTTTATTGTTTAACTCATTCAGTAAATGATGTTTGTCTTTATCGATATGGGGACGTACGGTAATGTCATGAACTGGTGGGAAATTCCTTGATTATGCCAATATCGCCTAGGGATAGGGGTAGGACGGTCAATTGTAATTGCTTTAGAACACATTGCATTATTGGTTAGGTGTCTTGGGGGAGTCTTTGGTGCTCAATCCCATCTCCTAACAAGAACCTTTATTCTTAGTAAATTTTGTTTTTTAGTATGTTGGTTAGAGGAAACAAAATTCTTCTAACTTAATCATTAGGCCGCATAACTAGTTTATTTGTTTTCTTTACTTGTGATAGCTTAGTGTGTGAAAACTTTAATTTCGAATTTAGTTCCCTTTGAGTAATTTGGTTCAAGAGTGCCTAAGGTAAACTTTGGCTAGGAAAGACTTACCTCCCTTTCCTGGAAGTGAACTTGGGTGTCTTTTGCCTTCTTAATTCTCTTAAGGAACTTTCTTTGAAATTTAAGTATTTGTTTGTTGAGTTGCATCTTTTTGAAAACCTTTAAGTATTTCTAAGACTAATTCCTTTGAAATTAGAAGTGACTCTAGTGAGGATGTAAAACCCACTTTGAAAATTTTAGCAAAAGAGCTAAAGTCACTAAAAATTTGGAAAAAACATGATGACTTGGGTCCAAGCCCATCATGGACCCATCACTAGAAGCATGATCAGCACAAGGAGGAGGGTAGAATTATCCAAATACATAGTAGAGTTGCTTAGCGCACCACCCCATTTTTGCTAAGCAAAACCGTGGCCTTTCTTTCATATTTTTTAAGCATCTGAAGCACGTCCAACCATCAACACTTCTTGTAATTTCTAGATTTTCGCACATTTCAATTGTTGGGACATGTGGATGGTGATCCACTTCATGTGGGATTCTTCTCCACCGCATAAGGTTAGAAGGATTTGCTATAAATCCACCATAGCACACTTGTAAATGGCACTTTGGAATATATGAGATCTTTTTCTTCTGCTGATGAATCTTCCAGCCAAGGAAAGTGTATTAGGCCTAAGTAGCATAGGATTTTCCTTAAAGTTAGACATCCAAACCAAGTGGAAAGTGTGTGCCATGTGTCATGCTTCCATTGGAGAGGATTTACTTTTTAAAAGGTAGCCACATGGCACCTTAGGAGTGGAGAGTTTTTGCTTTTAGTAGTGTGATGGGTTGTCGCAACCCATACAAATTTAATTGCATATTAGAAATGCGGTATAGCTAGGAAATGACTCCTAGGTCGTCTCTCAAGGACCAATTTTGCGGTTCGAGAATCAAGTCAAACACGAAGTGGGGAGGGTTTGTGAAAGGATTGTGAATGCGGATAAACTAAATTAAAACACGGATGCAACAGAAATATAAAAACAGAATTGCAAAACGAAATCACATACAGAATAAAAACGGTTGGTCATTAACTTAATTACAATGTTTCCAATCACAGATCAACAAAATAAAGTTGTGACTCAAACTTCTAATCCAACAAAGTTAACTAACTAAGCGAAGGTTAACCCTATTCTCATAAAAGCGAACTAAGCGAACGCAGTGTTAATATCAAATCTAAATTACATCATTCAGTTACATCAACTAAGCGAAGATGTAACACTAACTGGGCAACTAAGTGTTTACCCATTGCAAATGCAAATACAAATTTAATATTAACCAAGTCAGAGTCACAATTACAAATACAGTCCAGAAATCTCAAGGAAGCAGTGCAATGTCGCTAATGACCAACACAGTTAATTTAAGCTAACATGGCAACTAAAGCAACAAGACCAAACATATTAGACAACATTAAAACAAAATAAAATAAAATACTAGACCCCAACAAGGCAACAAACAACTACCTAACACAGTTAAATTAAATCAAATGCAAAACTAAATTAGAGAAATCAAAAGCAACTAATCCTAATATGCAAGTTAATTTAAAACAAAAGAAATAAGCAAACACAACTTTTTCCTAGCAATTCATGTGGCCAAGTGTGCTCCAAATAAAGAAAATTGAAAATGAAAATGGCCTAAGAAGATCTCTTGTACGTGACCTTACTTGCACCAAAGTCAAACTTCAATTTCTCTTTCAATAAGTCACAAAATGTGTTGACTTCTTCTCCACATGTGCACCATTTTCCAAGGAAATTAAAATGTGTCTTAAACATCACTATTAAACCATGCCTTTATCCCTTTCCATGCAGCAGAAACGAAATCCCAAAACCAAGGCATAAATTAATGTGAGCTACCAAGTGACTTTTGCAAAAGTTGCTTCAAAGAAAGTCCACAAGTCAAAAAGTGCTCAAATTCTTCTATTAAGATGCCAAATGTGCAAAGTCAAAGGGAATAAACAACACAAGACAATCTTCTCCTCAATGCAATTCACGTCCAAACAATGCTAGAGGCAAAACCAAAGTGGAAAAAATTTCCTTTAGTTAAAAGAAGCATCTCCTTTTGCTTGGCCAAAAGTGGTAAAAATTAAATGCATCATTCTCTCTCCTTTCTACACACCATTTTCGTTTTTTTCTCTACCAACAACCATCATTCATGTTTTCTTCCTTTAATCTACCAAAAATACACCCAAGAAAACCCAAAGTTCAATTGCAAATCAACACAAGAACAAGAAACCCAAATTTCTACTCATTTGACCCAACCAAACCTTCCTATTTCTTCAAGCTTTTGGTAAAAACGAAAATCATACTCCTAGCTCAAGGTCCAGCACCATCC
>NC_028358.1:19248008-19254764 GCF_000741045.1 Vigna radiata var. radiata | reverse complement strand
CTCAACTTTCAAGAAGAAATGAAAGGAAAATGGGTAAGGGATTCACTTCCACCAAGCAAAGATAAACAAGATTTAAGTAAGAGAAGAAGAAAAATATGATCTTTGTCATTCGATAGCTCCCAAAAACGTAAAACCCTACATGGTCTCCAAGAGAGAGTTCATACATGCAAAGTGAAATGGAAAGTGGAGACAAGAAGTGTGTGTCTCGGTCTTGCCATTCTAAAATTCCTTCCAAGAATTAAAATGGTGGGGTCCACCTCTAAGGAAACCCTAGGGTCTATGCAAAGTGTCCCACACATTGGGCTTCTACAATTTTGCCACCAAAAAGGGCCCAAATGCACTTAAGTTTGATTAAAGTTTCTAAAAACGAAATTACAACTTAATNAAAATGGAAGTGACTAAATGTTGAGTCTTGAATGATCACGCCACCTTCCCTAATGCTCCAAATGATGTTTCCAAAATTTCCCTGCACCCAAAAATGCAATTAATCAGCTCAGAAAATTCAAATTAGCACAATTACGAATTTCCGACCAAATTAAGCAGAATTCGGAAAACGGGGAAATAACAGACAATTAAACACAATTCCCTAGTTAAATTCGGTACAATAAGCTAAGTGAAATCAATAAAATATCGACTCATCATAGTGGCCACATCTCTAGGAATGGAGAGGATTGTGTTTTGTGAGTGGCCACATGTCCTCCCATCATTGGAGGTTAGAAGGCCTCATTTTTTGNCAATGAGAGCAAAGGTGGGAGATCAGGCTTTTAGGGTTAGAAGGAGACACCCTTGGCCTATAAATAGAGGTGTCTCCACCCTTGTATCTCCTCTTTGATTTTGAGTAATGTTATGCTGCCCATTTTTGGCCATACTANTCATCTTAGATCAAGACTAGAGCAACCCATGAGGCCCCTCTAGTCACCTTNCTCCTTGAGTTGGCCTAACCTCTCTTGGAGCCACCAAACAATACACCACCACCACCATATCTCCTAGANGTTTTGAGCTTCTACACCATCCATACCTTANNTCATCATCATTGGACCATTTACCACCACATTTCCGCACCATTCATCCAAGGAAACAACCCTCCTTGCATCCTTCTAAGCTTTGGCCCAACCTAGCTTAAGGAGGTTTCTATCAAAACTTGTGTCTTTTCTTTTCAATTTGTGTAAAATGGCCATTCAAGCAAGTGATTGGAAGAGTTCATAAGTGTTCTTCCATCATTTGCAAACATTTGTTTAATTGTCTTCACTTAAAATTGGTAGATAGTGAGTGTGTCTTAGATCAAAAGTTCCAAGCCTCACTTAGGAGACCTCACCTCTTTCCATTTTATTCCTTTTACTTTCTTGTTTTCGCATAGGTATCTTTAGAGTCCAGCCTTAGAGTCCTAGTTGTTCTTCTTTTCTTTGTGTCTTCTTTTGTGATCATAGAAGTGGTATTTGAGTTACAATAACTAAGTAGGTAGCCTAGAATTGGTACTTAAGCAACTTTAGTGGTTCACCTCCCTTACCTGGAATTTGTTCTTTGGTGAAATCGAAGTAGTTGTAACACAAGAAAACTTTTACAATCACAAAATGTCAAAGCGTCAATCTCCAAGAGTTAGTGACTTTGAGGAACAAATTACTCTCAAAGATATTTCAAATCAACTTAGAGAGTTAACTAAATGGAGAATTGACACTGAAAGAATAATGGAATATGCTCAACAAGATAGAGAAAGACAAATCACCATAATTCAAGATGAGTTGAGAGTCATGAGAGATGAGCAAGGAAGAGTGCGGGGAAGTAGAAGTGGAGATTCCCACCATGAGGGAGAGAGCTTTAGAATGGGAGATTCTTATGGGGATTATTCTTCTTCTAGAAGGCATAGGAGGGTAGTGCAAGAACCACCTTCCCCTAGAGAAGTCAACATTAACTTGCCTCATTTCCATGGAAAGGATGATGTAGAGGCCTTTTTAGATTGGGAAATGAAGGTGGAGAAACTTTTTGCTTGCCACCAAGAAAGTAAAGAGAGAAAGGTTCCTCTAACTGCCCTAAGCTTTCAAGGGTATGCCATGTATTGGTGGATTGCCATAGTGGAAGAAAGAAGGCGCCACCAAAATCCTCCAATACAATATTGGAATGATTTGATCACTGCCCTTAGGAGGAGACATATTCCCTCCTACTATCATAGAGAGCTTATGGATAAACTCCAAAGGAAACAACAAAGTTCTATGTCAGTAGAGAAATATAGATAAAAGATGGAGTTATATATGATGAGGGAAAGAATTGAGGAAACAAATGAACTCACAATGGCTAGATTTTTGAGTGGGCTTAATAATGAAATCAGAGATAAGGTTGAACTACCTTATATAGATTTGGATAGTCTTGTCCAAATGTGTATCAAGGTAGAACAACAAAGTTTGAGAAAATCCTCTCTCAAGAGAGCTCAAGTTGAACCCTCTTTTGAAAGAACAAGTTTTAAAGAAAAAAAGCCTTTAAAACCTCTAGCCAAGATTGTTGAGAAGCCCAAACAAGAGTCATCTTCATACACTCGGACTAGTGAGATCAAATGTTTTAAGTGTCTAGGAAGAGGACATATAGCTGCCCAATGTCCTACCAAAAGAACTATCATCTTGAGGGGCATTGATAGCTATAGTAGTGAATCCTCCAGTAGTGAGAATGAGAGTGATCAAGAAAAATCCACTACTAAAGAAGTTTATCCTTGTGAAGGGAAACTTCTTATAATCAAAAAAATATTTGACAACCAATCCAGTGTAGAACATCTATCACAAAGAGAGACTCTCTTTCACACAAGATGTCAAATGTTGATAGTGGTTCATGCTCTAACTGTTGTAGCACTAGATTGGTTGAAAAATTAAAACTTGCTGTGCAACCCCATACTAAACCTTATAAAATACATTGGACCAATAAAGATGGGAATATCACAGTCAAGGATCAGGTCACAGTAACATTTTCCATTGGTAACTTTAAAAACAAAGTTTTATGTGATGTAGTTCCAATGGAAACTTGTCATGTGTTATTGGGAAGACCATGGCAATTTGATCATAAAACAATTCATAATGGTCTTACCAATACAATAATTGTGCACCATCATGAGAAGAAATTTGTACTTCATCCTCTTTCATCATCACAAGTGGTGGAGAATCAAGCACAAATGCGCCTTAACAAGGAAAGGGATGAAAAAGAAAAAGAAAGAAAGTTGAAAGAAGAAAATCAAAGAAGAATAGAAATAGAGAGAAGAAAAAGAGAAGAAGAGAAAATAGAAGAAGAGAGAAGAAAAGAGGAAGAGAGAATAAAAGAAAAAGAAAGAAAAGACAAAGAAGAAATTGAAAGAAAAGAAGTGGAAGAAAGTGAGCAAAAACAACTAAGAGCCATATCTCCTCCATCCACAATGGAATCAAAACTATTAAGGGGAGATTTTCTATTCTTTTCTCCATTTATCATTGAGTGTTCTAACTTTATCATTGAGTCATTGTAGTATAGTGGTAAGTATTTCCACCTGTCACGCGGACGACTCGGGTTCGATCCCCGGCAACGGCGTCAAAATTTGATGAGTGTCGCGGCCCATACAAATTTAATTGCATAATTATGCAACGCTTAAAGTGGCAATAACACTGCTAAACAAATAAAACGCATCTACATGGAAGAATAGTGATGGGTGTCGCAACCCATACAAATTTGATTGCATATGAGAAATGCAGTATAGACTAGGAAATGACTCCTAGGTCGTCTCTCAAGGACCAAATGTGGTTCAGGAATTAGGTCTAACACGTAGTGGGGGGTTGTGAAAGGTTTTGTGAATGCAAATGAACTAAATTAAAATACGAATGCGAATGGAAACGAAGCAGATGTAAGAATGAAATCAAATACAGAAAGAAAACGNTTGGTCATTAACTCAATCACTATGCTTCCAATCACANATCAATGACAAGTACACNCTACTCTAATCCAAATCCGACACGAATCAACCAACTAAGCGAAGGCTAATTCAGTATTCAAAATCACAGACTAAGCGAATGCAATGCACAAATTTAATCAGTTAAGCACCATACAGTCTAATCAACTAAGTGAAGATTAAACACTGATTAGGCAACTAAGCGTTTACATAATCGCAGGCACACAACAGAATAAATATTGAGCCAAATCGGAGCAACAGTAAACATAAAGACAGTCCAATAAATCTCAAGGAAGCAATGCAATATCGCTAACAACCAACCCGACTAATTTAAGCTAACATCACAACTAAATTATCTCTACCACAAATACTAGACAACTTTAAAGTAAAAGAAAATACTAAACCCAACATTGCAATAAACAAATATCCAAACATAATTAAAGTGATTAATATGCAACACTAAATTAAGTCTACCAAAAGAAATAAAATTGCAAAAGCTTATAAATAAAAATCAAAGTTGCCAACCGTGACATTCTTCTAAAATTGCAAGGTGAAATCTCCTCCTAATAAAGTTGGAAATAACGACTGCTGAACTTAAACTTTAATAAACAAAAATGCATGAAACTAAAAATAAAGGTGGCAAGCAATTCGTCAACAAAAATAGCATCTTTTAAAATTGATTCATTCCAAACAATAAAAAGCAAAAGAGCCAAAACAAATGGCGACTGGACATTTCAACAAATACAATCACTGTAACTTTCTTTGCTTAAAAAAGATGAAAAGAAAAACTACAACTCGTAATTCTTCAACACCGCATGAACCTTTTCCAAGTTTCTAATTGAAAACATAAAGAAAGAAGAAAAAAAAAATTAAAAAAATAAATTGCATCTTCTTATCTAAAACTAAAATTCCATCCTGAAGAACCGTGACACCTCCAGCTTCCTTTCAATTTAAATGAAAAAAAAAAACAAATTCTAATTGGCTAGCGTGCTTGAACTAAAATGCATATGGATGCCGGCTGTAATAAAAAGAAAGGCATATTCTAATGGAAACACACATTAGCGTTTTGTATTCAGAAAAAGTAATATCACCGTTCATCATTCTAAAAAAAGTGGTTCTCTAATTTAATGTAATAGCTCTTCTTCAAAGAAAGCAAAGGAAATCTTTCACCGTACATCATGTGCCATTTCTCTAGAATAAAAAAAAAAACAAAAACCTTTCTTGAGTGCAGTAAGTGACCGAGAGATGAATGAACATGCTTTAGAATGAAGTCAGCTCATCACCCATCATCCATCACCATTGGAAACAGTGTTCCGAGCAAAAAAACCCCCCAAAGAACCAGTGACGACTGCCTCCTAATTCAAGGCCAAGTGTCTCCTTTTTTAGGTGGGGTCCACATAAAATAAAACCCTAGGGTTATGTGTCAAGTGACAAGTGTCTAATAAAATTGGGCCCAACAACATTTTTCCAAAATTGTCCCAAGATGCAAAGAGTTTGTCTAAAAAGTTTTAATAATTAAATTACAATACAACTAAAATTTAAAATGTCTAAATTTGAGAGTCTTGAATTTATTTGGTGTCCTCCAAATGTCCCAAATTGTGTTTCCAAAATTTTCCCTNNAAATAATAATGCAAATAATTAGCTCAGAAAATTCAAATTAATTAAAATTAGAATTTCCGGTCAAATTAAGCATAATTGGGAAAAACGGGAAAATACCGGACAATTAAGCACAATTTCCTGATTAATTCTAGCACAATAAACTAAGTGAAATCAATAAACTATCGACTCATCAAAATAGACCACACTTAGTCTTTTGCACTCCTGGGCAAAATCAAGACGCAAATAAGGGAACAGTTCAACGGACATCAGGGAATTGACACAGACTCAGCAGACAGAATTACAGTCCTCAAGAAATCTGGACAAGGAAAAGTAATAGACAGTATCCACACAAAATCAGAGAAAACAGATACTCAGAGAAATCATCCAAGCAATTCTAAGCATGGCAAAATAATCAATCAGTTCAAGAGGTGAATCAAAAGCAACAAAACCTCACAGAGGCACACTGTAAGTGTTTCTCTCAAGTGTTTAGGGTAAACAGTGTCAACTCAATGTACTCAAGAAAACAAGCAACAAACAGTCTTGGCAAGCCTCTAATATCAACACTCGAAACATATGAATGTTCAAATCAAAAGGTCTTTTATGGATGCAATGGGGTCAAGGAAAAGGGAGGATAACATATGGATGAGAAGCTACAAACCAAAGGAAATAGAGGAGCAATGGGGAATAAGTGAAAACACAGTCAAATCACACCCAAAACCCTCTAATTGAATCCTCTTCTTGACTCCATTATTCACAAAATTTTTTATTTTTTTCTCATTTTTCTATATTTTTTTTTTTGCTTTTTTTTTTTTTCATCTTGTCTCTTTTCTTTTCTCTCTTTTCAGATTACAACTCTAAAAGACAAGATATACACAACATATTCTCAGAAACAAAAGCAAGAAGAGGAACCAACTAGCCAATTCATCTGAATCCCCAGGGGGACCACACTTATTCCCGAAACAATTCCAAAGCTCCAAAATTCCCTAAGGTTAAGGTAATCATGGTTTTTCACATAGGGCTAGTGTTTGAGCTTCAAAACAAAGAAATGGGGAAAGTAAAGGCTTAAAGGGGCTATCAAAGGATCACAACAAGGTAGGCTCATTTGGCTAGAGAGGCTCAACAAAAAAACTGCCTTTATCACTTCCAAACATGCATATTAATCAAGAAACATCGAAAAGAGTCAAGCCAAGGCATATGTGCAAGCAATCAAGAGACATATCACACACAAGAAAGAACATAAAGTGGCTCAAATCTCACACAGGGTA
>NC_028358.1:19244581-19246483 GCF_000741045.1 Vigna radiata var. radiata | reverse complement strand
CCCCCTCAATTAAACAATGTATGCATAAAACAAGAGATCATGTTATTCATAAAAGAAAGGATTACATAAACACCATAAGGAGAAACATAAAAGACAGAAATATAACATAGAGATAAGAATAACAATCAATCAACAAAGCATTCTGACAAAAAAATCCTAATTCTAAAATTCAGGACTGGGGATCTCTCGGGTGATTGAAGGTTTAGGTGATTTGCAATATTAACTAGATGAACATCAATGTCAAGAAATTGANCAACCATATAATCTTCATGAGTTTGCTGCCACTCATAAATTTGATCAAAGTTAGCTTTCTGGGCAAGACTCATATCCTCCAGTTATCACAAAAGTTCTCAATCAGAAGTTTCACCTCCTCTTTACAAAAAAAACATCTAAACTTAAAGGAATTTAAGTTATTTTAATTTATTAAAATTACTCCCCCTAAATGGAATAATCCCCTTTGATGAAACAAACCAAAAAAAAAAAATTTTAGAAAAAGTTTTTTTTTTTTTTTTACGTTGATAATCAATTATTACTTTAGATAATCGATTATCATCCCTTGGTAATTGATTATTGACGTTAATTTCCGAAAAACAGAGATTTGAGCCAAATTTTCAACCTAAAACTCATATAACATTCATAAAATGTCCAGATATCTAACAAACTTATATATCTCTCCCTCAAATGAGTACCATGTATCACAAAATCATGTCATAAGATGTCAAACAAAAGTTTCTCTTAAACTCAAAAACAGATTTTGAAAAATATTTTAAGATCTGTTCAATCCAAAACAATGAAGAGATGCTTACAAGCCAATTTAGATTTGTATTTGCAATTTCAAACAAGTTTCAATGATTCTTAGTAAATCAAATTCAGCTTTTAGCATACTCAATTTACCCATGAAAACAACAATCATTTATCAACCAATTAAGATGTTTATGATTCAGCTACTAATTTATAAAGTACAATAAAAGCAATAGTAGCTTCGATGAATATAATCACATCACAACTGCTCCAAGTTTAACAAGAAAGCATCTTAATTAGCACAATTAGTTAAAAACTTTTGACAGGATAAATTAAAACTTTCCAAACAGCAATTNTGATTTATGCATTTTCATATCCCAACTGCTCAATCCCATGAATCCAGCTACGCATATCAAAATAACATATATAAAAATTCAAACACAAGCTGATTCAGATTTTATCTTTCAACAGTTTATAAACCGGATACTTTACATCAAAATTATGCAAAACTTGATCAGTTCATTTACTGCATCCAAATTTTTAATGAGTGTTATCTAGCTTATGCATTTGAATTTGAAAACAAATTTCCACAAAAACAGCTTTGAAGCAGAATTGTCAATTTAATCATCAATCGTCTTAATCATCCAGAAATACAGATAGAAACTATCAACTAGCTTATTCAAATTAATTTTTCATTGCTTTTGATGCTTGATAAAAAAATTATACCAAGGCTAACTTTAAAGTACTCATGAAATTGATTACTAAGCCAGTTAAACACAAATTCAATTTGACAATTAACAGCAAAACACTAAAATACAATGCATATGACTAATCATAACAAAAAAAATTAAGCACATGAATGTCTCAAATAGATTAATTTCATTGATTAAAATGTGCAAGCAGAGAAGAATACAACATAGAAATAATAAAACAGTGATGTACATATTATTTGCCCAAACATAAATGAATTCAATAGTAATCTCATAATGGAAGATTAAGCAAATCAAAGTGCAACANCAAAGTTTAAATACTACTTAGCTGAGCCACTTGGTGCTTGAACCAAGNCTTTTGATATCACTTGATGAAATTACTTCCTTGCTTGGAGCATCAATTCCAAAATCAGAACATCATAAAAAATCTCTTCTCCTTTTGAAAACTTAT
>NC_028358.1:19232040-19242206 GCF_000741045.1 Vigna radiata var. radiata | reverse complement strand
AACCTCTCAAACATCATAATCATCTTCCAAGCAAAGAAAAGCAAGGATTTCCAGCTAATCAGAGTATCAATGAAGTGAAAGACACATCTACAACCCAAACCAAGTCCAGAAATCAAGAGAAACATGCAAAACTGTATACAAGACACAACAAAAACTATCTAGAAAGCAAAAAATTTAACGTAGAAAATAGAAACTAATCAAAGACAAATCAACGTCTCCCCCAATAGACCACACTGAAACGACACAGTGTCCTCAATGTGTCTCAATCATCAAATCAGAAATCAGAACAGTCAACAGATGATGGACAATTGTAATAAAAGTGGGAAAGGAGGAGAAGGGAAAAGAAGAAAACTCCCCTGATCATGGTGGTAGTTGCCAATTTTGGACTTTCAGGGAGATATTCTCCACCATTGGAGTCAGCAAGGAAGTCTTGAGGAGGAACTACTTCAGTCTCCAGATTTGATCAAGCAGGGAGATGTCCTCCACAGCTGGATCTAGGAAGCAATGATTGTTGATGAGTGAGTTCAGTTGGTGCCCATTGATATTCAAGCTTTTGTGTATACTGGTACCCTTGTCTTCTACCGTGGTTGTGTGTTGATCAAATCCATATGTATCTCCTGCAACATGGTTAGTGCAATGTGGTGCTGTAGAAATAGCATGCAGGTGTATAACACCCAATCCCAGTGTAACATGCTGAACATCAAATAAACCCTCAGAACATGAAACAATTTCAGAAATAGAAACAATATCAATCACAGGTTCAGATTCATGTTCAGTGCATGGAGAACAAACATTCAGATGCGATAACACAAAGTGGTTCTCATCATGCAAAGAGGGGGAATGGAAATCATGCTCATCAATAATGTAATAATCAACATACCCATCATCAGCATAATCATCAGCAACAGAATCTATCTCAGGTATGTTTACCTTCACAACCCTAGATGTGGCTAAAGTGGTGGAAGGTGAAGCTGGTCTACCTATCTCAAACCTGGTGCTCATATTTGCCTATTCCTCAACATTTTCATCAGACTCACAGTTAGTATCACCAATCACAAAGTTGGAAGCTGGTTGTATCATAGAATTAATTTCAATACAAATAGAGCAAGAACCAACTTCACAACTACATGTAAAATTTTCAGAAAACTGTGAAAGATCAACATTTAATCCTAACTCTGAAACATCTTCAGTTTTCACAGTTTCTATATCCAAGTCAGCACTAACATGTGAATCTGCAGCAGAATCAATAATATCTGAATGCATGAACAACTCAGGCAAATCAAGTGGGATTTCATGTTTAGAGAAAACCTGGATTGATTCATGATTCATCTCACCAATAACAGCAGAATGATCCACTGCATCCTTAGGCGCAAGAGTAGGGGCATAAGAGAATGAGAAAGTAGGTGGCGCAATAGTAGACTCGTGACTCTGCTCCCCTTCTCCTATGTGGATGGCATCAACATCATCTAGAAGCTGAACAGTCTGGAATGATGATTTCTCTGAAACATAAGACGGTTCCTCAATGAGCTGAGTGGCCATCTGCCTCATCTGATCAGTCAAACTCTAAATGGAAGCTCTGGTCTCCTGTTGAAACTCCATGTTCTCCCGCCGAAACTGAATGTTCAGAATAGTCATCTGCTCCAATAACTCCTTCAGTGTAGGCTCAGAAGTAGTGGAAAGATGAGGGGTTGCTTGGGCAGGCTCATGAAACTGCAACTGCTGTGGTTCCTGGATAGGGGGAGAAGGCACACAAGAATTCTGGAATGGCTGATATTGCTGTGGAGCATCATACCATCCAACACTAGGGTCATTCCATCCAGGATCGTTGTTGTAGCCATGCTGAGCAGGGAAAAATTCATCCAAGAACATATGCTCAAGATCTTCCCAAGAAGTGATGGATCCTGGAGGAAGAGAATACAACCAATTCCTTGCTGCTTCTTGTAATGAATGTGGGAATGCCCTTAAGAACATCTGATCAACCGGGACATGTGGAGGCTTCATTGAAGAGCAAATGATGTGGAATTCCTCCAAATGTTTATGTGGGCATTCACTTGCAAGACCATGAAACTTAGGCAACAAACGTATCAGTCCAGAGGTGAGAACGCAATGAACATCATCCTCATTAAGTGAAGCTGGCTCCCTAGGAGCACTCTTAGGAATAGGAGGATGAGTCATATTGTTCTTGTCGCAACCGGAAAAAATCGCGACGGGACGACGATCCAAAAGAGAAAACAATTTGAAAAAAGTTTTTGGAGTCGCCACCATAGTTTATTCTGGAAAACTACGGAAAAACCATAAAATGATAAGGCAAGGTCTATGAAAACCAAAGATTCGATTCGGGAGTCGGTTACGTGTGGGGAAGGTGTTAGCATCCCCACAACGCCTGCCCTAAGGCAGTACCTTTAATTAAATGCGCGAATTAAGATATGGTTTGCAAAATATTTAACTATCCCAAGAACAACAAAATAAAGAAACAAAAATATTTTTTTGGTTTTTTGGGCCCGACAAGGATTGACCTTGCTCCTACGTATTCTCAATCATACTGAGAAATCAGGGTTACGTAGTTCTTTCTGAAAATTTGTTGTTTGAAGATGTTTTTAGTTTTTGAAGATTTTTGTATTTTTTGGTATTTTTTAATAAAGAAGGAAAAGATTTTCAGCACAAGGCCTACGCGAGCGGTCGCACGTGTGCTTAAACCTTTTCAAAACATTTTTATTTGATTTTTGATTTTTTGGTAAAAGAAAGGGAAAAGATTTTCAGCACAAGGCCTACGCGAGCGGTCGCACGTGTGCTTAAACCTTTTCNTGATTTTTTGGTAAAAGAAAGGGAAAAGATTTTCAGCACAAGGCCTACGCGAGCGGTCGCACGTGTGCTTAGATCTTTCCAAAATATTTTTATTTTGATTTTTTTAATTTTTGTAAAAGAAAAGGAAAAGATTTTCAGCACAAGGCCTACGCGAGCGGTCGCACGTGTGCTTAGATCTTTCCAGAATATTTTTATTTTGATTTTTTAATTTTAATATTTTTATTTTTATTAGCAAAGGGATATAACAACACACAATAATAAAACAATGCCAAAGCTAAAGAAATAAAAAAAACAAAGACAATAATAAAAACATCATAGTCCAAGCCCAATAAGAATAGGGGTGCAGAGATTAAAAACCGGGGGTGCTGAAAAAATATTGAAGCTTCTGGTCTTGTAGTCTGTTAGGGGTGTATGGCCAAAAATGGGGGTGCAGCTCGAAATTTGTTGATCCAGGCCAAAGGGGGTGCAGCAGCAAAGTTGGAGGTGGCATGTAGTAGTTGCTTGTCAGGCCCAAGACCTCTTTTTTTATTTGCAGAATTGGGTTGGGAGTACGAATAGCGAACAGGAGGTGGCAGGAAGAGTATAACCCAGACATAGGGGTGCATAAGCAAAGTTGGGGGTGTCTAAAACCGAATTGGGCCCAAATCCTAAACCTTCTTTTTCCTTTGTCTGCAGGGGGTGCGAATTGGAGTGCCAGTGGTGGCGAACAGAGAAAAGGGCCCATGCCAGGCCCAAAGCCCTTCTTAACCCTAACAGAAATTAGGGGTTCCAGCAGCTCCACCCCATTTCTTCTCATTTGCAAAGCAGCACCCAAGATACTCTCCTCTGAACCAAAAACACCATGGCACACACCACTGCTCACGGCCACGATTCAGCTTCCGACCACAGCAAACCGAGGTCCACCGGCGTCGCCGACCACGACCCTCGTCGCCTGAGCCACCAATTCGAGGCCGCCGTCCTCCGTCAAGCTAGCCGCCACTAGCAGCCTAAAACCTGTCAGTGCCGACGGCCGCCGCCACGGATTCCGCCAGACGCCGCACCAATCTCGCTTTCTCCCTCTTTCTGCGAGAACAGCCACTCACCGAGCTAACAACGTCTCACCGGATTCAAACCCAGAGGAACAGTTTCCCTCGTCAAACTCCGATACAGCGTGGTTCGAAAGCGAGAGTCCCTCCTTCCTCTCCCTCTCTTATTCGAATTCCAAATCAAACCACCAGCAAAACTAGACAATGCCGCCGACTCTCACCCTGTTTCTGTGCTTTGATTGGGTTTGGGTTTTTGGTAATGACAGTGTCGTGAGAGTGGATGAGGATGATTGTGGTTGTTCTTTTCTGTTTTGTTTTGTTCTTGGTTCTCTGTTTCAGTTGAAATTTTTTGAAGGTGAAGAAGTATGTGGTCGTATGAGATGGTTGAAAGGAAGAACTCAGTTGTGGGATGATGGGTTGTGTGTGATGAAGATGTAGAATCTGGTTATGGTCATTGGTGAATCACCTATTGACCGAGAATGGAAGAAACCCTTTTTTGCTTTTCTGGTGAGCGGTAAGGCTGTGTGTGATTTCTGGGATTGATGATAACGGCGCTAAGGAAAAGGTTCATGATAGAGATTCAAAATGGGGAAGGTAGTGATTCGGATAAGGTTATGCTTGGATTGGAATAGTAGTTTCGACGAAAAGTGAATGGTAGCAGGTTCACTCATGCTCTCTGTATACCCTTCCTAAGTTTATTTCCTGGCAATTGTTGATGGGTTTGGTTCGAAAGGAAAAGAAAATAGGAGAATCAATGATGAAGGTGAAAACAAAATGATCCACTTCGGTCATAGAAGACAGTGGGTGAAGAGGAAGAACAGTTTATCCAGTAACAAATATGAATAGAAACATCGTGACTTCAACCATACCATATGCAATTCATCTCCTATGCAAATGAGCTGTGATTACCAAAATAAGCTTACCTCCAATATCAGTGTACTATGGCCTGGATGATGCTCTGCTTTTCCGATGATGCTCTCTGTAGATAGTCTTCCTCCTTTCGTCCAAAAAACCTTCTTCTCGATCACTTCTCTGTTTTTTTCCAAAAAACTTTTTTCGAATCTTTTCTCTAACCGTTTCTGCCCATTCCCCCTTGGCCAAAAATTCTTTTGTCCCCCCATTGTCCACCTCACCTCATTCACGTTTTTTTCATTTTCTTTTTTCTTCTTTTTTTTTATCTTTTTTTATCTTTTCCTTTTTTTCGTTTTCTTTTCTTTTTTCTTTTTTTTTCGAAATAATAAAATAAAATTAAATAAAAACTAAAATTAAATCCAAATAATAAAATAAAAACTAAATCAAATAGTTAAATAAAAATAAAAATGAAAATAAAACAAAAGTAAAAACAAGTCTTATTATTTAGTTACCCGGACGAAATTGGGTGTTGACAGTTCTCAACATAGAAATCAACAGAATATGCATGAGAAACAATATCAGAGTTAGATCTGGAAGGAGAATCATAATCATAGACATAGGTAGAAGAAACAGTATTAACAAAATCAAAATAGGTAGACATGTAGAAAGAAAAGGGGAAAAGAAGAATGCAATGAAAATATGCAACCTGAGCTATCTAAATGCAACACACATGACACGACACACAAAACAGAACAACAAACTCACAACACGAGACAAAACACAACACACATAAACACAACAAAAGACCTAAAACCGAACCGTTGGTCCCCGGCAACGGCGCCAAAATTTGATGGGTGTCGCAACCCATACAAATTTGATTGCATATGAGAAATGCAGTATAAACTAGGAAGTGACTCCTAGGTCGTCTCTCAAGGACCAAATGTGGTTCAGGAATTAGGTCTAACACGTAGTGGGGGGTTGTGAAAGGTTTTGTGAATGCAAATGAACTAAATTAAAATACGAATGCGAATAGCAACGAAACAGATGTAAGCACAAAATCAAATACAGAAAGAAAACGGTTGGTCATTAACTCAATCACTATGCTTCCAATCACATATCAATGACAAGTACACACTACTCTAATCCAAATCCGACACGAATCAACCAACTAAGCGAAGGCTAATTCAGTCTTCAAAATCGCAGACTAAGCGAATGCAATGCACAAATTTAGTCAGTTAAGCACCATACAGTCTAATCAACTAAGCGAAGATTAAACACCGATTAGGCAACTAAGCGTTTACATAATCGCAGGCACACAACAAAATAAATATTGAGCCAAATCGGAGCAGCAGTAAACATAAAGACAGTCCAATAAATCTCAAGGAAGCAATGCAATATCGCTAACAACCAACCCGACTAATTTAAGCTAACATCACAACTAAATTATCTCTACCACAAATACTAGACAACTTTAAAGTAAAAGAAAATACTAAACCCAACATTGCAATAGACAAATATCCAAACATAATTAAAGTGATTAATATGCAACACTAAATTAAGTCTACCAAAAGAAATAAAATTGCAAAAGTTTATAAATAAAAATCAAAGTTGCCAACCGTGACATTCTTCTAAAATTGCAAGGAGAAATCTCCTCCTAATAAAGTTGGAAATAACGGCTGCTGAACTTAAACTTTAATAAACAAAAAATTGCATGAAACTAAAAATAAAGGTGGCAAGCAATTCGTCAACAACAATAGCATCTTTTAAAATTGATTCATTCCAAACACTAAAAAGCAAAAGAGCCAAAACAAATGGCGACTGGACATTTCAACAAATACAATCACTGTAACTTTCTTTGCTTAAAAAAAATGAAAATTAAAACTGCAGCTCGTAATTCTTCAACACCGCATGAACTTTTTCCAACTTTCTAATTGAAAACATAAAGAAAGAAGAAAAAAAAATTAAAAAAAATAAAATGCACCTTCTTATCTAAAAGGAAATGAATTTAACACTAAAATTCCATCCTGAAGAACCGTGACACCTCCAGCTTCCTTTCAATTGAAATAAAAAAAAAAAAGCAAATTCTAATTGGCTAGCGTGCTTGAACTAAAATGCATATGGATGGCGGCTGCAATAGAAAGAAAGGCATATTCTAATTGAAACACACATCAGCGTTTTGTATTCAGCAAAAGTAATATCATCATTCATCATTCTAAAAAAAAAATGCTTCTGTAATTTAATGTAACAACTCTTCTTCCAAGAAAGCAAAGGAAATCTTTCACCGTACATCATGTGTTATTTCTCTAGAATAAAAAAAAAAAACAAAAACCTTTCTTGATTGCAGCAAGTGACCGAGAGATGAATGAACATGCTTTAGAATGAAGTCAGCTCATCACCCATCATCCATAATAATGCAAATAATTAGCTCAGAAAATTCAAATTAATTAAAATTAGAATTTCCAGTCAAATTAAGCATAATTGGGAAAAACGGGAAAATACCGGACAATTAAGCACAATTCCCTGATTATTTCTAGCACAATAAACTAAGTGAAATCAATAAAATATCGACTCATCAAATAGCCATGAAGAATCCAGCCAGGCCGTGACACCTCTTCACCCAAAACCCAAAGAACCGTGAGTGCACCCAGCTGAAATCAGTGCTTGTTGGCTGGACATAACCGAGTCCATCTCTTCTTAAAGAAAGGAAATGATTGTCTCCAAAGATGAATCCCAGCACCGTGCTGCTTCCTACAATTGAAGTTCGCATTTTTCCTTTCCAGCAAAGTGAGTCTGCCTCCTTCCAGCACCTACATTAGTACATCTTCCCATCTAAAAGCAAAGAAATGATTTTAATCATTGGACTAGCGTAACGTGCTCCTAAGCTGGACGTGGCAATCACCGCATGTGGTCTCCCTTAGAAAAAATAATGCGTGACCATAAAAATAGAATAAACAACAAGCTTCAAATCCAACATTCATTCTTCTCTTCGATTTCAGCATAAAGAAAAATAAAATTCCTCTCAATTTCTACATTATAAAGTTAAAGAAAAGCTCTCTATGCTAACGTTCCAGCCCCCTAAAAACCATGTTCCAGACCAGCCATTTCTTCTCCTAGGAATATCATGTAAAAGTCTCTGTACTGTTCCCCATGAAAGAAAATGAATATATCCATCTAAGGTGGCGGCTACTCCTAGGAATCTCCCTAGGGTTCCGTGTTGCTCCCACTTCTCCCAATCACGTGCTGCAGCTACTGGATTATTCTTTTCCAAGTGCAACTCCCAACTGGACTTCCTTCATTTGGGCTGTGAATATGCTGGATGCACCTCCCATGATCAGCTGTTGTTGCTTTCTACAGGGCTTTCCGTGAAATGGCTTTGACCTTGGAGGTTGGACACGTGCAGGCCCATGAATGTGGAGCTCCAAAGCTGTTGCACGTGCTTGAGTGTGCATGAAGGTGTGGAAATGAGATGCTGGACCGCTTTCTGCTGCCATGGTCTAAGCCTTCTAGACTTTCGTGTTGGTGGGCTGCAACCTCTCCAAGAACCAAGTGAATAAGTAGCTACAGCGTGAAGGGCTGCTGCATGTCCAAGCTGCTTGATCCTTTGAAGAATGCATGGGTTGCTTCAATTACTACAGCTGGACCGAAAGTTGATTCCCAGCCCAAGTGCGTGTTGCTGCTTTCTTGGAGTGTGAAGAAGACTGTGGACCGAGGTGCTGCCTTCTTCTTTAAATGCTGGACGTGCTTGTTGCTAGATGGGCCGTGACCGTGGCAGTATGGAGTGAAGCAGGGAGGAAGCTGCTGCGTGGAGGCTGTAGATGCAAGGCTGGACCGTCTTTGAATGTGGAGTTGCAGGATGAACGTGCTGGTGACATCTCAATGTGGGCTGTGCTGTAGTCCTTCACACATGATGCCCCTTTATTTCATGGGCTATTGTCTTTTAAAAGTGAAATTAGCATACTGCCAACGTGTCCAAGTCGTGCACGTCATTGCAAGTGAGAATAAATTCTTCAATCACCACTTCTTCAATTGTCCATTTCTCAATTGCGGCTATTAGCTCTCTCAATGATCATTGTGGGTCGCTTTTAATTTGGAATCAGCTTGTACAGCTCATCATTTGTGTGCACCCCCAATTGAATAACACAGTGCTTGCTCTTTGGCTTCGCTGGACGTCACTCTTTTTCTAATAATGAAGCACCTCTTTTCCATAAAATCACCATAGTATCCTCTTTCTAATGCACACTTCTTTGGTGGAGAGTCTTGAATTATGTGACAGCCCTATAAATGCCCCAAATTGTATTTCAACAATTTTCCTACAATTAATAATGCACATAATTAGTTCCAGATAATTCAAATTAACTAAAATAAGAAATTCTGGTCAAATTAAGCACGATTCACAGAAATGGGAAAATACCAAACATTTAAGCACAATTCCGTGATTAATTTAAGCGCAATAAACTAAATGCAGTCAATAAAATATCGACTCATCACCCTTCATCTTTAAAAATATTACAACTTGAAAAATGTGGCAATTCACTTGAGTTATTGTTATCTTTAAGGTTTCAACTAACTCAAGACAAAATTATATTTTTGAAAGAAGTAAGACTTAATAGATTTATAAAACTTGAACAATTCAACATTAAGAAGTCTTCTTCTAAACATATCTTTTTATACATCTTGGGTCAATTAAAGCTAATTAGTGATATGTTTAATGCTTATTGAAGATTGATATTTGACCCAGGTGGAAGATCTATGAAGCCTACAAAAATAAGTCCTCAAGCAAGCCATCAGATTTGAGGACAAATCCTTTCCAAGAGGGAGGGGATGATGACTTGGGTCCAAGCCCATCATGGACCTGTTGACTCACTGGCAAGTGTACCAGATCGTGCAAGTAATATAATCGGTAAAGCCCGATATCGTTCTTCCCAAGAGACTTGAAAGGCGTTTATTGTTCGTGTGAATCAAAATCGTAAGACTTGTAGAGATAAAGAATTGTTGTGAATGCAAGGACAAAAAATAAACATGCAATGTGTTGATTAAATTGACAAGAGAAAAAGCTATGGATGAAGGGAGTTGTTGGGGGTTTACAATTTCATCTTATTCACTCTCTCTTATCTACTCCTCTTGTTTTATGTGCTTGATTATGTAATTGTTATGCAAACTTTCTTAGCCTACCCTCAACCCGATCCCTCGGCGAAAAGAGCCTATTATTAATTACCGGATTGCTATCCCTAGCCTCCCCTAGCAATTAATAATGCATTAAGAACAGAAGCACAAACAATTGATCGTCCTACCCGCTATCCCTAGGTTGGTATTGCTTAATCAAGGAATTTCTCATCAGTTCATGACAGTACTGTACGTTCCCGTATCACTAGAGACAAACAACAGTTATCGAATTAGTTAAACGATAAAAGCATTAAGCGTAGATGAGAACCCAACAATTGATAATCAAAGCATATGAAGAACCATATAAATAAACAAGAGTTT
>NC_028358.1:19217987-19230348 GCF_000741045.1 Vigna radiata var. radiata | reverse complement strand
GGCGGTGGAATTTGCTGCCGGGCGGTGCGTCGACTCTTCAATTATTCAATTTTCTTTTCTTTTCTTGAGTCTACGACCTTTATCTTCAACTCCATTCTTCACTTTCTCAAAATAGCTACAAAACAATGCAAAACAAGCATAATATCGCTAAAAACAACTTTTGACTCTCTACAGACTCATTTATTGAGTTTTGCTTGATTCTAAGCTCATTCTAAGTAGTAAAGGGTGTATATTGGTGTAAAATGACATATGAAAATAACTATTTTTCAACCTTCATCAACACCCCGAACTTAGAACTTTGCTTGTCCTCAAGCAAACAAAACAAAACAAAACTTGGCTTTCTAGTATTTCCTCCAATAATTCGACACTCCTAAAGTACATGAAAAACACTACTCAATATCAAATCTTTAGTGAAACCAAATTAAGATGCATGCATGCTTTTAATCCAGAGATTGCACAACAGATGTTACACATTATGAATGATCAATCCACTAAGCAAAAATGCACTCATGAAAATTAACAGTTCAAACCAAACAAGTGTTTCACTCAATCACTCAAGTGTTTAAGGTGACACTCCACTCTCTATTATTCACGAGTCACATGAAACAAAATTGCCATTCATCTTAAACAATCAACATCTTTACAAGCAAATGTCAACAAAAGGACTTTTCCGGAATACAAAGTCCTTGAGTTAAGAGAGCTATCAAAATATTTAACAATTTAAGCAGAACTCTCTTCCTCACCAATCTCACTCATTCCCACCTTTTTCCCCTTTTCTTTTTCATTGAGCTCATCTTCATGCTTTTCTTCTCTTTTTTTTTTTCTTTTTCTCATGAATTTTTCTTTTCACAACATTTGAGCTCAATGCTTCACAATTGCTTTTTCAATTTTCCCCCATACAACCCCAAACTTGAACCTTTTCATCATATACAGTTAAGCTCATCCCAACTCAAGGTAAAGAATTTCAAGACAAGGGTTCACATCCTGTTTAAGGCTAAGGTTCAGAAAGGGTATAATATTTTCAAGCACTTTGGGTGAAAATTTGGCTAGAGAAGGGTTTTCAAAAATGGCCTTGATCATATGACATTCACATGCAATTCAATCAATCATCAAGATTAAGGCAATATCATTCATGTTTTCCTGTCAACAATGCATACAATAATAAAAACTCTGGAGCTTAATACCTTACAAAACATGTTTTCTCACACAATTTTCATTCATACATCCTGCTTAGCATCATAACCACAATCATAATTCATCACACATATGTTTCACTGGCTATCAACATGCAACATTACTCAATTATCAATCACATCAAATCATCATCAAGTAGCCTCATCATGCAAATTAGTCAATCAAACATCTTCAGAAAAGTATTTAGGCCAAGCATACACACTGAAAAATAAAATTCAACCTATTCTAAAAAATTTAAAATGCAAAAGTCAAAAGATAAAGCAATAAAACCTGGGTTGCCTCCCAATAGCGCTTCTTTAACGTCACTAGCTTGACCCGGTGGAGTTCAAACACCCATCAGTAAGTGTTGATACTCCCCTTTGCTTGATGTTCTTTTGTTTTTCTTCTTCCTGCTGAATCTCTTTAGAAAGTTTATCCCACCAAGCACCTGTTTCCATGTCTCTATCATAGGAACTTTGATCTCCAATTTCTTGAAGATCTCCATGAAGCATATAAATTTATTTTTCTTCCTATGATATTTCTTTTTATGAGGAAGGGGTTTTTCATATGATCTTTTCTTCTTTCCTTTCTTCCTCTTTTTCTTAATTTTCTCCTCCCTTAGATTTCTCTTTTTCTTTTTCTTTTCTTTCTTTATTTTCACATTTTTTTTCTTTTTTTCTTTTCTTTCAACCACTGCTTTTCCTTTCTCATCATCCTTCTTACTCTCACTCAACTTTTCTGTTTCTATCTCCTCTATCTTTTCCGCAGCAACAACTTTTTCTGTTTTTATTTTCTCTTTCTTTTCTTCCTTTATTTTCTCCTCATATATGTCTATCTGTTCTTCTTCTATCTTTTCCTCCTCAACAACCTTATCATTTTTAGAGATAGTGGCTTGATATTCTTCTTTAAGGTTAACTTCAGTATTATCCCTAATAATGCCCAGAGAATTCAATACCTTTGTTATCTCATCTTCCTCTATCTTCTCTTCATCAATAACCTTGTCAACCTCAAAGATAGTGGCTTGACATTTTTCTTTAGGGTTAACTTCAGTATTAACCCTAATAATACCCAGAGACTTCAATGCACAAAAGTGTTGTTGCTGCAATAAACGTTCTTTAGCTTCCCCCAACGTTTCTTTTCGCGAAGAGGAATGTTGCCCAAATTGGCGATGATATATGTTTGAATGAGGTTCCCACCAGTAGTTGAAACTATTTTGGTTGAATTGAGTGCCTACATAATCAAATTCTTGTCCAAACTGCATTATGTAAAAAGTTTCGCACAAAACCCTAAAACACTTTTATTAGAACAAAAATAAAAAAATAAACATAAAATCAAGTCAAATTCAATCTATTCACACTACTGGAAAAATAAACCTCGAGTCCCCGGCAACGGTGGCAAAAACTTGTTAACGGATTGGCAAGTGTACCAAATCATTCAAGTAATAATAAATGGTAAGTCCAAGTATCGTTTTCCCAAGAGACTCGAAAGGCCTTATGGTTCGCGTGAATTAAAATTGTAAGACTTGAAAATAAAAAATAATTAATTTGATGTGAGAATAAAATATGAACATGCAAAAAAGATTGATTCGATTAACAAGAAGAAAACAATGGATGAATGAAGTTGTTGGGGGTTTACAATTTCATCTTTATACGCTCTCTCTTATTTACTCCTCTTGAATTATTTGCTTGATTAATTAATTGTCATGCAACTTTCTTAGCCTACCCTTAACCCGATCCCTTGGTGAAAAGAGCCTAATACTAATTACTGGCTTGCTATCCCTAGCTTCCCCTGGCAATTAATACAACATTGTAGAGCAGAAGTTAAAAGCAATTGATCGTCCTACCCCTATCCCTAGGTGGTATTGCTTAATCAAGGAATTACTCACCAGTTCATGACATTACTGTACGTCCCTATATCAATAAAGACAAACAACAGTTATCAAATGAGTTAAACGATAAAAGCAATAAGCATAGATGAGAAACCAACAATTAACAATCAAAACATATGGAAACCATATAAATAAACAAGAGTTTCAGTAAAAGAGAGTATCAAAAGATTACATTGTTTCCCCAAACAACAATAGGGTTTAGTTCACCATTTTCATGGTGAATCTAGATGAAAAATGGATGAAGAATGGAAAAGCAAACCCTAGAAAAGAAGAAAAGGAGGCTAAGCATCCAAGAGATCCTCTCCAGAGAGTGAAATTAGGTCTGGTCGCCCCCTTCTGTCAAAAGAATACATCTAAACTCGCAATAGGGCTATTTATAGGTGAGGAGCGCAAGAGAAAACAGGCCCAAGCCCAACAAACAACCGCCCAGCGGAATAAGTATGGTGCCCGGCGGTTTCCCACAAATCGCACTACCGCCCGGCGATTTCCCTCAAATCGCAAATCCGTCCAGCGCCAACTCCAGGTGCCTACTCCTCGCCCTAGACCACCCGATGGTGGAATTTGCCGCTGGGCGGTGCGTCGACTCTTCAATTCTTCAATTTTCTTCTCTTTTCTTGAGTCTACGACCTTTATCTTCAACTCCATTCTTTACTTTCTCAAAATAGCTACAAAACAATGCAAAACAAGCATAATATCGCTAAAAACAGCTTTTGACTCTCTACAGACTCATTTATTTAGTTTTGCTTGATTCTAAGTTCATTCTAAGTAGTAAAGGGTGTAATTGGGTCTAAAATGACATATGAAAATAACTGTTTTTCAACCTTCATCACACACTTATGCCACCCGGTCGGTTTGCCTCTAATCACGCCACCGGCCGACGGCAGGGGGCCACCGCTCGGCGGTTTGCCTCTAATCGCAAATCCGCCCAGCGCCCACGCCAGGTGCCTTCTCCTCGCCTTTGACCGCCCAGTGGTGAATTTTGCCGCCGGGCGGTTTCTTAGCTCTTCTTTTCTACAATTTTCTTCCTTTATCTTCAGTCTAAGACCTTCATCTTCAACCCCAATCTTCACTTTCATCAAAATTACTACAAAACAATGCAAAATAAGCATAATATCGCTAAAAACAGCTTTTGACTCTCGACTGACTCATTTATTGAGTTTTACTTTATTCTAAGCTCGTTCTAAGTCTTAAAGGGTGTAATTTGGTCTATATTTACATATGAAAATAACTGTTCTTCAACCGTTATCAGGACCCATCACTAGAAGCATGATCAACACAAGGAGAAGGGTAGAATTGTCCAAATACATAGTAGAGATGCTTAGCGCACCCCCCCATTTTTGCTAAGAAAAACCGTGGCCTTTCTTTCATTTTTTAAGCATCTCAAGAATGTGCAACCATCAACACTTCTTGTAATTTCTTCATTTCCGCACATTTCAATTGTTAGGACACGTGGATGGTGATCAACTTCATGTGGGATTCATCTCCACCGCATAAGGTTAGAAGGATTTGATATAAATCCACCATAGCACACTTGTAAATGGCACTTTGGAATATATGAGATCTTTTTCTTCTGCTGATGAATCTTCCAGTAAGGGAAACTCTACCAAAGTAATTTCTCTGAGCTTTTCACCTTATCACCTAGCTTTCTTCCAGCTTGGAAGTCGTCTAAGCTAGCCTCCCACAAATCCCGACAGCTCTCCAACCATCTCAACCTCCATCGGACATCACACCGCCTCTATTTTTACGTTGTCATCCGCTACTTGAATTTTCATTCACGTTCAATCTGGAGCATCTGTATCAAAGACAAGAAACCCTTCTCAAAGAAAAAGAAAGAATTGAATGAGAAGAGTATCTTGCTAAGTTGGAAGAAGAACTTAGAGTCCTTAATGAAAAACAACAAAAAGTCCAAGAGGAAATAAAGAGAAGTAGGAGTCATACAAGGAGGAGTTCTAAAACTCCAACTCAACTCACACACTATGAGGTAGATAGTAGGCTTGCAAACCAATACTATCAACCTCACCTACATAGAATTCATGATAGAGAGCACACTCCAAGAGAGGTTTGATGAGTCGATATTTTCTTGATTGTATTTAGTTTATTGTGCTAGAATTAATCAGGGAATTGTGCTTAAATGTTCAGTATTTTCCTGTTTTTGCTAATTGTGCTTAATTTGACCAAAAATTCTAATTTTAATTAATTTGAATATTCTAAGCTAATTAATTGCATTTTTAATTGCAGGGAAAATTTTGGAGATATATTTTTGAGCATTAGGAATGAGGCAAATAAATTAAAGACTCTACAATTAGACTTTTCAAATTTAATTACATTGTAACTTAGTGGTCTAGATCGTTTTTAATTAAACTTGTGCACATTGGGCCATTGTTAGCAAAAATTTATGATGGGCCCAAAGTTGTAGGACACTTGTCACCTTAGGGTTTTTTTTTAGGGTGGACCCCATCCTTATTTTTGAGACATATGGTCCTAGGGATTGTGACCAACCGTCACTTTTCATTACTCTTTGGGGGGGGGGGGCTGGAACGTTTTCTTGGAGGACCTTTTCTTTCTTTCTTTGAACCATGTTATTGCTATTGGATTTTGGTTGATATATATTTCAGCAATTTAAATGGATGGTGCTAGGGGCTGTAGCTGCCGAGGGACTCTCTTCTACTTGGCTGGAACGATGTTATCACGTTAAGGGAGTAACCCAACATTGGTTCAATCGTTTTACTATTCAAGTGTTTATTTTTTTTAATTGTTGCCATCATGAATTACATTTAATGTTTTTAGCTTTTAGAAAGTGGGTGCTGATTCATCTTTGTTGGAGAAAAGATACGTACTACCTTTTTCATTCTATTGCAATGTCAGACACGGAACTTTCATTTTACTTAGTAAAGATGTGTTGATTTCAATTAAAAAAAGAGGCACATTAATTTTACTTGACTGGGGAAGTAGCATGAATGTTGAGTGTTGCTCGGTTATTTCATTTTCATGGTCACGTATTTTGTTTTCTTTTTTGAAGTATTATTTACTTTTCATTCTGCTGGAAGGAATTTAGCATTTCTTTGCTTTCATGGAATAAAAAATAGTAGATTAGGAGAAAGTATAGGGTGGGTCCGGTGTTCAGTTTTCTTGGAGTTTTCAATTCATTTGAAGAATGAAAAGGGTGATTAGGTAGAGGAGTTAGCTGCTACGGTTCTTGGAATTGTAGAAAGGAGGTGTATGGTTGGCCTTGACTTTTCTTGGAGCTAAAAGTGTTATAACACTTTATTTGGAAGCTCTTTCATCTCCTTAAAGTGATGTGACGGTGAATGATGAAGAAAGATGAGAAGCACATGTTTACTCTAGTGATGTGTTGAGCTGATTTTGGTAGAGCAAGGTTATGTTTCATTTAGTAAAGATTTCCCATCCAATGAAAAGTGGAAGCATCAAGGATTCGTTAGTTCCATCTAGAGAAGAAATAAATGCCAATTTATTTTGTTTGGAAGCTAGGCCGAGAGGTTTCTTTATTTTTTGGCCATCTACAATTTTACTTTATTTGGTAAGTGCATGGGTAACGTGAATTTCTAGAAGAAATTTATGTTGCTTACTCCTTTTGCTTTTAATATTTTGCATTGTATTTTGAGTTGTTTGTTATCTTTCTAATCTAGTGTTGCATTTTAATAGCTTTGATTGTGTTTAGATATTTGTTTGTTACAGTGTTAGGCGTTTAATATTTTCATCTATTTTAATGTTGTCTAGTGGTAGTGATAATTTAGCTGTCATGTTAGCTTAGGTTAGTCGGGTTGGGGATTAATAAAATTGCATTGTTTCCTTGAGATTCCTGAACTGTCTTTATGTTTATTCTGCTCTGCCTGACACTCTATGAAATCTGACTGTGTTCTGGAAATGGGTATACGCTTAGTTGCCCAATTTGTGATTGTATCTTTGTTTAGTTGATCAATCTGTATAGAACACATAGGATGGAATAGGTGTATTGCGTTCGCTTAGTTCGTAACTATGATAGCATGACTAACCTTCGCTTAGTCGGTTAGCTGTGCTGGATTAGAGGTTAGAGTAGTTTATTCATGAGATCTGTGCACTTTAATCGTTATGTTGCTGCTCTGATTTCGCTCAATATTTAATCTGTTGTGTGCTTGTGATTCGGTATACGCTTAGTTTCCTAATCGGTGTTTAATCTTCGCTTAGTTGATTAGACTCTATGGTGCATGACTGATCAAATTAGTGCATTGCATTCGCTTAGTTTGCAATTCTGAAGACCGAATTAGCCTTCGCTTAGTTAGGTGATTCGTGTCGGATTTGGATTAGAGTAGTGTGTACTTGTCGTTAATCTATGATTGGAAGCATAGTAATTGAGTTAATGACCAACCATTTTCACATTCCGTTTTTACATTTCTGTTTACCTTTCTGTTTGCATCTGTGTTTACATTGTTGTTTGCATTCGTGTTTTGATTTTGTTTATTCGCATTCACAAACCTTTGACAAAACCCCCTATGTGTTTGACCTAATTCGCGAACCACATTTGGTCCTTGAGAGACGACCTAGGAGTCACTTCCTAGTCTATACTACATTCTTTTATGCACATTAAATTTTGCTTGGGGTGCGACACCCATCAAGGTTAGAGTAGACCTCCCCCATTTCCATGGTAAAGAAGATGTTGAGGCATACTTAGATTGGGAGATGAAAGTTGAACAACTCTTTGAGTGCCATCAAGTGAGTGGGGAGAGAAAGGTGACATTGGCCACATTAAGTTTCCAAGGGAATGCCATGTATTGGTGGACCTCCCTTATGAGAGAGAGAAGACTTTCTAATTTTCCCCAAGTCACCTATTGGAATGACTTAAAGAGTGCCATGAGAAGAAGGCACATTCCCTCATATTATCATAGGGACCTAATGGACAAACTCCAAAGGCTCGAACAAAGAGACATGAGCATATAGAGCTATAGGCAAAAGATGGAGCTCTACATGATGAGGGAGGGAATTAGAGAGGAAGAAGAAACCACCATCTCTAGGTTTCTAAGTGGTCTCAATCGTGAGATTAAAGATAAAGTGGAATTGTTACCCTACCAAGACTTAAATGACTTGGTACAAATTTGCATTAAGCTAGAGTGATGGGTTGTCGCAGCCCATACAAATTTGATTGCATAAAAGAATGCAGTATAGACTAGGAAGTGACTCCTAGGTCGTCTCTTAAGGACCAAATGTGGTTCGAGAATTAGGTCAGACACGAAGTGGGGAAGGGGTTGTTGAAAGGTTTTGTGGCTGTGGATGAATTAAATTAAAACACGGATGCAAGAAGAAATGTAAACACAGATGTGAACAGACACAAAAGCAGAAATGTAAAAAACGGAATCAAATACAAAATGAAAACGGTTGGTCATTAACTCAATTACTATGTTTCCAATCCCAGATTAAAGACAAGTACACACTACTCTAATCCAAATCCAACACGAATCACCCAACTAAGCGAAGGCTAATTCGGTCTTCAAAATTACAGACCAAGCGAATGCAATGCACAAATTTAATCAATCATCCATCATACAGTCTAATCAACTAAGCGAAGAATTGACACCGGTTAGGCAACTAAGCGTATACTTAATCGCAGGCAGACAACAGATTAAATATTGAGCAGAATCAAAGCAGCAATATCGCAATTAAAGTGCAAGAATCTCATGGAAACAAAGTAATTTTATTAACGACCAACCAACTAACCTAAGCTAACATCAAAATTAAATTATCACCACCAAACACACTAGACAACATTAAAGTAAATGAAAATGCTAAACCTAACACTGCAATAGATAAATATCCAGACACAAATAAAGCTATTAAAATGCAATGCTTAAACTAAAAAGTTATATGCTATTTATCATGGAATCACATTTTAAAATAAAAGAAACGTAAAGAAAATAAAATAAAATAAAATAAAAATAACTAAACTACTTCTCTTCTAATAGAAAATAAATGCTGTAAAATTAAATCAAGGTGTCGGCTGCCTTTGTCTAATTGAAAACTCAAAGGTGCTCATAAATTAACCAACGCTTTTCTAAAAGGAAGAAAAGAAAATTGCATCACCGTCTAGCATGTGCTTCTTTTACCATGACACCAATGTTTCCATGCCGTGACACCTTATCCTATTTCCAATAAATGTAGAAGCAAGTTAAGAAATGAAACATGATTGCACCGAGAAGTAGGTTCATTTAACAATTGCTAATGCTTTAAGATATTTCTGTTATTTAACAATTGTTAATTTCTTTGCTGTTACGGTTTATTTATTCCAAGCACATTTCTTTTCTTTATTCCAATGCACAATTCTTTTCTTTTAATATTAAATTAGGGAAGCGCATGGCTGCATGGTTTAATTGTTCACGGCTTTTATTTTAAGTGTTGAATTTTGATGATTTTTTTTTATTATTAGTTCATGATTGCAAATTCACTAGCATTAAATGATGATTTGTCTTTGCAATTCTAGTTGTTTACCAAAGTTTGAATGGAATTTTATTTCTACTGCTTGGTGTTTAATTTGCATTCGTCGTTGCATTTTAATTGAGTTTAATTCTCGTCTCAAACCTTTTCAAACCCCCCCACTATATGTTAGACCTAAGTCCTGAACCACAGTTGGTCCTTGAAAGACGACCTAGGGGTCATTCCCTAGCTATACTACATTTCTTATATGCTCATTAAATTTTGCATGGGGTGCGACACCCATCAAAATTTTGGAGCTGTTGTCGGGGACCAACGGTTCGGTTTGAGGTCTTTGTTGTTTTAGTGTGTGTTGTGTTTTGTCTTGTGTTGTGAGTGTGATGTTCTGTTTTGTGTGTTCGTTCTTGTATGTGTGATGTTATGTGTTGTTGCATTTAGGTAGCTTTAGTTGCATATTTTCATTGATGTCTTCTTTTCCCGCTTTCTTTCCCATGTCTACCTATTTTGGTTATGTGGATACTGTTTATTCTGCCTATGTCCATGACTTTGATTCTCCTTCGGCAGTTAACTCTGATATTGCTTCTCATGCATATTCTGCTGACTTTTATATTGAGAACAGTACGGTTCCTCCTCCATCTCATGAGAGTGCTCCTAGGGAGTCGTGTCCACTTGATGAGGAGGATATTCGTTGTGTTTTCAACACTGGACTAATACATTTGCTGCCTAGGTTTTATGGTTTTGCAGGTGAATGCCCACATAGACATTTGGAGGAGTTCTACACATTATGCTCATTAATGAAACCTCCAGATGTCCCGGATGAAGACATGTTCTTAAGGGCATTTCCGCATTCATTACAAGAAGCAGCAAGGGGTTGGCTGTATTGTCTTCCTCCAGGATCCGTCACCAGTTGGGAAGATCTGAAGCATCAGTTTCTAGACAAATTCTCCCCTGTGCGGTATGGTTATAGCGATGATCCTAGGAGGTCTGATCCTAACTTGGGATGGTATGCTACTTCACAGCATCAATATCATGAACCATCATTCCAGACTCCTTGTATGCCTTCTCCACCTGTTCAGGAACCACAACAGCTGCAATCTCATGAGCCTGCCCATTCTTTATCTCATTTTTATCCAAATAACTATTTTGGGAAATCGTTTCATACTTTCTACAGCAAAATGCAACAAGAGGCATGTGAGGCTTCGTTTTGGTTTAACTTTTCTAGCTACACAATAATCTTCATACACAATAAATAGGACAACTATTGGCAAAGCATGGTACAGTGCTTAATGATGATGGAAGAACCCCAGATGGTAATTTAAAACCCTTGTTGGAATAATAAAGTACCTTGGGCACTGATGTTAGAAGAACCCCAGATGCTCTCTCCACGTACAAGCAATCGTTTCTAGATGTCTAACAAAATGTTTGAACTACTAAGAATACATTTCAAAAATGTTTGGACAACTTAGGAAAAACATGCGTACCTTAGTGATGAGTCAATATTTTATTGATTTCACTTAGCTTATTGTACCAAATTTAATCAGGGAATTGTGCTTTATTGTCCGATATTTTCCCGTTTTTCCTAATTATGCTTAATTTGACCAGAAATTCTAATTTTAATTAATTTGAATTTTCTGAGCTAATTATTTGCATTATTATTTTTCAGGGAAAATGTTGGAAACACAATTTGGGACATTTGGAGGACACCAAATAAATTCAAGACTCTCCATTTAGACATTTTAAATTTTAGTTGTATTGTAATTTTAATTGTTTAAACTCTTTGGACAAACCTTTGCACATTGGGCCATTAAAAATATGTTGAGGCCCAAATTTTGGTGACACATGTCCTACCTAGGGTTGGGTGCACCCCACCCTAATTTTTCAGCACACACCTCAAGGTCCTAGGATTTGGGAGTCGTCATTTTTTTTGGTGGGGGCTCTCTCTCGGAGAATACACTTTTGCTGGAACGTATTTTCTTTCATGGAGCTTCCAATGGCATTGTTTGATTATGGATGAATGAAGAAGCTGAATTTTATTTTCCTTTTCTCTCTTTATATTTTCAATTAGAAAAGTGGTGCAGGATTTGGTGAGAATCATTCGGTGCTTTTATTCAGCATTCTCGTTGCTTCATTTAATTATTCGGTGATTAAAATCCAGGAGGCATCCAACCACCACTTGTTACTAAGGCTTTTGTTTTTTTTACAATCTTCATTTGTAAGAAAACTGCACGGTGTTTATTAATTGGCGAGGGTGTGCTGCAACGTTTTGGAGACACACTTCTCGGCAGATTCCATTTTTTTCAGCTGCAACGTAAGAAAAAAAAATGTTGCTACTAGATTTTGGTTGAATGGAAAGGAACATCCGTCACTCTCCTTTTTCTTTTTGCTGCTGGAACATTTTTTTAGGGAACTTGGAATGTTGTTCATGGTTACGTTGTTTTTAGCATACACTGATTTCATTTAGGAGTCAAGGCTTTTTCAGTTTTAATTAGAGATAACACTGGTGTCACGGTAGAGAAGCGCATTTTTTTTCTTAAATTTGGTGCAAGCAGTGATGCATTTGCTTTCAAGGAACTTCACGGTGCCTTTATTTTTCAATGAAGAAACGTTGATTCCTTTCAAGCAGCTGCACAAATTAATTTCATGGAGAGCTCCAAGGGGTTATTATTTCCCTTACTTTCTTACTTGAACCGAGAATAAGGTTGATTTAACAATTGCTAATGTGTTAAGTTATTTCTATTATTTAACAATTGTTAATTTCTTTGTTGTTACGGTTTATTTATTCCAAGCACATTTCTTTTCTTTTAATATTAAATTAAGGAAGCGCATGGCTGCATGGTTTAATTGTTCACGGCTTTTATTTTAAGTGTTGAATTTTGATGA
>NC_028358.1:19215755-19217561 GCF_000741045.1 Vigna radiata var. radiata | reverse complement strand
TTATTAGTTCATGATTGCAAATTCACTAGCATTAAATGATGATTTGTCTTTGCAATTCTAGTTGTTTACCAAAGTTTGAATGGAATTTTATTTCTGCTGCTTGGTGTTTAATTGGCATTCGTCGTTGCATTTTAATTGAGTTTAATTCTCGTCTCAAACCTTTTCAAACCTCCCCCCCCACTATATGTTAGACCTAAGTCCTGAACCACAGTTGGTCCTTGAAAGACGACCTAGGGGTCATTCCCTAGCTATACAGCATTTCTTATATGCTCATTAAATTTTGCATGGGGTGCGACACCCATCACTTATGGTTCCAGATTTGCTTCTCTTTTCCAGCTAAAGGAGAAGTATTCTCAGAATCTTCAACGATTGTGGTAGAACCTTTGACAATTCGACGACGTCAGAGTGCGACAAAGCCTTCGACAGCGGCCAGCCTTCGACGACGGCGAGCCTTCGACCACGACGAGCCTTTGACCACGACGAGCCTTCGACCACGACAAACCTTTGACGGCAGCAGTCTTCAATGGCAGAGTGAATGGGATGAACAGGATGTCAGGAGAAAGCAAATGAAGCTTTGATTTGGGAAAGGAATATAAACCTAAACTTCAGTTAACTATACTGAATGTAAAATAATTCAGTATTTTTAAACTATATTATGAATTAGTTTAAATAGTTTTAGTTAACTATATTTGATAACAGTCTAAAAACCATTATTTTCATACTAAAATTTGATATCAAAACACACCCTTTATGGCTTTAGAATGAGCTAAAAATCAAGTAAAACACTTGGTTGAGTCATGAGAGAGTCAAAAGTTGGTTTTAGAGATATTATGCTTGTTTTTACATTGTTTTGCAGGGTTTTAAGGTGAATTGAAGATGGAAGTGAAGTAAGGTGGACTTATCCCTGTGAAAGAGGAAGAAAAAGGATGAAAAGAAGGGTCAAGTAAACCGGTGAGTGTCAGAATGGACCGCTGAGCGTCCGGGACGATTAGAGGCAAACCGATCAGTGGTAAAACTGACCGCTGAGCGGTCCAACGGCTAAAGGGGAAACCGCTGCGCAGTTTACTTAGGGCTTGGGCGGTTGTTTGTTTTTATTAGCACAGATTCTGTAATCTTTCTGTTATCTTTTTGGCTTATATATAGCCCCAGTGCGAATCAAAACGTAATCTTTTGGCAGAAAGAAACGTCCAGAGCTATTCCACACACCTTGGAGGAGGTTCCGTGGATGCTTAGGCTCCAATCTACCAAGTTTAGGGTTATTTCTTCCATTCTTTCATTATATTTCATCCAGGTTCACCATGATAATGGTGAACTAAACCCTAGGTTGTTGGGGAACAATGTAATCTTTTGAAACTCTCTTATATCAAAATTTTTATCTTCTTTATATGCTTGCATATGCTTATCTTTATCAATTGTTGGGTTCCTTACCTTTGCTTAATGCTTTAAACATTTAACTCATTCGGTAAATGTTGTTTGTCTATTGATACAGGAACGTACAGTAATGTCATGAACTGGGGGGAATTCCTTGATTATGCTAATACCGCGTAGGAATAGGGGTAGGACGATCAATTGTGTTTTGCTTCTGTTTATCATGCATTATTAATTCAGCAGGAAGAAGAAAAAGAAAAGAATATCAAGCAAGGGGAGTATCAACACCTACTGATGGGTATTTGAACTCTACCGAGTCAAGCTAGTGACATAAAAAGAGCGCTTACTAGGAGGCACCCTAGTGATCCAAGAACAATATTTTTGTACTTTAAATTTTTAAATCTTGGTGATGTAATCATGAACAATTTTTAAATTTTT
>NC_028358.1:19210241-19215045 GCF_000741045.1 Vigna radiata var. radiata | reverse complement strand
ATTAGACCAATAATTCATATTTTAATTAATTTGAATTATTTGAGCTTAATTATTCCTATTTCTATTTTCAGGGCAATTTTGGAACTATACTTTGGGACTTTTGGAAGGGCACCAAGCAAATTGAAGAATTTCCACAAGGCAAATTAGATTTAATCTAGCTTAGCTTAGTGATTTAGATTTTGTTAATAAAGTTTTGTAATAATTGGGCTAATTTTGTAGAATAGGCAAAAGCCCAATAGAAAAAAAAGATGACTTGTCCCTAGGGTTTTGAGTGGACCCCACCCCATTTTTTTTAGTGACACTTGGTCCTAGGTTAATGAAGCAGCCGTCACTCTCTGTGTGGGGAATTTTTTTTCAGAGCTCTCTCTCGGTTTTTCTTGGGGTGTTGGAACGTTTTCCTTTGATGGTTAAATGAAAATCATTTTCATTTTCTTAGCATTTGTTTTCATGAGCTGCAGTGTTGAAATTCTCTTGAGTACTCTTTATGTAATGCAAAGGACATTGAAAGTTCAGCTTAAATGATTGATTAGTGTGGCCCGGTGGAGATTGAAGCAGGGGGTCTATTTCGTTGCCTTGGGAAGAGCTATCTTTCTTGAGGTGATTCACGTGATCAGCAATTAAAGGTTGCACCCCATTTCAATTAAAAAACGCAAGGTGCCAAGTGTTGTATGGAGGGGACGTCTCGGCAATGGAATTCTCTCTTTTCAGCTTAACGTTTCTTTTCCAGAGTATGAAATGGATGCAGCCACTTTATCATGGGGATATCACGTTGCAATGGGAGTTGGAAAGAGTACTGCAACAATTTTTTTGGGAAATATTGATGTTGATAAATGAAGATATTAATTGAAGAAAGTTGGTTGAAGCTCGTTACAGCAAAGGGAATATAATGGGCACGTGCTGATGTTTTGGAAGCAATGGCATTTTGTTTTTAAGAATTATAGAGAGCGTGATTCATGGCTTGAATTGAATGAGTGATTTGATGGGAGAGGGTGGAATTAAAGCTGGAAGGAAGTGTTAGGTTGAAAGCATTGAAGAAAAAAAACTTGGTTTGGTTAACAGAGAGCTTCTCGGTTTTGTGGGCATTGATTGACTAAGCCTTCACCAAAATTTTATTTGAAATTGGAAGGGAGATTTAGAGAGGCACGAGTGCAGAGTATAGAAACATACACTTGTAGGCATTTATGGCAACCTGAGTGATTGATTGGCGTGGGTCCAGAGCTTAATTCCTAGGAGGTTCATGTGGAGTGAAGAAGGGCATTGAATCCCCTTTGGTTGCCACGGTCAGGCCACAGAGAAAGGGAAGCTTGTTCTCCAATTTAATTGCTCTTATAAAAATTGGGGTGCTACGGTCCTTGGTGTTTTTCTTTTTGGAAAGTTTTGGAAGATTAAATTGGAATGAGGTCACGTGTTGGTAAAGGAAAAAATTAGGATTTTTTATTTTCTTTTGTTTTGAATTAAATTGCCTTTTTAAGATTAATTGCTTTTAATCTCTTTAGTTTAATTTTGCATTTAATTTAATTTAACCATGTTTAGATATTTAGTTGCATTATTCAGTTTAATATTTTCATGCATTTTAATTTAGTGTAATTCTCATGTGAAATACTTTCAAACCCCCCCACTATGTTTAACTTGATGCTGAATCGCAAAATTGGTCTTTGGGAAATGACCTAGGGGTCATTCCCTAGTTATACTACACTTTAAAATGCACATCAAATTTGATTGGGCGGCGACACCCATCAAATTTTGGCGCCGTTGCCGGGGACCAACGGTTCAGTATTGAGTCTTTTGTCTGTGTTTTGTGTCTTGTGATAGTCTTTATGTTGTCTTGTGTTGTTTTTGTGTTTTGAATTTTTGTGCTATTGTTTCATGATTATAGGGTGTTGTGATTTAGTGCATGACTTGAGGAAATTCTGGAACCATACCATCCTTTGATTCTGAGATTGATAGGACTTTTCATAGGTTAGCTAGGCATTTTAGGAATTTGTCTTTAGAGTCTGAGTTTGAGTCTGTTCCATTAAATATTGTGCATCCCACTGCTGAGAACTCTGTGCATACTGCATCCACTGCATCTGTTGCATCTGCACTTGATTCTGATTCTGACTCTGTTGTTTTTCACACTGAGAACAATATGGCACAACCTCCACCTCGTGAGAGGACTTTTAGGGAGATGGCTGCACCTGATTTCGATATCGAAAGCTTGTGCATCCAATATCCTGATGAGGACGTTCCATTTGTTCTCAAGACTGGACCGATCCATTTGTTGCCTAAGTTTCATGGCCTTGCAGGTGAGAGTCCACATAAGCATTTGAAGGAATTCCACATTGTCTGTTCCACGATGAAACCCCATGATGTTCCTGAAGAGCACATCTTCTTGAAGGCATTTCCTCATTCTCTGGAAGGTGATGCTAAGGATTGGTTGTACGCTTTGGCGCCTAGGTCCATTACTAGCTGGGATGATCTGAAGAGGTTGTTCTTGGAGAAATTTTTCCCAGCATCCCGGACCACAACTATTAGGAAAGACATCACTGGGATTAGGCAGCTTGGTGGAGAAAGCTTGTATGAGTATTGGGAGAGATTCAAGACACTGTGTGCAAGCTGTCCCCACCATCAGATACCTGAACAACTCCTTATCCAGTATTTCTATGAGGGTTTGAACAACATGGATAGGGGTATGCTTGATGCTGCCAGTGGAGGAGCTCTTGGAGACACCACACCTGCTGAGGCCAGGCATTTGATTGAGAAGATGGCTTCCAACTCCCAGCAGTTTAGCACCAGGAATGATGCCATTGTGGTAAGGGATCACCCCAATCTTAGGTGGAACAACCCAGGGTGGAGGAATCACCCCAATCTTAGGTGGAACAATGCGCCACAACAGCAGCAGCAGGCGCCACCCTTCCAGAACGCCGGAGCACCTAACAGATATGTGCCTCCACCTATGCAACAACACCAGAGGCAACAACAGGAGCAGCAAGAAGCACCTGCCCAACCAGCTGCCCAACCTTCCACTTCTTCTGAGCCTACATTGGAAGAGTTAGTGAGACAGATGACTATGCAAAACCTGCAGTTTCAGAAAGATAATATGCAATTTCAGCAGGAGACGAGAGCTTTTATACAAAGTCTCACTAACCAAATGGGTCAGATGGCTACTCAGTTGAATCAGGCAGAGTCTCAAAATTCTGATAAACTACCCTCCCAGACTGTGCAGAATCCTAGGAACGTGAATGCCATCACCCTTAGGTCAGGGAAGCAGACTGTTGTGCCTCCTGAGCCCGCTTCTACACCTACACCCGTGCCTGCAACTTGTCCCAGAGAGGATGACCATGACGGTCCACGCAGGGCATGTGAGGTGGGTGGATCTTCTTCTCTAGACGGTGGTTCTTCTTCAGGTGGACCTTCTCCCTCTTCCACCACCACCGCTGTCGCACCTTCTCCTTTGATTGACCGACCTATCCCTCTTCCATTCTCTTCACGGGCTTTACCTAGTAAAAAGACTGAAGAGGTTGATAGGGAAATTCTGGAGACCTTCAGGAAAGTAGAGGTGAACATACCTCTACTCGATGCCATCAAGCAGATACCCAAGTATGCCAAATTTCTGAAGGAGTTGCGCACGCATAAGAGGAAGATGAAGGGTGATGAGAGGATTAGCATGGGAAGGAATGTATCAGCTCTTATTGGTAAGTCGGTCCCGCACATTCCCGAAAAGTGCAAGGACCCAGGTACGTTTTGCATTCCTTGTGTGATTGGTAATAGTAAGCTTGAAAATGCTATGCTGGATCTGGGTGCATCTATAAATGTCATGCCATTGTCTATTTATAAATCTNTNTCTCTTGGTCCTTTGCAAACCACGGGTGTGGTCATTCAGTTGGCCAATAGGAGTGTTACCCACCCGACTAGTTATATAGAGGATGTCTTGGTTAGGGTAGGTGAATTGATATTTCCTGCTGATTTCTATGTTTTGGAGATGGAGGACGGTTTCTCTCATGGATCCGCCCCCATTATCCTAGGCAGGCCATTTTTGAAAACTGCCCGTACCAAGATTGATGTATATGCTAGGACATTGTCAATGGAATTTGCTGATATTGTTGTGCATTTTAATATCCTTGATGCCATGAAATTCCCAGCTGAGGACCATTCTGTGTTGAGAATTGATACATTGGATGACATTGCTGATGAGTTTGTTGTTGATGATTTTCGTTCTATGCATGAGAAGAAACATTCTTTTCTAACTTCTGTACATTCATGCATAGTATCTAAGTTAGCGTCAGGACTTGAATATGATGTTGATTTGGATGAGAACTGTGATGTCCAGGGTATTGATGACATGCATGTTTTTGATGATTTGGATGACATTGGTGATGTTGTTGATACACCTGCAATGGATGTTGATTTGGACTATGACGAGTTTGGTTTTCTGCCTTTACCTGTTCATTCTTTAGAGTCAGAATGCATTAACCACGTTGCAGGAAGTACACTTGAATCTGACTTGCAGGAACCCACTCTTGAGCTGAAACAGCTCCCAGAAAACCTCAAGTACGTGTACTTGGAGGATGATGAGAGGAAACCGGTGATCATTTCTACCTCCCTTGATTCTGTTCAAGAGGAGAGGTTGCTTGGAGTTGTTGAGGGCGCATAAGAAAGCCATAGGTTGGAGTTTGGCGGACATCCCTGGTATTAGCCCCTCCACATGCATGCATAGGATTCTGTTGGAGGATGGGGCAAAGCCAGTGAGACAGCCACAGAGGAGGCAAAACCCCGTGATCATGGACGTGATTAAGAAGGAGGTGACGAAGCTTTTGCAAGCTGG
>NC_028358.1:19187148-19209268 GCF_000741045.1 Vigna radiata var. radiata | reverse complement strand
CCCCATTTGAGCTCATGTGTGATGCGTCTAACTATGCATTGGGGGCTGTCCTAACACAGAAGATTGACAAGCTGCCTAGAGTGATCTACTATGCTTCCCGCACTTTGGATGCTGCCCAAGCAAACTACACTACGACTGAGAAAGAGTTGCTGGCAATTGTTTTTGCCCTTGATAAGTTTAGGTCGTATTTGCTTGGATCTCCTGTTATTGTGTATACTGACCATGCAACTCTGAAGTTTTTGTTGAAAAAGGCTGAGTCAAAGCCTAGATTAAGTCAAAGTCTAAATAAATGTAACTAAAAGAAAGAAATCAATGTATTTTGTTTTTTAGTTTAAAAGGAAATGAATGCAGCTGTGTGCATCATCAAAGAAGAAAATGGATGTGCTTCCCAAGAAAAACTTTCAAAGCAAAAGTAAAAAAAAATGGAATGTGGCGACTGCCTTCTTCAATCACCTGCCACTTCTTTCTAAAGAAAAGAAATCAATTGCTAAACATTCAGCTGCCAATGACACCTCCCATCCAGCCAACTATTCAATAAAACTCTCTCCTCCCATCATCAAAAATCGTGGCAACCATGCTCCATTCTCCAAGAAAGCTAAATGATAAAATCACACAATGATGAAACAACTTTAAAAGCAAAGAAAACGTCCGACTGCAACCAATGAAAAGGGAAGAGGAAAATTCTTTCTTTATTCAACCCATGGAGTCAAAATCGTGAACAACCTTCAAGCTTTCCAAGAACCGTTCCAGCACACAGTGAAAAGAAAAACTGCAAAAACTAAAACCTAAGGGAGTGTGACGGCTGCAGCATGGCAAGGTCGTGTGTCACTAAAATGTGAGGGTGGGGGCCACCAAAAGAAACCCTAAGTTGCCAAGTGTCCTCCAACTATTTGGGCCCATCATAAATTTGCCAACATTTGGCCCAATGTGCACAAGCTTGTCCAAAAAGTTTAAACAATTAAATTACAATATAATTAAAATTTAAAATGTCTAATTGAAGAGTCTTGAATTAATTTGTCTCCATCCCAATGCTCCAAAATTTATCTCAAAAATTTTCCCTGCAATTAAAAATGCAAATAATTAGCTCAGAATATTCAAATTAATTAAAATTAGAATTTCCAATCAAATTAAGTATAATTAGGAAAAACGGGAAAATATCAGACAAATAAGCACAATTCCCTAATTAATCGTAGCACAATAAACTAAGTGAAATCAATAAAATATCGACTCATCAATCGGGTTTTGAGTAGATTAAATAGGTGCATGACATTGATAATAAAGCTAATTTAACAAGAAGAGTAGATATATGAGAGTGGATAAAGATGAAGTTGTAAACCCCAACAACCCCATCAATTCATAGTCTTCTGTTTGCCAACTGATTCAAATTTGCATCTGCATGTTTAAATTCTATTTTTGCATCAACATTACAAATTATTTTTCTTTTAAGTCTTATTAAATCAAATCACATGAATGTTTAGCCCAGTGAGTCCTTTGGGAGAACGATACTCGGTCTTACCGTTTATATTACTTGATAACGATCTGGTACACTTGCTAGGGGCTTAACAAGTTTTTGGCGCCGTTGCCGGGGACTCGTGGTTTGGCTTTTTTAGTAGTGTGATTTTAATTAAATTTGACTTTGTATATATTTTGTTTTAGTTTTTATTTTTATTTTTATTTTTCTATAAAAGTGCTTTTAGGTTTTTTGTTTCTTGTGCATGTAGGATACAATTCAAACCATGAGCAAGAAAAATCAACCTCTACTCGAAGGATTAGGCGACAGGAGAGGGAGGAAAGCAAGAAAACCATCACGTGAACTATTCCCCTCTCCTGAAAGGCGTCTACAATCTTCACCAGAGGTTTTTATACAAGATTTAGAGGAGATGGCAGCTGAGCAACCTCCTCCCAGACGCACACTTGTTCATGCATCAAATGTTGTGGGCCTGTTTCATTTTAATAGTATAGCCATGCCAAGGGATAACACAACCAATGTGGTGATGAACCCTGCACTGATTCATATGTACAAAGAAACCAATTTCATGGGCTGTCGAATGAGAATCCTTATGATCATTTGACAACATTCAGTGAAATTTGCAATACTGTGAAGATGATTGGAGTATCTGATGATAGGGTAAAACTTAACTTGTTTCCTTTTTCACTGGGAGGCAATGCTAAATCATGGCTAAACTCCTTTCTAGAAGGAACTTTCACTACTTGGGAGACTGTGGCATCCAAATTTGTAAGCAAATATTTTCCTCAATCAAAAGTCACCCAAGGGAGATTGGAGATTTCTTCTTTTAAACAGGTATTGGAGGAAACTCTTGGACAAGCATGGGATAGGTTTAAAGGCCTACTGAGGAGGACGCCTGTTCATGGATTTGCCAAGACAACTCTAGTCCTTGCATACCTTGGAGGCTTAAACACACAATCAAAGATGATGTTAGACGCTTCAGTTGGAGGCGACATAAAGGGAAAGACTGAGGATGAAGCCTATGACTTGATTGATAGTATGGTTGCGAATGAACAAGAAATCAATAGTGAAAGGGGCGTACCACTGCAAAAGAGGGGAGTACTACATCTTCCTACCGATGATGCTATGTTGGCTCAGAATCACCTTCTCACGCAAACATTGGATAATCTGACGAAGATTCTGTCTCAACATCCAAAGGAGATTAGGAATGTCTCCCAAGCTCAACAACTTTGTGATTTCTGTGGTGGTGACCATATTAATGGTCAATGTGTTGTGCCAGAAGAGATGCAACAGGAGGCAAATTACATGGGAATCAGTTCCAAAATAGGCAAGGAAATTTCAACCAAGGTAATTTTAACCAAGGTTGGAAAAACTGTCCTAGTATTGGGAAAAATCAAAATAACCCATATGGGCAGATAGGAGGCTTTCCTAACAATAGACCGCAACAACCATCACCCTTGTGGCAGCAGGTGAACAGTTTGACAGAGAGTGTCAAAGACCTTAATGACAGATTTGATAAATTTATGAAGGTTTATGAGTCTCGCTATGCAAGTACCAGGCCAATTTCATAACTCTGGAGATGCATATTGGTTAACTGTAAAAGAGGGTGGAGACCACAGAAAAGAACCAATTTAGGGCTAATACTGATGTTAACCCTAAGGAAGAATGCAAATCTATTGTGACAAGGAGCAAAAGAAAATCAGAAGAAGTTGTTGAGGTGGAAAGCAATGAGGAGGAAAATGAGGAGATGAGTGAAAATACGGAGAGTGAGAACGGTGAAGAGGAAGAAGAAGAGGAGAGGTTTGAAAAAAATTTTGAAAATGAGGAAGAAAAGAGAGAAAATGAGAAAAGAGGAAGTCACTGTGGGTCATTCAGGGAAATTTTTAACCAGGTGACTGTTGTTCATTTAATTCAAACTCTTCCCCATATTCCTATTTACTCCAAGAAAATAAAGTATTATCTTGGAGAGGTTATAAATCTAGATGATGAAGAAGAACAGGAAGTACGTGCAAGGCCTAGAAAGAAACATCATCCACCTAAGATGAAGGACCCAGGAAGTCTTACTCTTCCATGCGTGATTGAAGATGTGGATGTAGGGGAGCTATGTTAGACTTTGGGTCTAGCATTAACATGATGCCTTTATCCTATATGAACAAAATTGGAGGGCTACTATTGAAACCATCTTACTGTGATGGTGGCAGATGGGACATTTACAAGGCCGATTGGTATGGTTGAAGATGTAGTTGTTCAGATTGAGCATCTTAAGTTCTTGGTTGATTTTATAGTCATGGACATGAACACAAATGAAAGGATTCCAGTAATCCTGGGAAGACCTTTCATGAAAACTGCTAAATTAGTGATGAGTATCCATGACGGGAGAATTATGTTAAAAGACCAAGAAAGTATCTTAATATATAATGGATCTAAGGAGAAGCTCAAGCAAAAACAAAAGAGAGCTAAATATAAAGCTTCAAAGGGAGGAGCTGCAGAAGAAGAATCTGAAGGTACTGATACTGAAAACTGTAATATTTTGCAGGTACCTAAAGATGGAGAGGTAGATAAAGGAGGAACAATCCACTCAGAGGACACACCACTCCCGCCTGGTTCAAAAGTAAGATCCAAGAATAGGGAGTGGATTGTGAAAAAGCTTAAAGAGGAAGGAGTCGTGGAGATTAGAAGACCATACTCCAAAGCAATCAGAAGGGTGGACAAAAGACAGTTGATGAGTTGGGTTGATGAAGACACCAACTGGGATGAGAAGATATGATTTTATTTGAATAAATCCCAATTGTTGTATAACATTTTTTTTTTATTTTTAGACATGTAATTCTTGGATTTTTGAACAATTTTGGGTAGCATCTATTGAGGGATGCTAATTAATTATGTATCTACTGAAGGATACAGGTAAGTACACCTACTGAAGGGTGTTAGAAAGCACTTACTGATGGGCGTCGCAACCCACACAAATTTGATGTGCAACTAAATGCAGTACAAACTAGGGAATGACTCCTAGGTCGTCTCCCAAGGACCAATTTGCGGTTCAAGAATCAAGTCCAACACGAAGGTGGGGGTTTTTGTGAAAACGTTTGTGACTTTAGATGAATAAAATCAAAACACAGACGCAACTAATAATTAAACACAGATTTAAAAACGGTTTCAAAGACAGAATAAAAATAGTCGGTCATTAACTTAATTACAATGTTTCCAATCACAGATCAACAAAATAAGGTTGCGACTCAAACCTCTAATCCAACAAAGTTAACCAACTAAGCGAAGGTTAACCCTGTTTTCATAAAAGCGAACTAAGCGGATGCAATGTTAATGTCAAATATAATTTACACCATGCAGTTACATCAACTAAGCGAAGATGTAACACCAACTGGGCAACTAAGCATATACCCAATTGCAAGTGCAAACACATATTTAATATTAACCAAGTCAGAGTGCAAATACAGTTACAGTTCAGAAATCTCAAGGAAACATCATAATATAGCTAATGACCAACTGAATTAATTTAACCTACCATGGAAATTAAATTAACACAACTAAAAACCTTAGACAACATTGAAATAAATTAAAATACTAGACACCAACACTGTTACAACCAAATTATCTAACACAGTTAAATAAATCTTAATGCAAAACTAAATTAAAGAAATCAAAAGCAACTAATCCTACTATGCAAACTAATTTAAAATAAAAGAAACAATCACACATGCTCTTTCCTACACATTCACGTGACCCAATGTGCACCAAATAAAGAAATTGAAAATGAAAATGGCCAAAGAACTCCTCTTGGCCGTGAGTTATGTTCCACCAAGTCCAACTTCAAATTCTACCTTCAATAAGCCACAAAATGTGTTGACTTCTTGTCCCATGTGCACCATTTTCCAAGGAAATTAAAATGTGTCTTCAACAATCCCAATTAAAACATCCCTTCTCTCTTCCCATGCAGTAAAATTCGGACTCCACACTCCAAGACTCAAAATTGTCGAACCACCTTCAACCTTTGTGTAAAATGTGCTCCAAAGTGCAATTGAAAGATACCTTGAGTGCTTCAACCAATGTGCCATGTAAGCAAAGTCAAATGAGAATAAACACCAAAGACCTCCCCTCTCATGTGCAGACTACAAGCTAAAGACAATGCTCAAAATGGAAACATTCCTTGAGTGAAAATAAGCATCTCATGTGTTTGCCCAAAAGTGGTACAAAATTAAATGCACCTTCTCTCTCCCTTCTCACCCTATTTTCGGTTTCCTCCACCAACAAAAACATTCAAATTGTTTCTTCACTTCACATTACCGAGACTATACCCCAAGAAACCAAAGTTCAAGTTGCAAATTAACACAAGAACAGTAAACCCAAACTTCTACTCATTTGACCCAACCAAACCTTCCAATTTCTTCAAGCTTTTGGTAAAAACGAAAATGGAATCCCTAGACCTCTTCCAAAACCGTCCAGCCATTAGGAAACAACACAAAGTTCAACTCAAAATATTGCTTCCAACCATCAAACAAAAGCACAAGAAGAAAATAGTTCAAACCTCAAACACCCATGGACCAACTCAAGTTTTCTTCACTCCAAAACCCATCAAGAATTTCATTTTCATGATTCAACCAAGAAAACTAAATGGAAAACCGTGAGTACTGCAGCAAAGCAGAAGGAAAACAAAAATAGCTCGTCATTCAAACTAAAGACCCACCATGAAAAATGCAAGAAGAAACCTCAAGACTCAAGCTCATGCTTTCAACTTTCAAGAAGAAATGAAAGGAAATGAGTATGGTTCTCACTTCCACCAAGCAAAGATAAACAAGATTCAAGCAAGAGAAGAAGAAAAATGCATCCTTGTTCATTGAATAGTTGAAAACTGTGGCACACCCAAGCTCTCCATGAGAGTGTTCATACAAAACCCTAAGAAAATGAAGTGTAAAGTGTGCTTAGAAGTGTGTGTCGACCTTTGCTCTCCATTTTGCCGAGAATCCTCTCCCAAGGTGGGGTCCACCTCTAAAGAAACCCTAGGGATTTTGCCAAGTGTCCCATACATTGGGCTTCTACAAAATTGCCACTAAAACCAATGTTTCTTGATTAGCCCAGCCATGTTATAAGCCTTGAAAAAGTCCTTGTGATGACATGTGTATGTGAGAATGTTGGTTGTATTAGATAAAAGTCAACTTTGTTGCATGTGACAAGAGGATAGTAGAGAGAAGAATGACCTCCCAAAAACACTTGAGTGATCGAGTGAAACACTTTCCATGGAAAGGATTGATGAATTTCATGATTACATCTGTGCTTAGTGGAATGGTCATTCATAATAAAAGCATCTGTTGGAGAATATGTGATTATGTGAGCAATTTGTGAATTTGAATGAATTGAAGAATGTTTGCATCTTGGTTGGATTTTATTGAAAAGCTGAATTGAGTTATTACTTGTTGTGAAAATATATGTTTTGAAAAGTGTTGAACCATTTTGATCATGGGTGGCAGGTTAAGTTTTGTTTTGTTTGCTTAAGGACAAGCAAAATTCTAAGTTTGGGGTTGTGAATAATGGTCTAAAAACCGTTATTTTTATACATTAATTTGATATTAAAACACTGTTGAGATTGTTGACAACACAAACTCTATATCAAACTGGTTTTTGATTATGACAACTCAGTGCTTAATAACAGTGCATATGTTCCAGTATTACATGTTCTTATTCTGTAAAGTTTGTCATGTTTGTTGAACATGTTTTGATTAAATTACATTGTATGTTCCTATGCTTGATTGAGTGTTATATTTGTGGAACATTGATAACGGTTGAAAAACAGTTATTTTATATATCATTTTAGACCAAATTACACCCTTTAAGACTTAGAATGAGCTTAGAATCAAGTAAAACCCAATAAATGAGTCAGTTGAGAGTCAAAAGCTGTTTTTAGCGATATTATGCTTGTTTTGCATTGTATTGAAGCTATTTTGATGAAAGTGAAGATGGGATTGAAGATAGAGGTCTTAAACTCAAGACAGAGGAAGAAAACTGAAGAAAAGAAGAGTCTAGGAACCGCCCGGCGGCAAAATTCACCGCTGGGCGGTCCAATGCGAGGAGTAGGCACCTGGGTGGATGCTGGGAGGATTTGCGATTAGAGGCAAACCGCCAGACAGTGGCCCCTTGCCGCCAAGCGGTGGCGCGATTATGGTCAAACCGCCGGGCGGCATAAGTGTGACGTCGGGCGGTTGTCCGCTAGGCTTGGGCCTGTTTTTTGTGATGCTCCTCAGCTATAAATAGCCCTGTTACGATTTCATTTGGATTCTTTTGACAGAAGAGGGCGGCCAGACCTAATTTTCACTCTCTGGAGAGGATCTCTTGGATGCTTAGGCTCATTTTCATCTTATCTAGGGTTTGCTCTTCCATTCTTCCATTATTTTCATCAAAGTTCACCATGACAATGGTGAACTAAACCCTTTTGTTGTTGGGGGAAACAATGTAATCTTTTTAAACTCTCTTTTATTGAAACTCTTGTTTATTTATATGATTTGTCATATGCTTTGATTATCAATTTTTGGGTTATCATTTGCGCTTAAAGCTTTTATCATTTAACTCATTCGATAACTGTTGTTTGTCTCTATTGATACAGGAACATAAAGTATTGTCATGAACTGGTGAGAAATTCCTTGATTAATAAAATACCACCTAGGGATAGGGAGGTAGGACGATCAATTGTTTTTGCTTCTGTTCGATAATGCGTTGCTAATTGCTAGGGGAGGCTAGGGATAGCAAGCTGGTAATTAGTAATAGGCTCTTTTTGCCAAGGGATCGGGTTAAGGGTAGGCCAAGAAAGTTTGCATAACAATTAGATAATCAAGCACATTAAACAAGAGGAGTAAATAAAAGGGAGCGAATAAGATGAAATTGTCAACCCCCAACAACTCCATTCATCCATAGTCTTTTTCGTCAATTGAATCACACACATTGCATGTTTATTATCTGTCTTTGCATTCTAAACAATTAATTTTTCTTTACAAGTCTTACCATCTCGATTCACACGAACGATAAGGCCTTTCGAGTCTCTTGGGAAGAACGATATCGGGATATACCGATTATATTACTTGAACGATCTGGTACACTTGCCAGTGAGTCAACAAACATGCTTGTATTGAAATGTGAGATAAAATGTTTTTAATCATTACACATTTCTGAAAGAAAAAGATCACAGGCACCTTTTGAACTCATATATGTTGTGACAAAGTTATAGTTTAGTCGAATACACTGTTGATGGATTTGACAATGCTAAAATATTTGTACAGATTTTGTGAACATGTGTTGTGTGAGATTTTGAGATGAAAAGAATTTCAAATTGATTTTTCATGTGTCAGTCGAGATTTTGATAACCATATTCGATTGTGTTGCTGTTCTGTTTGAAATTCTTTTAAGCCTATGATAGCGGTCTAAAAACCGTTATTTTCATACTTAAAATTGATAGTAAAACACACCCTTTTTGGCTTAGAATGAGCTTTAAATCAAGTAAAACACTTAGTTGAGTCTCTTGAGAGTCAAAAGTTGGTTTTAGCGATATTATGCTTGTTTTGCATTGTTTTACAGGGTTTTTGGATGAATTAGAGATGGAAGTAAAGTAAGGTGGACTTAGACCCATGAAAGAAGGAGAAAAATGATGAAAAGAAGGGTCAAACAAGCCGCTGAGCGCTCAGGTAAAACGCTCAGCGCTCAGCGGTCAGAGCGGCTAGAGGCAAACCGCTGAGCGGTCAAATTAGGCACCTGGGCGGTTGTCTGTTTTTTTAGCTAGATTCTGTAAATCCTTCTGTTATCTATCTGTTATCTTTTTGGGCTTATATATAACCGCAGTGCGAATTAGATAGAGAATCTTTGGCAGAGGAAGACGAGACAACACTCTTTTCACCCTTTAGAGGAGGATTTTAGATGTGGGAGCTCCAACCTACCAAATCTAGGGTTTATCTTTTCATTCATTCCATTCAATTCATGTAGTTCACCTTGACTATGGTGAACTAAACCCTTTGTTGTTGGGGAACAATGTAATCTTTTGAAACTGTCATATATTCAAATTCTTATTTATTTTGTATGCTTGTCATATGCTTGTTTATCAATTGTTGGGTTCTCATCTGCGCTTAATGCTTTTATTTTTTAACTCATTTAGTAAATGATGTTTGTCTTTATCGATATGGGGACATACGATAATGTCATTAACTAGTGAGAAATTCCTTGATTATGACAATATCGCCTAGGGATAGGGGTAGGACAGTCAATTGTATTTGCCTTAGAACACATTGCATTATTGGTAACTAGGGGAGGCTAGGGATAGCAAGCCGGTAATTAGTGATAGGCTCTTTTCACCACGGAATTGGGTTAAGGATAATTAAGAAAGTATGCATGGCAATGAGATAAACAAGTGAATTAAATAAGAAGAGTAGATATATGAGACTGGATAAGATGAAATTATAAACCCCAACAACACCATTCATCCATAGTTTTTCCTCAACCATTGATTCACTGCATTTGCATGTTTAATTCTGTTCTTTGCATATAACCACCAAATCTATTCTTTTCTAAAGTCTTACGAGATTTGTTTACATGAAAGTTAAGGCCTAAGAGCCTTTGGGAAACGATACTCAGACTTACCCGTTTATATTACTTGATAACGATCTGGTACACTTGTCAGGGACTTAACAAGTTTTTGAACTTATCTAGTAGTGTAAACTGATTAAGTTTGACTTGATTGTATATATCTTTTTTATCTTTTTATCTTTTTATTTTTTCTATAAAATATAAAAAAGTGCTACTAGGGTTTGTGTTTCTTGTGCATGCAATAGGAGACGAGACATACTAGGAGCAAGAAAAATACACAACCTCTTCTTGAAGGCTTAAGCAAAACAAGAGGGAGAAGGAGAGTCAGACACCCATCTAGGGATTTGTTTCCTTCACCTGACAGATTATTATGACCTTCACCAGATAGAAGAACAGAGGAGATGGCTGAAAGAACAGAGGAGATTATTAATACGAAGGGTTTTACTGAATGTCATATAATTGGGCCGATAATCTCGTTATTGGGCTCGAAAGCTTTTAAAGGAAATTCGCCAAAGATATCGTAAATAAAATAATATCTACAGAAGCCGTTTCGGAATATCAGGTATGGTTGTTTATATTTTATTTTGTTTATATTCCATTGTTCTCATATCAATACGGAGTCTATGAAATAAGAGCCAGAGTCGTCAACCATGTACGCTTCATTCATGCCTCTCATACACATTACTCATATCACTAAAACTTTACTCTCTTCCACTAAGAATCCTTCTAAAAGAACTGAGGTTCTTCCCTTATAACACGCCGAACCTGAGCGTCAGAGTGCCCTTGCAGGTACAGCCCCCCTCTCGGTTATAGTTCAGAAATTGCGGGACGATCGAGATTGAAGGAGAGTGGATGGTCAAGCGCAGCAGAAACCACTGATCCAATCCATCCGAACACCAGAAAGCATCGAAGCCACGTCATCAAGGTTAGTGTCTCGGTCCCCAAAATTATCTACCGAAACATTTTGGCGCCCACCGTGGGACCGAGGCGTGAAGATCCCCAATGGTAACGACGAGGAGTATGGAGAACAACAACCCTATGGAGATGATTAGAGAATTGGAAATACAGTTAGAATAACAGGCCCGTACTATACGACAACAACATGAATTTCAACAAATGCAAGCAAAACGAATGGAGGAGCAGGCTCAAATTATACGTCAGTAGCAGGAGACGCAACAGAAGCAAAATGAAGAAATTGCCCGATTAAGAGCGCATCGCCTTACACCTAAGATATCCGAAGCTCAGGGGAGCCAGAATAACGAACGAGGTATGCACACCCCACCACGGGACGATCGGTCGCCCCATCCGCTACCATTCACGGAAGCTGTCATGCAAGCCCTAATGCCGGACAGACCTCCTCCACCAATAGAAAGATTTTATGGTACTTCAGATCTAGAGCATCACCTCCGAAATTTCATCGATTCAATGGCCTACTATTCCAACCGTGACCCGGTTAAATGCAGAGCTTTCTCCCAATCTTTGAAAGGAGAAGCCCTGGAGTGGTACTACAGCCTTCCCCCTAACACAATAGACAGCTTTCGCACGGTCATGACCCTATTCAAGAAACATTATGCCGCCAACAGGAAAGACAAAGTAACCGTTGCAGAACTTGTAAACCTTAAGCAAGAGAAAGATGAATCCCTCTGATCATTCATGCAGAGATACAAGGAAGCTGTTATATGAGTAAAAGGCGTCAACGAACATTTCATCATCAGCAATTTACCCAATTCTCTAAAGCCAGGGTACGTATCGGAACATTTATATGCTAAACTGCCCAAATCGATGGAGGAGCTCCAAGAGAGAATAATTGAGTTCATTCGAATGGAGGATAAGAGATATGCCAGAAGGAAGCCTCAAACAGAAGCTCCCACCAATGGAAACAAGAAAGAAAAGCGACAGATTCGTGAAGGAGACCGAAGGCCCCCTAGGCGAGAAATACCCCTTGGCTCTCGATATAATCATTATGCACGTCTGAACGCGCCATTGACAAAGGTGTTTAAAGAAGCCCTGAGCGCTTAGCTCCTCAACTTACGAAGATTACCCACACCCAGGACCACCGACGCAACCAAGGTCTGCCTATTTCATGCCAACCTAGGACATTCCACCGAGGATTGTACCACCCTCCGAGATGAACTTAAGAGACTCATTCGAGCAGGATATCTCCGTCAATTCGTACAAGAAGAACGAAAACCATGTAAAAGATCTCCTAGAAAAGAAAGAAGCCCCAAACGAATTCATGACGCTAGTGTCCGCCCAAGAAACCGTTCACGAAGCCGCCAAAGGGAGAGAGATCACTCTCGAAGTCGTCCCAGGGATCACGTAAGAGAAAGACCAATTAGGGATCGAATCGACACCATCTCCGGAGGCTTCGCCGGAGGTGGAGTCTCTTCATCTGCCCGGAAAAGACATTTGAGAAACCTTCGGAGCGTCAACAATGTAAGGCGTAATTCTATGTCCATGCTCGATATTACATTCACAGATGCAGACTTCCACGCTCCAGAGCCCGACCAAGATGATCCAATGGTAATCACTACCGAAATAGCACAATACGATGTCGGCAAAGTTTTAATTGATCAAGGTAGCTCGGTCAATATACTGTATTGGACGACCTTCCTAAAGATGGATTTGACAAAAGATATAATATGCCCGTTCAACAAGCAGATCATAGGCTTCGCAGGAGAAAGAGTTTATACCCGCGGGTATCTCGATCTGAGAACCCGATTAGGGACGCAAGACGATGCCAAAGAATTGAGGGTCCGGTTCCTTTTGGTTGAGGCCAATACCTCCTATAATGTCCTTTTGGGGAGACCATGTCTAAACCTTTCGAAGCCATCGTGTCAGCACCTCACCTGACAATGAAATTCCCGTCAGACAAGGGGATGATATGCACTATAAAGGAAGACCAAAAAATCGCACGACAGTGATATGTTGCCGGCCTAAAAGTCACACCTTACATTTCCAAAAGGAGATCAGAAGGACATGAAGCAATAATGGTCGACCTAGACCCAAGAACTAACACAGACGAATGGATTCAACCTCAGGGGGATATCAAATCATTCCAACTCGGAAAAGAAGAAGCGCAGACAACGACTATTGGTGCAGATCTTGACCCAGACGACGAACACCGACTAACCGACTTAATAAAGGCTAATGCCGATCTATTCGCGTGGAGTGCCACCGATATGCCCGACATTCACCCGAATGTGATGACTCACAAACTCTCTGTATTCAAAGAAGCCAGGCCAATAGCACAAAAAAAGAGAAGATTCGGTGAGGAGAAAAAATAAGCCATCCAGGAAGAGGTCAACAAGCTTGGTAAAGCCAAATTCATCCGAGAGATAACCTATACAACTTGGCTGACGAACGTCGTTATGGTCAAAAAATCTAATGGCCCATGGAGAATGCGCATTGATTTCACCGACCTTAACCAGGCTTGTCCAAAAGATTCCTATCCCCTCCCGAGCATCGACCAATTGGTGGACGGAGCTTCTGGCTACGTGGTGCTGAGTTTTCTGGATGCTTACTCGGGGTACAATCAAATCCCGATGCATTCATCCGACCAGGAAAAAACGGCCTTTATAACCGATCGGGCAAACTATTGTTATGAGGTGATGTCGTTCGGCCTCAAGAACGCTGGAGCTACCTATCAACGTCTCATGGATAAAATTTTTCACCATCAGATCGGAAAATGCATTGAAGTATATGTGGACGACATGGTGGTACGAAGCCGATCTCATGAACAACATCTGGAGGACCTAGATGAAGTTTTTCAACAAGTAAGACGATACAACATGCGTCTAAATCCCTCTAAATGTACCTTCGGAGTCCCAACGGGGAAATTTCTTGGGTTCATGTTAACACAATGAGGAATCGAAGCCAATCCAGATAAATGCAGAGCGGTGTTAAAAATGAAGAGCCTCACTAAGCTTAAAGAAGTACAACAACTAGTCGGACGACTTACAGCCTTGTCACGATTCATCCCGAAATTAGCAGAACACATTCGGGCCATCTTGAAGAACATGAAGAAAAACGTCCCACGCCACTGGGACGACCAATATGAAAAAGCCTTCTCTTTTGTCAAGGCCATCCTCACCAGCCCCCCGATGATGGACCGTCCCATGGAGGGGTTTGATTTACAACTATACCTAGCCGCTTCGGACCATTCGGTAAGCGTGGCTCTTATTTAAGAGACCCCAGATTTTAAAATCATATATTTCGTCAACAGAACTTTGCAGGGTGCAGAAGAACGATACTCAAAGATTGAAAAGATAGCTCTCGCCCTCATAACTACTGCAAGATGCCTCTAACCGTATTTTCAAAGTTATCAAGTCGTGGTCCGTACCAACCACCCGGTCGCAAAGATCCTCAGGAAACCGGATTTGGCAGGAAACCGGTCAGTAGAAATATCCGAGTTCGGCCTGCGTTTCAAACCGCAAGGCTCCATAAAAGGCCAACATTTGGCTGAGTTCACGGTGGACTTACCATAGACGACAAACACGCCAATATGGTACCTGAATGTAGATGGCTCCTCAGATAAAAAGGGCAGATGAGCAGAGATAGTACTAGAGGGGCTGAACAGTGTAATCGTTGAGCAGGCGGTGTCATTTAATTTTCAACTAAGCAACAACCAGGCGGAGTACGAAGCCTTGATCACCGGACTTGTCCTAGCCAAAGAGCTCGAAATCGAACGGATTGAATGTCGCATGGACTCTCAACTGGTTGTAGGTCATATGAGCGGAACCTTCCAAGTCAAAGATAACCATTTGTTACATTACTTCCACAAGGTTAGTGACCTGATCAAAACATTTACTAGTTTTAACATCATCCACGTACCAGAGCGGAGAATTTGAGAGCGGATCTCCTTTCCAAATTGAAACATGCTCGGGAAAAACCACAACTCTCCTCCGTGATTAAAACAACTCTCAACAAACCAATGTTGGAGACCTTTGCCACTGATGTTACTACGCCCAGAGAGGATTGGCAGCAAGACGTACTCCAATTGATGATACGATAAAAGCAGGGAGGCCAACTCAGCACAACCAACTCCAAGAGAATTGCACGCTTCACATTTGTAGGTGACGATCTATATAGACGGGGCTACACAACACCTCTGCTGAAATGTTTATCTGATGAGGAAGCCAAATACGTTATGCAGGAGTTACATCATGGAATATACGGATCGCATTCTGAAAAACGAACCCCCAGAGCCAAGATATTGCAAGCAGGCTACTACTGGCCCACTATGGAACAAGATTGTGCAGACTTTGTTAAGAAATGCATCGCTTGCCAAGCGCACAGGAACAATTTTCGGGTTCCCCCAGAAGAACTACATGGAATAACGGCTCCTTGGCCGTTCGCACAGTGGGGCATGGATATCGCTGGACCGTTATCAGCAGGGAAAGAATAATGCAAATACCTCCTAGTAGCGGTGGATTATTTCACTAAGTGGATAGAAGCAAAGGCGCTGACAGTTATTAGCGCCCAAAAAGTTCAGAAATTTATTTGGCATTTAATATGTCGCTTCGGGCTACCACAAAAAATCATAACAGATAATGGACGACAATTTGTAGAACGGAAGTTGGAAGATTTCCTCAGGAGTCTCGGCATCAAACATGTGACAAGCTCGGTTGAGCATCCTCAGACGAACGGTCAAGTCGAGGCCGCCAATAAAGCAATCATATCAGAATTAAAGAAACAACTTGGAAATGCAAAAGGCTTATGGGTTGAAGAGTTACCGGAAGTTTTGTGGGCCTATAGATGTACCCCCCATGGGTCAACAGGGGAAACACCGTTCAATCTCACATACGGAACAGATGCAATGTTACCGGTCGAACTGGGCGAACCCTCCATAAGGCGAAATATACAAGACATGAGCCTCGACGATGAATACCTTCGAGTATACCAGGACACCTTGCCCGAACGGCGAGAATTCGCTATGATTAAAAATGCAGCTCAAAAACATCTGATCACTAGGCGCTTCAACACTAAGGTGCAACCCCGAAACTTTGCAGAAAATGACCTTGTGTGGCGGAAGAAGGGAGATGCTAGAAAAAACAGAGAACACACAAGCTACCTGACAAGTGGGAAGGACCCTTTCGCAATGCGGAAGACATAGAAAACGGAGCATACCGCTTAGAGCATCTTGATGGAAAAGCCATCCCCAACACATGGAATGCAACCCATCTCAAATTTTATTATAGCTAAAGTTCAGTTTATTTATTTTGCTATTTCCATTTGAACTTTCAAACATTTAGCTCTACGAATGATAAATGAGGTATATTCAGACCATATGTTGTTCAATAACTAGATATTTCAAGCTATCAAAAAAGCGTTGTCGGATGTCATCTGGACGCCCCGCTTATGAAAAAGGGGTGTTACCCCTAAGCGTCGTCGGTTATCATCCGGACGCCATCTTTATAAAAAAAAGGAGTGTTGCTCCTAAGCGTTGTCGGATATCATGCGGACGCCCCGCTTATGAAAAAGGGGTGTTACCCCTAAGCGTCGTCGGATATCATCCAGACGCCACCTTTATAAAAAAAAAAGGAGTATTGCTCCTAAGCGTTGTCGGATATCATCCGGACGCCCCGCTTATGAAAAAGGGGTGTTACCCCTAAGCGTCGTCGGATATCATCCGGACGCCACCTTTATGAAAAAAGGATTGTTGCTCCTAGGGATTGTCGGATATCATCCGGACGCAGCACTTACGAAAAAGGGAGTGTTACCCCTAACGTTATGGTAACAGGAACCGACCATCAGGACATGAACGCTGATGGGTTGTCGCGACCCACACAAATTTGATTGCATAAAAGAATGCAGCATAGTGCTAGGAAGTGACTCCTAGGTCGTCTCTCAAGGTGGAAATGACGATACAATTGAAATTAAAGTGACCATGTGGACTCCCTTCCCAAGAACGTAACACAATGCAAAGATGGATGCACACTTAAGCTTAATTGAAGGCAAATGGAACTAAATTCTCTGAACCCACCACCACCGTGTACCACTCAAATGCTCCCATCTAATCTACTCTTCAGTTCATGAAATGATAAAAAAAATGCTAGCAATTTCAATCACTTGCAATCACCGTCCCATCACCGGACCTACTTTTTCATTTCATGAATAAAACATTGGTTTCATGCACTTTTTTAAAAGCAAATGAATAACTATGGGTTGTTGGCTGTGACCGTGTGCACACCAACTCCCATCCAATCAATTCTTCATCTCAAAATAAAAGGAAAAGAAAAATACTACACACACCTACCAACAACGTCCCATCACATTAGACTTTGCCTAATTCATCTCTCATTCAATGGAAGCAAGGAAAGCAATAAAATACTTCAAATAAAAGATGCAGTACCGTCAGCCCCACAAAAAACTATTCCAATATTTTCTTTCATTCAATTATAGCAAACTCAAGAAGAAAGAGCAAAGAAAAAGAACTATGTTGACTGCAGCGTTGCAAGGAGAAACAGAAACATGTTAATCATTCATTCATTCCCCATAAAAGAAATCGTGAAGCACCATGTATAAATTAGCAAAGAGAATGTTCAGCCCTTCCTAAAGGAAAAAAAAATGCTAAGACTGAAGAGCTCCATGGGAAAACAATGTTCCAGCCGAGAGAGCCAAGAAAAGAGTGACGGCTGCCTCTCTCAATTCCTAGGACATGTGTCTCAAAAATAAGGTGGGGTCCACCCTCTTTGCAAAACCCTAGGTGCCATGTCATGTTTCCTATTTGGGCTCAAACTATTTTGCAAAAAATTGACCCAATGTTTACAAGTTTAATTAAAAACTATCTAGACTACTAAGTTTCAAATTAATTAAATTTGAAATGTCTATGACAAGAGTCTTCAATTATTTTGTCTCCCTCCAATGCTCCAAATCGTTTGTCCAAAATTTTCCCTGAAAATAATAATGCAAATAATTAGCTCAGAAAATTCAAATTAATTAAAATTAGAATTTTCGATCAAATTAAGCATAATTAGGAAAAACGGGAAAATACTAGACAAATAAACACAATTCCCTGATTAAATTCGGTACAATAAGCTAAGTGAAATCAATAAAATATCGACTCATCAAAATAGACCACACTTAGTCTTTTGCACTCCTTGGCAAAATCAAAACGCAAAACAGGGAACAGTTCAATGGACATCAGGGAATTGACACAGACCTAGCAGACAGAACTACAGTCCTCAAGAAATCTGGACACAGAAGAGGAAGTAGACTGTATCCAACACAAAATCAAGGAAAGCAGATACTCATGAAATCATCCAAGCAGTTCAAAGCATGACAAAATGATCAATCAGTTCAAGAGGTGAATCAAAAGCAATAGAACCTCACAGATGCACACTATCAGTGTTTCTCTCAAGTGCCTAAGCTAAATAGTGTAAACTCAATGCTCTCAAGAAAGCAAACACAAATAGACTTGGTAGGCCTCTAATATCAACACTCAGAACATATGCATGTTAAAATCAAAAGGTCTTTTATGCATGAAATGGAGCCAAGGACAAGGCAGGATAAATATGGATAAGAAGCTACAAACCAAAAGGAATAGAGGAGCAATGGGGAACAAGTGAAACACAATCAAATCACACCCAAATCCCTCTAATTCAATCCTCTTCTTGACTCCATTATTCATAATTTCTTTTTTAATTTTTCACATTTTTCTGATTTTTTTTTCATCTCGTCTCTTATCTTTTCTCTCTTTTCACAACACAATTCTAAGAGACAAGATACATAACATATTTACAAAAACAAGAAGAGGAACCAACTAGCCAATTCATCTGAATCTCCCAAGAGACCACACTTATTCCCAAAACAATTCCAAAGCTCCAAAATGCCCTAAGGTTAAGCTAATCATGGTTTTTCACTTAAGGCTAGTGTATCAGCTTCAAAACAAAGAAATGGGGAGGCATACAACGAGTCTGGAATGATGGTTCCTGATATTCATGCTCTGAAGTACCATACCATCCCAAGTTAGGATCATTCCATCCAGGATCGTTATTGTTACCATACTGAGCGGGGAAGAATTTATCCAAGAACGTATGCTTAAGATCTTCCCAAGAAGTGATGGATCCTAAAGGAAGACAATACAGCCAACCCCTTGCTGCTTCTTGTAATGAATGCGGAAATGCCCTTAAGAACATGACGTCATCCGGGACATCAGGAGGTTTCTTTGAAGAGCAAATGGTGTAGAACTCCTCCAAATGTCTATGTGGGCATTCACCTGCAAAACCATAAAGCCTAGGCAACAAATGTATCAGTCCAGTGTTGAAAACACAACGAATGTCCTCCTCATCAAGTGGAAATGGCTCCCTAGGAGCACTCTCATGAGATGGAGGAGGAATCGTACTGTTCTCAACATAGACATCAGCAGAATATGCATGAGAAGCAATATCAGAGTCAAATGCAGGAGGAGAATCATAGTCATAGGCACAGGTAGAAGAAGCAGTACTCACAAAATCAAAATAGGTAGACATGTAGAAAGAAGGGGGAAAAGAAGAATGCAATGAAAATATGCAATTAAAGCTACCTAAATGCAACAACACATAACATCACATACAGAACAGAACGACACACTCACAACACAAGACAAAACACAACACACAAAAACAACAAAGACCAAAAACTGAACCGTTGGTCCCCGGCAACGGCGCCAAAATTTTGATGGAGCTCGCACCCCATGCAAAATTTAATGTGCATAAAAGAATGCAGTATAGACTAATAAGTGACTCCTAGGTCGTCTCTCAAGGACCAATTGTGGTTCGAGAATTAGGTCAGAGACAAAGTGGGGGGGGGGGGTTGTGAAAAGTTTGTGAATGCGGATAAACTAAATTAAAACACAGATGCGACAAAAATGCAAACGGAATCAAATGCAGAATAAAAATGGTGGGTCATTAAGTCAATTACTATGCTTCCAATCACAGATTAACGACACGTACACACTACTCTAATCCAAATCCAACACGAATCACCCAACTAAGCGAAGGCTAATTTGGTCTTTAGAATTGCAAACTAAGCGAATGCAATGCACAAATCTAATTAGTCATGCACCATACAGTCTAATCAACTAAGCGAAGACTAAACACCGATTAGGCAACTAAGCGTATACCTAATCGCAGGCAAACAACAGATTAAATATTGAGCAGAATCAAAGCAGCAGTATGGCAATTAAAGTTCAAAAGTCTCAGGGAAGCAAAGTAACTTAATTAACAGCCAACCCGACTAACCTAAGCTAACATGACAACTAAATTAACAAAATCTAACAAACTTGACATCATTAAAGTAAATGGAAACAATAAACCGAACACAATAGACAACATGAAAACAATAAATTGAACACTGCAATAAATAAATATCCAAACACAATTAAAGCTATTAAAATGCAATGCTTGAGCTAAAAAGTTAAATGCATGAAAATTTGTAAGAAACATTCCTCTCGTTCAAACATTAACATAATATAAAGAAAATTAAAAACTCTGTCGTGACCCGTGTACGTAATGCACTACTTAAGGGAAATAATTGAAATGCCATATTCTTTAATTAAATCACACTAGCTCCACTTCTAAAAGTCAAAAAAATCCTTGATGCACCGCATATGCACCTCCAACTTGGTGCCTCCTACTCATAGCTTTTCTAACCGTGAAGCTGCTTCTCGCTTTTATTCAAGGACCAAGGACCGTGTGCTCTTCTTCCAAATTAATCAGCGTTGACAACAACTCTAAGCTAAACACCAAAATGAAATTAAGGTGATTTCCATTCCTAGCGTAATAACGTGCACCATTTTCCTTATAAAAACGCTGCAGCTCCGTGAGAGAGAGGGGTCTTACCAAAATACGTTCCAGCCCCTCTACAAAGTCCCCATTTCCGAGAATAAAAATACTCCCTCAAAGTGTGACGGCTGGTGCTTGTTGACAAATTGGCAAGTGTACCAAATCGTTTTCCCAAATTGGCTCGTATGGCTTCCTCGTTCGCGTGAATTAAAATAATAAGACTTGAGAAATAAAAATTAATAAATTGGATTTGAGAAAAAAAAATATTAACATGCAAAAATGAAGTTGATTCAATTGACAAACGAAAACAATGGATGAATGGATGTTGTTGGGTACTAACAATTTCATTTATTCCACTCTCTCTTACATACTACCCTTGAATATTAGTTGATTGATTNAATTGTTATGCGACTTTCTTAGCCTCCCCTCAACCCGATCCCTCGGCGAAAAGGGCCTAATATTAACTACTGGCTTGCTATCCCTAGCGTCCCCAAGTAATTAATACCGCATTATAAACACAAGTTAGCGCAATTGATCGCCCTACCCGTATCCCTAGGTGGTATTGCAGAATCAAGAGATTACTGACCAGTTCATGTCATTATTGTACCTCCCCATATCAATAAAGACAAACATCAATATACCGAATGAGTTAAACGATAAAGGCCTTAAGCACAGATGATAACCCAACAATAATCAATCGAAACATATGGAGACCATATAAATAATCAATAGTTTCAATAAGAGAGTATCAAAAAATTACATTCTTTTCCCCAACAACAATATGGTTTAGTTCACCATAGACATGGTGAAACTAGATGAAAAATGGAAGAAGAATGGAAGAGAAAACCCTAGAAAAGATGAAAAGAAGCCTAAGCATCCAAGAGATCCTCTCCAGAGAGCAAAATTAGGTATGGCCGTTCTCCCCTGTCAAAAGAATGACTCTGAACTCGCAGTAGAGGTATAAATAGGTGAGGAGCGGGTCAGAAAATGGGCCCAAGTCCAGCGAGCCACCGCCGGGCTGTTTAAGTGTGCCGCCCAGCGGTTTGCCATAAATCACCCTACCGCCCGGCGGCAATCGCCACCACCTAGCGGTTTCCCTTAGATCTGCCCAGCGTCAAACGCCATGCCTTCTCCTCGTCCTGTATCTTCAAATCTTCATTTTTCTGCTCTTTTCTTGAGTCAACGACCTATATCTTCAACTCCATTCTTTACTTTTCTCAAATTAGCTACAAAACAATGCAAAACAAGCATAAAATCGCTTAAAACAGCTTTTGACTCTCTTCAGACTCATTTATTGAGTATTGCTTGA
>NC_028358.1:19181552-19186693 GCF_000741045.1 Vigna radiata var. radiata | reverse complement strand
AAAATGCAAATAATTAGCTCAGAAAATTCAAATTAATTAAAATTAGAATTTCCGGTCAAATTAAGCACAATTAGGAAAAATGGGAAAATACCGGACAATTAAGCACAATTCCCTGATTAATTCTAGCACAATAAACTAAGGGAAATCAATAAAATATGGACTCATCAGGTACCGATGAAATACCTTCTGAGGCTTCAATAGGGTTGTCACGCCCCTTTTCCTCTCTACAGGGTACAAAACAATCGAAAGATGAAGAAGAAGCCATAGATTACCTGAGAAATATGCAGAGCGATGGAGGAGGAGGAGTTCGAAAAGAAAAGCACAAAAAAGCATAAATGATGATTTGAATCGAAAGGTAAAACCATGAACACTATAATCATTAAATCGCTGCCTGCGCCCCGCACCGTTGGATGATAAAGATCTAGCAGCTGTAATTCAGCAACCCTGTCACTACCCCAAGAGCAGGAAAATTCAGTAACTTCTCCAAAAGATGAAACGACAACATTTAAACGTCGCATTAAAACCTCTTTTAAGTCCTTTGATAATTGGTATCGGCCGAACGATTATCAAATACTTGAGGGGATGGTGTACGGACGGTTTTACCGAACGTCATATAATTGGGCCATGGAGAGGTTGATCCTGATCATAAAAATTGGGCCGATAATCTCGTTATTGGGCTCGAGAGCTTTTAAAGGAAACACCCCAAACTTAGAATTTTGCTTGTCCTCAAGCAAAACAAAACAAAATAACACACAAAAAACAAAACTTGGCTTTTTACTGTTTCATCCAATGCCTCAAAAATTCCAAGGTACATGACAAAACCACTCAATTCAATATCCTCAGTGAAATCCAAATTGCATGCTTTCAACCCAGAGATTGCACAATAGATGTTATACACTATGAATGATTAATCCACTAAGCAAAAATGTACTCATGAAAATTAGCAAATTTTACCAAGCAATTGTTTCACTCAATCCCTCAAGTGTTTAAGGTGACACTCCACTCTCTATTGTTCACAAGTCACATGAAACAAAATTGCCATTCATCTCAAGCAATCAATATCCTTACATGCAAATGTCATCAAAAGGACTTTTCCAAGCTTGAAATGAGGTTGAGCTAACAAGAAAAATTGGTTTTTCTAGAATGCAAAATCCTTGAGTCAAGAGAGCTAACAAAACATTCAACATTTACGCACAGCTCTCTCACCAAAATTTCTCATTCCCAAACTTCTTCCATTTTCTTTTTCTTTTGCATTGAACTCTTCTTCATGCTTTTCTTCTTTTCTTTTCTTTTTCTCATGAATTTTTCTCTTTTCACAACAATCGAGCTCAATGCCTTTTACTTGTTTTTTCAATTTTCCCCCGTACAACCCCAAACTTGAACCTTTTCATCACATACAATTAAGCTCATCCCAACTCAAGGTAAAGAATTTCAAAACAGGGGTTCACATACTGTTTAAGGCTAAGGTTCAAAAAGGATATAATATTTCAAGCACTTTGGGTGAAAATTTGGCNAGANAAGGGTTTTCAAAAATGGCCTTGATCATATGACATTCACATGTATTTCAATCGATCAAAAAGATTAAGGCAATATCATCCATGTTTTCCTGTGTACAATACATGCAACAATAAAAACTTTGGAGCTCAAAATCTCACACACATGTTTTCTCACACAAAATTCATTCATACACCCTGCCTAGCATCATGACCACAATCATAAATTCATCACCCATCTATTTCCTGGATATCATCATGCATTACAACTCAATTCTCATCCACATCAAATAATAATCAAATAGATCCATCATGCACNTNAGTCAGTCAAACATTTTCAGAACAAGTGTTAAAGCCAAGAGTACACACCAAAATTAAAATTCAACCTATTCTAGGAATTTAAAATGCAAAAGTGTAAGAAGAAATTCTAGGTTGCCTCCTAGTAGTGCTTGTTTAACGTCACGAGCCTGACCCAAACCTGGTTGGCACTTGTCAGTAAGTGCACTTCCTTCCATCACCCATCAGTAGGTGTACCATCCGGATATCCATCAGTGGATACCAAAAAATTTAGCATCCCTCAGTAGATGCTACCCAAAAATTGTTCTGAAAATTCAAAAATTACAAGTTCCAATGAAAATAAAACAAAAACCGAAAAAGAAAATTGTTCTTAAAAATACAAAATTTGATTTCCAACAAGTTCAGCTCTTCTTCTTCACGTTGGGATTTTCATCATCCCACCGGCTCACTTTTCTTTGGTCCACCTTCTTGATTACTTTTGAGTATGGTCTTTGAATCTCCACCATTCCTTTTTCCTTCAACTCCTTTATTATCCATGGCTTCTTTTTAAACCTCACTTTGCTCCCTGGTAGGAGTGGATCTTCTTTTGCTTTTGGGTGAATGGTTCTTCTCCCTTTATTTTCAAGCACCTGCAAAACACAACAACTGTCAAAATAATCATTACCTCTTATGCTTTCTTCTTGTTCTTCATTCACCTCTGGCTTCTCAAATGTTTTTCTTTTCACTGTCTTAATCTCATCCCCTTCACGGCCAGTATAGAAAAATAGATAATTCAAATCTCTCATCATTATTCTTCCATCATGAACATCAATAAACATCTTTGATGTTGCCATGAAGGGTCGCCCAAAAATCACAGGATGCTCATCCTCTGTTTTAACATCCATGACAATGAAATCTGCTAAAAACTCAAGACAGTCTACTCGCACAACAACATCTTCCACCATTCCTACTGGCCTTTTTTTAGAACCGTCTTTTATTGTTATCGTCAAATCAGAGGGTTTCAACACAAGTCCACCGATTTCCTTCAAATGTTCCGTGGGTATTAAGTTGATGCTGGATCCACAATCTATCATAGCTTCCCCATCCCAATCATTCAGGGAACATAATAGTGTTAAACACCCTAGATCTTTAACCTTAGGAGGATAATTACTCTTTTGTGGGTGAACGACAAGATCCTCTTCTTCAGCAGTAAGCTTCATTTTATCCTCCTTGTTACTTTTGATTCTTTCTGAATGGGGAGGACTCTGCTTATTTTCTAAAGGTAACACCGTCACTTCACCAACTTCTTTTTCCTTGTAATTTTCCTCTCCTTCATCTTCATTGCTCATGGGTTCAAAGAATTCACCCATTAACGTCTCCTCTTCTTCACAGTTCACCACATGGAATGGTTCAATATCTTCCTCCCAACCATCTTGACTGTCTGTGTAACAATCACTCTAGCTTGTAAGATCTTGCATTCCCTCTTAGGGTTAGCCTCAGTGCTAGCCCTAAACTGGTTTTTCTCTGTAATCTTTATCCTTGTTGCCAGTTGCCCAATCTGTGACTCCAGTGATTTAAAATTGGCCTGATTGTTATTCACCTGCTGCTCATATCTTTTGTAGAAGTCATCAAATCGATTACTCAAGGCCCTGACAGACTCAGTCAAATTACTCACTTGCTGCCACAAAGGTAATGGTTGTTGTTGTTGGACGTTCCCTCCTGGTCCAGCAGAAGCATTCTAGCTTTGCCCAATACTTGGATGATTTTTCCAACCTTGGTTAGAACCACCTTGGTTGAAATTTCCCTATTTGTAAGGAAATTGGGCCCCCATATAATTCATATCTTGCTGCATTTCCTCTGTAAAAGCACATTGACCATTAATATGGTCACCACCGCACAGGTCGCAAAGTTGTTGTGCTTGGGAAATATTTCTGAGCCCCCGAGGAAGTTCAGAGACGACCTTTAGCAACTTGTCCAATTTCTGACTGAGGAGGTGATTTTGTGCTGTTGTAGCATCTTCAGTGGGAAGATGTAGGAGTCCTCCTTTTTGCGTGCCTCTCTCACTCTGCGCCACTTCATTTAGAGCCATCTCTTCAATTAAGTTGTGCGCCTCATCTGCTGTTTTTCTGTTAATGCTGCCTCCAGCCGAGGCATCTATCATCATTTTGGTCTGAGCGCACAAACCTCCAAGGAACGCAAGCAAGTATGAAGCTTTATCAAACCCATTAACTGGGGTTGCTCTCAACAATCCTTTGAATCTATCCCATGCTTGCCCAAGTGATTCCTCCATCCCTTGTTTGAATGAAGATATTTCCAACTTCCCTTGATTGATCTTTGGAGGTGGGAAGAATTTAGTAATAAATTGTTGGACCACCGCTTCCCACGTCCTAAATGTTCCCTCTGGGAAAGAATTCAACCAGTCTTTTGCGTTTCCTCCAAGAGAGAAAGGAAACAAACTAAGTTTGACTCTGTCGTCCATCACTCCAGTTATCTTCACTGTGTTGCAAATTTCACCAAAGACTGTCAAATGTTTGTAAGGATTCTCATTTGACATCCCATGGAATTGGTTGTTCTGGACTAACTGAATGAGTGCCGGACTCATCACCATGCTGGTTGTATTGTCTGTTGGCACTGCAATGCTGTTAAAATTCAAGGGGCCAACTGTATTAGCTGCATCCCCTAAAGTGTGTCTGGGAGGAGGTTGATTGGCCATCTCTTCAATATCTGGTTCAGAAGTCTCAGGTCAACAATACGAAACAACTTCTGGAGAACGAGATCCTTCATGTAAAGGACGTCTCTTCCTGCTCTCGTATGGTAGACCTTCTAGCAGAGGTTGTTATTTTTTTCCTGCTTCTAGTATGTATTGTTTCCTGCATACACAAGAAACACACCCTAAAAGCACCTTTATAGAAAATAAAACAAAAGGCAAAAAAAGAAAAATAAAAACAAAAATAATTACAATCAAGTCAAATTCAACCAATTCACACTACTAGACAAATAAACCTCGAGTCCCCAGCAACGACGCCAAAAACTTGTTGACAAATTGGCAAGTGTACCAAATCGTACAAGTAATATAAATGGTAAGACCAAGTATCGTTTTCCCAAGAGACTCGTATGGCTTCCTCGTTCGTGTGAATTAAAATAATAAGACTTGAGAAATAAAAATTAATAAATTCGATTTGAGAACAAAAATATTAACATTCAAAAATAAGGTTGATTCAATTGACAAACGAAAACAATGGATGAATGGATGTTGTTGGGTACTAACAATTTCATCTATTCCACTCTCTCTTACATACTACCCTTGAATATTAGTTGATTGATTCAATTGTTATGCGACTTTCTTAGCCTCCCCTCAACCCGATCCCTCGG
>NC_028358.1:19162114-19181147 GCF_000741045.1 Vigna radiata var. radiata | reverse complement strand
AAGGCCTTAAGCACAGATGATAACCCAACAATAATCAATCGAAACATATGGAGACCATATAAATAATCAATAGTTTCAATAAGAGAGTATCAAAAAATTACATTCTTTTCCCCAACAACAATATGGTTTAGTTCACCATAGACATGGTGAAACTAGATGAAAAATGGAAGAAGAATGGAAGAGAAAACCCTAGAAAAGATGAAAAGAAGCCTAAGCATCCAAGAGATCCTCTCCAGAGAGCAAAATTAGGTATGGCCGTTCTCCCCTGTCAAAAGAATGACTCTGAACTCGCAGTAGAGGTATAAATAGGTGAGGAGCGGGTCAGAAAATGGGCCCAAGTCCAGCGAGCCACCGCCGGGCTGTTTAAGTGTGCCGCCCAGCGGTTTGCCATAAATCACCCTACCGCCCGGCGGCAATCGCCACCACCTAGCGGTTTCCCTTAGATCTGCCCAGCGTCAAACGCCATGCCTTCTCCTCGTCCTGTATCTTCAAATCTTCATTTTTCTGCTCTTTTCTTGAGTCAACGACCTATATCTTCAACTCCATTCTTTACTTTTCTCAAATTAGCTACAAAACAATGCAAAACAAGCATAAAATCGCTTAAAACAGCTTTTGACTCTCTTCAGACTCATTTATTGAGTATTGCTTGATTCTAAGCTCATTCCGAGTAGTAAAGGGTGTAATTTGGTCCAAATTGACATATGAAAATCACTGTTTTTCAACCTTCATCANTGCTCCAAAAGCAAGGCCATGTGNCNTCTAAAATGAGGTNGGGTCCACCCTAAAATAAAAGGAAACCCTAGGTGATGTGTCCTANAATTTTGGGCCCTCATATTTTTNCCAAAATGGCCCAATGTANAAAGGTTTGTCCAAAAAGTTTAAACAATTAAAATTACAATACAACTAAAATTTAAAATGTCTAATTTGAGAGTCTTGAATTTATTTTGTCTCCTTCCCAATGCTTCAAATTGTATCTCCAAAATTTTACCTGCAATTAAAAATGCAAATAATTAGCTCAGAAAATTCAAATTAATTAAAATTAGAATTTCCGGTCAAATTAAGCACAATTAGGAAAAATGGGAAAATACCGGAAAATTAAGCACAATTTCCTGATTAATTCTAGCACAATAAACTAAGGGAAATCAATAAAATATGGACTCATCAGGTACCGATGAAATACCTTCTGATGCTTCAACAGGGTTGTCACGCCCCTTTTCCTCTCTACAGGGTTCAAAACAATCGAAAGATGAAGAAGAAGCCATAGATTACCTAAGGAATATGCAAAGCGATGGAGGAGGAGGAGTTCGAAAAGAAAAACGCAAAAAAGCATAAATTATGATTTGAATCGACAGGGAAAACCCTGAACACTATAATCATTAAACCGCTGCTTGCGCCCCGCACCGTTGGATGATAAAGATCTAGCGGCTGTAATTCAGTGACCCTGCCACTACCCCAAGAGCGGGAAAATCTAGTAACTTCTCCAAAAGATGAAACGACATCATTTAAACGTTGCATTAAAACCTCTTTTACGTCTTGATAATCGGTATTGGCCGAACGATTATCAAAGACTTGGGGGGATGATGTACGGACGGTTTTACCGAACGTCATATAATTGGGCCATGGGGAGGCCGATCCTGATCATAAAAATTGGGCCGATAATCTCGTTATTGGGCTCAAAAGCTTTTAAAGGAAATTCGCCAAAGATATCGTAAATAAAATAATATCTACAGAAGCCGTTTTCGGAATATCAGGTATGGTTGTTTATATTTTATCATGTTTATATTCCATTGATCTCATATCAATACGGAGTCTATAAAATAAGAGCCAGAGTCGTCAACCAGGTACGCTTCATTCACGCCTCTCATACACATTACTCATATCACTAAGACTTTACTGTCTTCCATTGAGAATCCTTCTAAAAGAATTGAGGTTCTTCCCTCATAACACACCTAACTTGAGCGTCGGAGTGCCTTTGCAGGTACACCCCCCTCTCGGTTATAGTTCAGAAATTATCGGACGGTCGAGAGTGAAGGAGAGCGGACGGCCAAGCACAGCAGAAACCACTGATCCAGTCCATCCGGACACCAAAAAGCATCGAAGCCACGTCATCAAGGTTAGTGTCTCGGTCCCTAAAATTATCTACCGAAACAGTTATACTTTATGAATGATCAATCAACTAAGCATAGATGTAAGCATAGGTTTTATCAATTCTTTCCAAGCAAGTGTTTCACTCAATCACTCAAGTGTTTAAGAGGATACTCCAACTCTCTACTATTCACATGTCACTTAAAACAAAATTGCCCTTCATCTAATACAATCAACATTTTCACATGCAAATGTCATCACAATGACTTTTCCAAGGCTTATAATGACGCTGGGCTAACAAGAAAAATTGGTTTTTCTGGATCAAAAAATCCTTGAGTCAAGAGAGCTATTTTAACATTCAAAGTTCAAGTACAAACTCTCTTTTTAACCAATCTCACTCATTTCCATCTTCTTCCTTTTTCTTTTTATTTTTACATTGAGCTCATCTTTCAGGCTTTTTCTTTTCTTTTCTCATGCATTTTTCTTTTTCGACACTTGAGCTCAATGCCTTTCTTTTGCTGTTCAATTTTCCCCAACAACTCCAAACTTGAACCTTTTCAATACCATATAATTATTCTCAACCCAAATCAAGGTAAATAATTTCAAAACAAGGGTTTTCATCCTGTTTAAGGCCAAGGTTCAAAAAGGGTATAATATTTTAATCATTTTGGGCGAAAATTTTGTTAAGTAAGGGCTTCCAAACATGGCCTTGATCATATGACAAAAACATGCAATTCAATCAATCATAAAGACTCAAGCAATATCATTCAGGCTTCCATATGAATAGTACATACATCAATGAATACCCTGGAGCTTAAAACCACACACAACATGCTTTTTCACACATCATTCATTCATACACCCTGCTTAGCATCAGAACCACAATCATAAATCACCACACATCTGTTCACATAAGCTAGTGAACCATTCACCTGGATATCCACATCCAATCATAATCAAATAGACTCATCATGCAATAGTATACGTCAAACCATCATCAGAATCAGTGTACAAGCCAAGCATCGACAAATAAAAATAAAGTTCAACCTACTCTACAAATCCAAAGTACAAAAGAAAAAGAAAAATCCTTGTCTAAATACTAGCATCCATCAGTAGATGCCCTCAACTCATGTCCTCATCTGAGTCCTCCTGTTCTCCATCATCAACATCCTCAAAGTTCTCCTCATCCTCGTCCTCATCCATGCTTGGTGCTCCAGACCTGCTCCCCTGTGCCTGCTCCTAAGGACAAGCCAAAGCTCCATGGAACTCTTCCATGGTCCACGTGTGCACTAGTGGCTGATCATACAGTCTTATTATCATCTTTGTAGTAGCAACCTACCCCCTACAGAGAGACTCCATCCTAGCCTCCATCATCGACATATACATGTCCCTCATCTAGAATGGCTCAGCATGTTGTGCCGACGCATTTGTAGGTGCATCCTCACGCTGAGCTACTGCTCTCCTAGGATGTTTCCTAGGAACTGCTCTGACTGGCTCGTCCTCTGCACAAAACTGTCGATAATAGGAAGCATTTATGGCCTTCCTACGCCTCTCATATGGTGGAACTGCAATATCCACTCCAGTCTGCTGGCACAAAGAGGTAATCAGGGACAGATGTCCCAATAGTGTCCTACTACTCACAGTAGTAGCGCAACTCTGAATCTCGTCAGCAATGACCTTCCCGACATTCACATCCATCTGTCTCAGCATGCAGTAGATGGAGATGATCTTGTGCATGGTGATGTCAGAAACATGAGAGTACGACTGAATGTTGGCATGCGTGAATGCCATCCAGTACTTTGTCAAAGGCATCAAGTTTGTCCTTTTTATGTTGACAGGAACTCCATTAGGGTTGTTCTGAAAATGCCTTCCAGGAAGGCACATAACCCTCTCAATATCTTCAATGTCTCTGAACCCCCCCTACAAGTGCTGCATACTGGCACTGCTCACCTGGCCACTCCGTGCCCAAAAAGCTGTTAATGGTGTCAGGGTCATAGTAGATGGTCTGCCCCCTAACATAGCTCATGTATCTCCCAGTTGACACTCCCCCTCTGGTCAAGGCGTTCCTATAGAACTCCTTCACCAGTTCAATGTTGGCTGGTGCAGGATATGTGGCCAGCCTCTCCCAGTTTCTCCTTATGATCTCTATTCCAAATTCAGGAGCCAAAACTGGGATAAAAGTGGCCTTCCTCTCCATCAGTAGTCTCCTCTCCTGGATAGTTACAGAGTGATCCTCATGTTTCCTGGAGAGGAACCTAGGAGAATAGAATCTTCTTGGCCTCTCAGGCTCCTTCCTCTTATTGCCAGGAGTTTTCACCCTTCTTGATGATGATGACATTCTTGCATCAAATAAAGTTCATAAAATCACCGAAATTCATCATTAGAGTTTAGTACATCATCAATCAAATTCCAAACCAAGCACAATCCAGAGCTGAGGGAAAAACAGGGCCCCTCAGCGTCCCTACATCAGAAATCAAGCATGCACACAAAAATACTGGTCACCGCTCAGCATCCAAGCAGACTGCTCAGTGGTTTCACCCTAATCGCACCACTGCTCAGCGTCCAAACGAACCGCTCAGTGCCAGCAAAAGGGTTTTTCAAAAGCCTTTTTCAAAGTACCCTAATCTCCACTTTATCACTAATTTCATCATTCCAGACCAAATTCATGCATTTCAATCGGTTCAAACAATTTCTATTTCATCAAATCATGCAAAGAAATCAAAAGCCCTAATTTATCATGTTCATACACATGTTCTTCACCAAATTTCAAATTTAGAAACCCTAAGAATGAAATTTCACAACTTACTTGAGTGGAGATACTAGATGCTTGCAATATTTCTTCCTAATTGAGGATGAATGCCTCCCGATGCAACGCTCTCACCAAAAACCCCAAACTTTTGACAAGAGAATGGTATAAAATGATGTTTTTGTTAATGGGTGATGAGAAAATGTGGGGAAATCACTTTGGAAAACCTTTGAAAGTGAAAATTTGATGCTAAGGTTCACAGAGAACGCTTGGGCGACCTTCAAAAAGGAGTTTCAAATGTGCAGAACCCCCATAAACACTGAGCTTTTAAAAGTCCAAGCGTGGTCTACGCCGCAATCGCTCAGCGGTGGGCGTTAAAAATCCCTTCCTCTTTTTTGCTTGTTTTTGCGTGATTCAACCCTGTAGCACCTGATTTCAACCCTCAATTTTTCAATTTCATGTATTTCCCCTCTCAAATGCAACATTCAAACATATAATGCACTTAGAAGAAAGTTAAAAACAAGAAATAATCAACTGGGTTACCTCCCAAGTAGCGCTTGTTTAACGTCACGAGCCTGACCCAAAGCTGTCTAGCACTCATCAGTGTGCTTCCCAACACCCTTCAGTAGGTGTGCTTACCTGTATCCTTCAGTAGATACATAAAAATTAGCATCCCTCAGTACACGCTACCCAAAAAATGTTTAAATATCCAAAAGTTACATGTCCAAAATAATAAAAAATAAAAAAAAAATGTTTTACAACACAATTTCTTCATCCAGCAAATCACGTCTTCTCCTTTGTGTTGGTGTCTTGTGTACACCAAATCCTCAGCTTTCTTCTATCCACCTTCTTAGTACGTCTGGAGTATGGTGCTTCAATCTCCACCACTCCTTTCTTTTTCAGCTCTTTTACCACCCACTCCTTCTTCTTATACTTCACCTTTATGCCCGGTCGGAATGGGTCTTCTTTTGATTCAAGATGGATTTTTCGTCCTTCTTCACTCACAGGTACCTGCAAAACATTACAACTATCAGTATCAGTACCTATGCTCTCTTCAGATGTAGCCTCTCTTCTGGCTTTTTTATGACTAGCTCTCTTCTTTATTCTCACGTTATCCTCTTTATAGCCATCATACAACAACACATGTTCTTGATCTCTTAACATGATCCTCCCGGTATAGACACTAAAAAGCATTTTTGAAGTTTCCATAAAAGGTCTTCCCAGAATCAATGAAATCTTTTCATCCTTTTCTAGATCCACAACCACAAAGTCAATCAAGAACTTCAGTTGCTCAATACGAACAATTGCATCTTCCACCATACCATATGACTTCTTAGTTGAACCATCCGCCACTGTCAAAGAAATTTTAGATGGTTTTAATACTAGCCCTCCAATTTTTTTCAAATAATGCAAGGGCATCATATTAATACTCGATCGAGAATCTAGCATAGCTCCTCCTACATCAACATCGTTAACAATACAAGGCAAAGTCAAACACCCTGGATCCTTCATTTTTGGCGGATGCATTCTCTTTTTTGGTTGGATAGAATTTTCCTGCTCTTCTTCTTCACCCTCACTAGTACTCAGCCGAATAATCTCGTTTTCTTCTTCCTCTTCACTACTCTCAATTTCAATAACTTCCTTTTCAGCTTTCCTTTTAGTCCTAGTTATATCAACTTTGCACTCTTCTTTAGGGTTAAAATTAGTATTAACCCTAAAGTGGTTCTTTTCTGTGGTCTTGATGAAGGTTGAAAAACAGTTATTTTCATATGTCATTTTAAACCAAATTACTCCCTTTACTGCTTAGAATGAGCTTAGAATCAAGCAAAACTCAATAAATGAGTCTGTAGAGAGTTAAAAGCTATGTTTAGCGATATTATGCTTGTTTTGCATTGTTTTGTAGCATTTTTGAGAAAGTGAAGAATGGAGTTGAAGATAAAGGTCGTAGACTCAAGAAAAGAGAAGAAAATTGAAGAACTAAAGAGTCGACGCACCGTCCGGCGGCAAATTACACCGTTGGGCAGTCCAGGGTGAGGAGTAGGCACCTGGCGTGGGCGCTGGGCGGATTTGCGATTAGAGGCACACCGCCGGGCGGTAGACCCCTGCCGCCGGGCGGTAGTGCGATTTAAGGGAAACCGCCAGGCGCCACACTTGTTCCGCTGGGCGGTTGTCTGCTGGGCTTGGGCCTGCTTTCTGTTGTGCTCCTCACTTATAAATAGTCCTATTGCGAGTTTAGATGCATTCTTTTGACAGAAGGGGGCGGCCAGACCTAATTTCACTCTCTAGAGAGGATCTCTTGGATGCTTAGGCTCCTTTTCTTCTTATCTACGGTTTGCTTTTCCATTCTTCATCCATTTTTAATCTAGATTCACCATGAAAATCGTGAACTAAACCCTATTGTTGTTGGGGGAAACAATGTAATCTTTTGATACTGTCTTTAATTCAATCTCTTGTTTATTTATATGATTTTCATATGCGTTGATTATTAATTGTTGGGTTCTCATCTGTGCTTAATGCTTTTATCGCTTAACTCATTCAATAACTGTTGTTTGTCTTTATTGATACGGGGACGTACAATAATGTCATGAACTGGTGAGTAATTCCTTGATTAAGCAATACCCCCTAGGGATAGGGGTAGGGCAATAAATTATTTTTCACTTCTGCTCTATAATGCTTTATTAATTGCTAGGGGAGGCTAGGGATAGCAAGCCAGTAATTAGTAATAGGCTCTTTTCGTCGATGGATCGGGTTAAGGGTAGGCTAAGAAAGTTGCATGAAAATTAGTTAATCAAGCTAATAAATCAAGAGGAGTAAATAAGAGAGAGGGGATAAGATGAAATTGTAAACCCCCAACAACTCCATTCATGCATTGTTTTCTTCTCGTCAATTGAATCAATCTCTTTTGCATGTTCATATTTTATTCTCATACCGAATTAATTAATTTTTCTTTTCAAGTCTTACGATCTTAATTCACACGAACGATAAGGCCTTTCGAGTCTCTTGGGAAAACGATACTTGGACTTACCATTTATTATTACTTGATACGATTTGGTACACTTGCCAATCCGTTAACAAGTCTCCACCCTTTTTGACAATTGACCAATTTGCATCTCCAAAGATCTGAAATTGGCTTGATCAGCTGCATGTTGAGACTCATAAACCTTCAAAACTTTGTCAAATTTTTCATTTAGGTCTCTGACAGTCTCTGTCAAATGATTCACCTGCTGCCACAAGGGTAAGGGTTGTTGCGGCCAGTTATCGAGGAAGCCTCCTGATTGCCCAGATGGGTTACTTTGAGATTGCCTAATTCTAGGGTGGTTTTTCCAACCTTGGCTAGAATTGCCTTGGTTGTAATTTCCCTGCCTATACTGGTACTGGTTACCCATATAATTAGCCTCCTGTTGCATATTTTCTGGCACAGCACATTGACCATTAATATGGTCACCGACACAGAAATCACAAAGTTGTTGTGCATTGGAGACATTCCTAATCTCATTTGGAAGATGAGAAAGGATCTTTGTCAAGTTATCCAATTTCTGCGTGAGAAGGTGATTTTGAGCTAGCATGACATCATCAGCAGGCAAATGCAAAACTCCCCTCTTCTATACTGGAGCGCCCATCTCACTGTAGGTCTCCTGTTCATTAGCAGCCATACTCTCGATCAAATCACAGGCTTCATCCTCAGAATTCCTCTTTATATCACCTCCAGATGAGGCGTCAAGCATCATCTTCGACTGGGTATTTAGGCCTCCAAGTTATGCAAGAACTAGAGTGGTCTTGTCAAAACTATGGACTGGTGTCTTCCTCAATAAGCCTTTAAATCTTTCCCAGGCTTGACCGAGAGTTTCCTCAATGCCCTATATAATTGAAGAGATTTCCAACCTTCCCTGGGAGACTTTTGATTGTGGGAAATAATCCTGCACATGCAAATTTCATTGAATGTTCTCACCCACGTAGTAAACGTTCCATCTGGAAAAGTTCAACCATGTCTTAGCACTGCCTCCCAATGAGAAAGGAAACAAGCTAAGCTTTACTCGTTCATCTGATACTCCAGTCATATTGACAGTATTACAAATTTCACTAAATGTTTTCAAATGATCATAAGGATTTTCATTTGACAAACCATGAAATTGGTTGCCTTGTACAAGATGGATTAACGTAGGATTCATCACTATGTTGGTTGTATTATCTGCTGGCATCGCTATACTGGTGAAGTGGAATGGCGCCACAACATTAGACGCATCACCAAGTGTGTGTCTGGGAGGATGTTGCTCATTTGCCATCTCTTCAGAATTTACTGTACAAGCTTCTGGTTGGGGTTGTAACAATCTTTTAGAAGAAGGAAACAACGCCCTAGATGGGTGTCTGACTATCCTTCCTCTCCTATCTGATATTCCTTCAAGAAGCGGTTGCTTATTTTTCTTACTCCTAGTATGAATAGCTTCCTGCATACACAAGAAACAAATACCCCAAAAGCACTTTTTATAAAAAAATAAAAATAAACAATAAAACAAAAACACAATATATACAAAAAAGTCAAAAACTTGTTAAGTCCCTAGCAAGTGTACAAGATCGTTATCGAGTAATATAAAATGGGTAAGTCCGAGTATCATTTTCCCAAAGGACTCTTAGGCCTTATCTTTTGTGTAAACTAATCTTATAAGACTTGTACAGAAATAAATCTTGTGGGTTGAATGCAAGAAACGAAAATAATCATGCACATGCAAGTGATTCAATTGGCAAGAAAAAGATATGGATGAATGGAGTTATTGGGGCTTACAATTTCTTCTTATCCACTCTCTTATGTCTACTCTTCTTATTATATTCGCTTTATTATCTAATTGTCATGCAAACTTTCTTAGTCTACCCTAAACCCGATCCCTCGGTGAAAAGAGCCTACTACTAGTTACTGGCTTACTATCCCTAGTCTCCCCTAGTAACTAGCAATGCAAGTATTACAGAAGCAAAATACAATTGATCGTCCTACCCTTATCCCTAGGTGGTATTGCTTAATCAAGGAATTCCCTGTAAGTTCATGACTTCCCCGTACGTTCCTGTATAGACAAAGGCAAAACATCTTTATATCGAATGAGTTAAACGATAAAAGCTTTGAGCATAGATAAGAAACCCAACAATTGATAATCAAAGCATATGCAAGGATATAAATAAATAATAATTTTAATAAAAGAGAGTTTCAAAAGATTAAATTTTTCCCCAACAAAAAAGAGTTTACTTCACCATGGACATGGTGAAACTAGATGAATACTATGAAAGAATGGAAGAATAAACCCTAAATTTGGTAGATTGGAGCCTAAGCNTCCAAGAAACCGCCTCCAAGGAGTGTAGAAGTGCTCTAGACGTCTCTTCTGCCAAAAGAATACTTTGAGAGTCGCATTGAGGCTATTTATAACATAGATAAGTAACAGAATTTAAGCTCAAGCCCAACAGACAACCGCTCAGCGCCTAATTTGGCCGTTGAGCGGTTTCCCCATAATCGCGCCACCGCTCAATGGTCTGTTTCACCGCTGAGCGGTTTGCCTCTAAAAGTATAACCGCTCAGCTTCAACGCCTGGGTGCCAAACAGTGGCTTCTCTCTCGAATTTGATGCTCAACGTTGGATTTTGACACTCAATGATGCATAAACTCTTCTTTTCTTCCCTTTTCTCCTTATTTCTTGAGTCTAAGTCCTTCCTACTTCACTTCCATCATTAAAAACAACTTTTGACTCTCATGTGACTCAACTCAAGTGTTTTACTTGATTCTGAGCTCATTCTAAGACACAAAGGGTGTGTTTTGATATTAAGTTTACGCATGAAAATAACGGTTTTTATACCGTTATCACTCCTCTCTAACCCAAAACCAAAATATAGTTGCAATAACAAAAACCAGACTTGCAGCAAGAATCCCCTCTTCTCCAATCTAAACACCACGTCGAACAATCCTCAAAGTGAAACCCTTATATCATAACAGGTCCAATTCCAGCAGTCTTCACAGGATGCCAAGCCTCAACAAATGCAACAGTCTTCAAAGGAGGCCAAGTCTTAAGTGACCAACCCAGAAGCTCCTTCTTTGTGCAGTATTTTATCAGACAATGAGTGCGCAAGCTATCTCCCTTTGAATCTCCCTCAAGAAAGATCACCACGGAATTCTTGGAGAATTCTTGGAGCTGTTATCACAAAGCATTCAATCTGAAAAAATAATGAAAAAGTTAGATCCTCAAAAGTCTCTGAACAACTTGTGTTCAGCCCAATTATAGTTTTTTGTCCATCAGATTGTTTCTCAGTCAAACAGGCTATTAGTTCAGTCGACAGTATTATTACAGTTATAACAGACAATCAACCAAAATTAACACACATTTAATACAGTTGACCAAGTCATCAATGCTCAACTAACTTTTAAAAATATAGCCGTTGAAGTGCAAGAGCATAACAAAATTCCAAATCAGATCTAAAACACAGTCGAATGTAAACTAGACAAAGTCGACTGACACATGTAAAAACACTTTGAAATTGTTTTCAACTCAAAACATCACAGAGCACTAATTCTCAAAATCTGTACAAAGATTTTAGCATAGTCGAATCCATTCATAATGTAGTCGACTATACTATAACTTTGTCACACAGTTATAAGTTCATGAAAGTGCTTGTGGTTTTTCACTTTAAAAAATGTGTAGTAAAACATATGTAATAAAGCATTTCACATTGCACATAAGCATGTAAGCATGTTCCACAAATATATCAAACAATCAACATAGGAACATACAACACAGTACATCAAACATGTTCAGCAGATATAAGAATCAATACAACATAAGAACATGTAATGCAGCAACACGTGTATTGTTATTAAGCAAAGTGTTGTCATCATAAAAAACTAGAGTGATATAAAGTTTGTGTTGTCAACAATCTCAACAATCTCCCCCTTTTTTGGTGATGCACAACCATGATTAATAACTCAACCATGTTTGTACAGTTCAATAAAAAACAGAGTAATAACAACATATCACAATTCAATTACTCTCCATTTAAACTAGTAGCAGCATAATATCAAGAAGATGATGTATGAGACAAAATAATTATTCTTACCCTTTCACAAAGCTTCCATAATTTCTCTCATAATCTCATATTTCTCTCCCCCTTTGTGCATTAACAAAAAAGGATGCTCACGATATTTATGTTGATATGAAGATAGAGATGCATCAGAAAGATATGCAAAGTATATAATACAATGATGCTCTAAAAATCATAATTTAAACACATAACAATGTTAACTCCCCCTGAAATGCAGGCATGTGATGTAAAATGTGTAAAGAGTGATACTCCCCCTGTCATTATGCATAAGTAATAAAAACAAATCAGATGCACAATGCAGCATATCACAGATTAAACAACAGTTTAACACATAGTTATATCAAAGACAAGATAGCAAAATATTTAGATATTCGATGATACAATCTTCAACAATCTCACAATATTATCTCAATTAAGATATTTGCAATAGATAATAGCAGAGATAATAGCAGATTTATATAGGATTTAAGCAATCAGTAAAGATAAAACCAAATTCCAAATGTGGAATTTATAATCCTGTTACACGCAGTTGATTGCATTAAATCATCAGTCGAATGCATTGCTTCTGAAATGTCGAATTCCATTTGTAGCTTCTAAAGCAATGTCCTTCCTGCAAAACCTTTCAACAACCTTTTCTAGATCAAACATTTTGGTTAAGCAAGAATATAGTCATGAATAACAGAAGTCAATATGTAAAAATTTATGACAGATTAAGCATAGTTGACTTCACTCAAATAACAGTCCAATATATCATTTTACACTGCTATCATTTAGAATTCCTAGTTCATTTGGGATTGTAAAATATCTTTCTTTGTTCAGAGGTTTTGTAAAGATATCATCCCATTGATGTAAGGTATCAACATACTCAATTTTGATCTCACCTTTATTTATGTGATTTCGAATGAAATGGTGTCTTATTTCAATGTGCTTAGTTTTCGAATGTAAAATAGGATTCTTTGTTAAGTTTATAGCACTAGTACTGTCACATTTCAAAGGAATGTTATCTATCTTAATGCCATATATCTTTATGCATAATTGACTCTTTATCCAAAGAGATTGTGCACAACAGCTTCCAGTTGCTATGTACTCAGCTTCTGTGGTAGATAAAGCCACACATGCTTGTTTCTTTGAATGCCAAGAGATCAATGATGATCCAAGTAAGTGACATGTGCCACTGGTGCTTCTTTTGTCTAGTTTGCAACCTCCAAAATCAGAATCATTATAACCATTTAGAAAAATGTTTGTGCCATTTGGATACCATAGTCCAAGGCCTTTGGTACCTTTGAGGTACTTTAAAGTTCTTTTTACAACTTTAAGATGTGATTCTTTAGGTGCAGATTGAAACCTAGCACAGACACAAACATTGTGCATTGTGTTAGGCCTACTAGTAGTAAGATAAAGTAGTGATCCAATCATACCTCGATACATTTTTTGATCAACATTTTTTCCAGCCTCATCTAGATCCAAGTAACAATTAGTTGCCATGGGAGTTGCAGCATCTTTACAGTCCAACATTTTGAATCTTTTCAACAAATCATTGCAGTATTTGGATCGATGAATGAAGATACCATCCTTAGTTTGCTTGACTTGTAGACCAAGGAAGTATGTTAGTTCTCCCATCATAGACATTTCAAATTCTTCCTGCATAATTTTTGAAAATTCTTTGCACAGCACAGGCTTAGTTGAACCAAAAATAATGTCATCAACATAAATTTGCACATACAGTTTATCCTTATTTGAACTTTTTCTCTTGAGAATCCTTTCTTTATGAGAAACTCACTTAACCTTTCATACCATGATCTTGGTGCTTGCTTTAACCCATATAAAGCTTTTTTCAGTTTGTAAACATGATCAGGGTATTCAAAATCTTCAAACCCAGGTGGCTGTTCAACATAAACTTCTTCCTTGATGTATCCGTTTAGAAAGGCGCTCTTCACATCCATTTGATATAACTTGAATTTCATAGTAGATGCAATAGTTAGAAGTATTTTGATTGCTTCTAATCTGGCTACAGGAGCATATGTCTCGTCATAGTCAATTCCTTCTTCTTGACAGTAGCCTTTAGCAACTAGCCTTGCCTTGTTCTTTATGATTTCACCTGAATCATCCATCTTGTTACGGAAAACCCACTTTGTACCAATAACTTGTAGCTCAGGTCTTCTAGGTATGAGCTCCCGTACATTGTTTCTTATGAATTGATTCAACTCCTCTTGCATTGCCAACAACCAGTTTTCATCACTTAATGCCTCTTCTACTTTCTTAGGCTCAATTTTGGACACAAAGGCAACATTCATACATAATTGGTTCAATTGTCTTCTTGTAGATACCCCTCTTGAGATATCACCAATAACGTTGTCAGTAGAAACATTTCTTGGCACCTTCAATGATTTAATCGACTCTACTCTAGGAGATTCAACTTGCTTAATTTCATCTTCTTTCTCAATAACTTCTTCAGGAATTTCTTCATCAATTGAGTTTTCATCTTCTTCAGCAAAGTCTTTGACTTGTTCAGAATGATTTGGAGCCATGATGAACTCATCAAATGCCACATGAATGGATTCTCAACATTCATAGTTCTTTTGTTATACACACGGTAAGCCTTGCTGTTCAAGGAATACTATGAAAATTTCTTCATCGGCTTTAAAGTCGAATTTCCCAACATTTTCTTTGCCGTTATTCAATACAAAACATTTGCTTCCAAAGATTCTCAAATGTGAAATATTTAGCTTTCTTCCTCTCAGCAGCTCATAGGGTGTCAGCTTCAATATAGACCTAATGATTGTTCTGTTTAGTACATAGCATGCAGTGCTTACAACATCTACCTAGAAATATTTTGGCATGTTCCTGTCATTCAGCATAGACCTTGCCAATTCCTCAAGAGCCCTGTTTTTCCTTTCTACAACCTCATTCTGTTGTGGAGTCCTGGGTGTTGAGAAGTTATTCACTATTCCTATTTTAGCTAGATAGTCATCGAATTCCTTATTCTGAAATTCCCCTCCGTGGTCACTCCTGATAGCCTTGATCTTAAGTTCCATTTCATTTTGAACAACAGTAGAAAATCGTTTGAAAACTCTAAGTGTATTATTTTTGGCTACAATGAAATAAGTCCATGTTGTTAACAGGTTGGCAAGCATACCAAATCGTTTCAAGTAATAATAAATGGTAAGTCCAAGTATCGTTTTCCCAAGAGACTCACGGCACTAAACTGTTGTGCTTTTGCTTAACCAATCAAGACTATAAAAATAATATTTTGGGATTTTTATAAAGTGCAGAAAAATAAACATGAATGCAATTTGATCAATTGAGCTTAAACACAAAAGTGGATGGATGAATGGAGTTGTTGGAGGTTTATAATTTCATGTTATATGTTCTCTCTTATCTACTCCTCCTGAATTATTAGCTTGATTAATTAATTGTCATGCAACTTTCTTAGCCTACCCTTAACCCGATCACTCGTCGAAAAGAGCCTAATACTAATTACTGGCTTGCTATCCCTAGCCTCCCACAGCAATTAATACAGCATTATAGAGCAGAAGTGAAAAACAATTGATCGTCCTACCCCTATCCCTAGGTGGTATTCCTTAATCAAGGAATTACTCACTAGTTCATGACATTACTGTACGTCCCCGTATCAATAAAGAGAAACATCAGTTATCGAATGAGTTAAACGATAAAGGCATTAAGCNCCCCGTATCAATAAAGAGAAACATCAGTTATCGAATGAGTTAAACGATAAAGGCATTAAGCACAGATGAGAACCCAACAATTAACAATCAAAACATATGGAAACCATATAAATAAACAAGAGTTTCAACAAAAGAGAGTATCAAAAGATTACATTGTTTCCCCCAACAACAATAGAGTTTAGTTCACCATTGTCATGGTGAATCTAGATGAAGAATGGAATGAAAGAGACACAAACCCTAAAAAGGAGAAAAGGAGAGCTGTCACCATCTCCAAATCTACCCCAAAGGGGTGAAAAGTGTGTTTATGTGCCTACGCCATCAAAAGATACAAACCCTAAGACGTTCTGGCCTTTAAATAGGGCATAAAAATAACATAAAACAAGCCCAAGCCCAAACAGATCATAAAAAATACAGAAAACAGGTCCAAGCCCAGCAGACAACTGCCCGGCGGAACAAGTGTGGCGCCCGGCGGTTTCCCACAAATCGCACTACCGCCCGGCGGTAGGGGTCTACCGCCCGGCGGTTTCCCTCAAATCGCAAATCCGCCCGACGCCAACGCCAGGTGCCTACTCCTCACCTTGGACCGCCCGGTGGTGGAATTTGCCGCCGGACGGTGCGTCGACTCTTCAATTCTTCAATTTTCTTCTCTTTTCTTGAGTCTACGACCTTTATCTCCAACTCCATTCTTCACTTTCTCCAAAACTGCTGCAAAACAAGCATAATATCGCTAAAAACAGCTTTTGACTCTCTACAGACTCATTTATTGAGTTTTGCTTGATTTTAAGCTCATTCTAAGTAGTAAAGGGCGTAATTTGGTCTAAAATGACATATGAAAATANCNGNTTTTCAACCTTCATCAACACCCCAAACTTAGAATTTTGTTTGTCCTCAAGCAAAACAAAACAAAACAACACACAAAACAAAGCCTGGCTTTATACTATTTCATCCAATATTTTAACATTCCCAAGTACATGACAAAACTACTCAATCTCAAATCTTTAGTGGAATCCAAAATAATATGCATGCATGCTTTCAATCCAGAGATTGCACGACAGATGTTACACATTATGAATGACGAATCCACTAAGCAAAAATGCACTCATGAAAATTAATAGTTCATACCAAGCAAGTGTTTTACTCAATCACTCAAGTGTTTAAGGTTACACTCCAACTCTCTATTATTCACAAGTCACATGAAACAAAATTGTCATTCATCTCAAACAATCAACATCTTTACATGCAAATGCCACCAAAAGGACTTTTTCAGGGCTTGTAATGAGGTTAGGCTAACAAGAAGAATTGGTTTTTCTGAAATACAAAGTCCTTGAGTCAAGAGAGCTATCATAATATTCAACAATTAAGCATAACTCTCTCCATAACCAATCTTTCTCATTCCCAACATTTTCCCTTTTCTTTCTCATTGAGCTCATCTTCCTGCTTTTCTTCTTTTCTTTTCTTTTTCTCATGAATTTTTCTTTTCACAACAATTGAGCTCAATGCTTTTCATTTGCCTTTCAATTTCCCCCATACAACACCAAACTTCAACCTTTTCATCACGTACAATTAAGCTCGTCCCAACTCAAGGTAAAGAATGTCAAAACAAGGGTTCACATCCTATTTAAGGCTAAGGTTCAAAAAAGGTATAATATTTTCAAGCATTTTGGGTGAAAATTTGGCTAGAGAAAGGTTCTCAAAAATGGCCTTGATCATATGACATTCAGATGCAATTCAATCAATCATCAAGGTTAAGGCAATATCATTCGTGGTTTCCTGTGAAAATTGCATACAACAATAAAAACTCTAGAGCTCAATACCTCACCAACATGCTTTCTCACAGTATTCATTCATACACCCTGCTTAGCATCATAATCACAATCATAATTCAGCACACATCTATTTCACTGGATATCAGCATGCATTGCAACTCAATTCTCATCCACATCAAATCCTCATCAAATAGGCTCATCATGCAAATCATTCAGTCAAACATCTTCAGAAAAAGTATTCAAGTCAAGCATACACACAAAAAATAAAATTCAACCTATTCTAAGAATTTAAATGCAAAAATAAGAGAGAGAAAACTAGGTTGCCTCCTAGTAGCGCTTGTTTAAAGTCACGAGCCTGACCCAAACCTGTTTAGCACTTGTCAGTAAGTGCAATTCCTTCCAACACCCATCAGTAGGTGTACCTCCCTGTATCCTTTAGTAGATACCTAAATCTTCTAGCATCCCTCAGTAGATGCTATCCCAGTAGCATTCATCAGTACATGCTAATCTTTCTAATCTTCATTGGCATCCATCAGTAAATGCCATATCACCTAACATCCATCAGTAGATGTTGTAGAAGCATCCATCAGTATATGCTATCATCACTGCCATCAGAAGCAGCACATAACCCTAATAAAATAAAATAAAATCTAATAAAATAAAATAAAAGAAAAGAAAAAGATTCAGAAACGTGGTTAGAAACTGGGTTGCCTCCCAGGTAGCGCTTCTTTAACGTCATTAGCTTGACCCGGTAACGCCCAAACACCCCTGAGTAGGTGTTGATTTTTAACGTTGGCATTCTTCCTTCCTTCATGACACCAACAATCTTCTTGTCACCAACTCTAAGGATCCTCAATCTCAAGAACTCTGCTTGCTTTAATAGTCTTGACAACCCATAACCTAATTTTGAATTTCATTGATGTGCCCGGTTAGGGTTCGTCACTTTTCACATCAGGGTGTTGGTGAATCAATTCTCCTTCCTTATCAGTCTCCTGATGGTCTTGTGCTCCTAGTACCAAAAATTTTATCCTGCATACACTAAAGAACACTACACTAGAGCACAAAATTAGCCCAAAAAAAAAAATAAAAATAGTAAAAGATAATTTTTATTTTTATTTTAATTTTAAGTTTCGTTTTTTTTAAAAGATAAAGGGAAAAAAATAAATAAATAAAAATAAAATGAAAAGATAAAAAGTTAAATAAATAGAAAGATAGAAAGGTAGAAACATGGAAAGATAAGGAGAAGGATGAGGGAAAGAATGTGAAGAATGGAAAGATATTATTTTACTTTTATTTTTATTTTTTTAAAAATAAATAAAACAGAAAGATAAAAAGAAAAAATAAAAATAAAATAAAACAAAATAAAATAAAATAAAATAAAATCAAATCAAATAAAACAAAATAAAATAAAATAAAATAAAATAAAATAAAATCAACTCAAAACAAATAAAATAAAATAAGATAAAATCAAATCAAATCAAATAAGACAAATAAAATAAAAAAAAGAAAGTCTAATCGATCAAGAATCGCCGGCAACGGCGCCAAAAGCTTGTTAACGGGTTGGCAAGCGTACCAAATCGTTTCAAGTAATAATAAATGGTAAGTCCAAGTATCATTTTCCTAAGAGACTCACGACACTAAACTGTTGTGCTTTTGCTTAACCAATCAAGACTATAAAAA
>NC_028358.1:19147031-19161594 GCF_000741045.1 Vigna radiata var. radiata | reverse complement strand
ATCTAGATGAAGAATGGAATGAAAGAGATACAAACCCTAAAAAGGAGAAAAAGAGAGTTGTCACCATCTCCAAATCTACCCCAAAGGGGTGAAAATTGTGTTTATGTGCCTACGCCATCAAAAGATATAAACCCTAAGACGATCTGGCCTTTAAATAGGGCATAAAGATAAGATAAAACAAGCCTAAGCCCAAACAGATCATAAAAGACACAGAAAACAGGTCCAAGCCCAGCAAACAACCGCCCGACGGAACAAGTGTGGCGCCCAACGGTTTCCCACAAATCGCACTACCGCCCAGCGGCAGGGGTCTACCGCCCGGCGGTTTCCCTCAAATCGCAAATCCTCCCGACGCCAATGCCAGGTGCTTACTCCTCGCCCTGGACCACCCGGCGGTGGAATTTGCCGCCGGGCGGTGCGTCGACTCTTCAATTCTTCAATTTTCTTCTCTTTTCTTGAGTCTACGAACTTTATCTCCAACTCCATTGTTCACTTTCTCCAAAAATCCTGCAAAACAATGCAAAACAAGCATAATATCGCTAAAAACAGCTTTTGACTCTCTACAAACTCATTCATTGAGTTTTGCTTGATTCTAAGCTCATTCCAAGTAGTAAAAGGCGTAAATTGGTTTAAACTGACATATGAAGATAGCAGTTTTTCAACCTTCATCACATGTATACCTTGAATAGTCATCCACAATGACTGGTGATGAAGGTTGAAAAACCGTTATTTTCATATGTCATTTTAGACCAAATTACACCCTTTACTAGTTAGAATGAGATTAGAATCAAGCAAAAGTCAATAAATGAGTTTGTAGCGAGTCAAAAGATGTTTTTATCGATATTATGCTTGTTTTGCAAGGTATAAGTTGCCGCCGGGCAGTCCAGGGCGAGGAGTAGGCACCTGGCGTTGGCGTTGGGCGGTTTTGCGATTTGAGGGAATCCGTTGGGCAGTAGACCCCTACCGCCGGGCGGTAGTGCGATTTGTGGGAAACCGCCGTGCGCCACACTTGAACTGTCGGGCGGTTGTCTGTTGGGCTTAGGCCTGTTTTCTGTTGCGCTCTTCACCTATATATAGCCCTATTGCGAGTTTAGATGCATTCTTTTGACAGAAGGGGGCAGCCAGACCTAATTGCACTCTCTGGAGAGGATCTCTTGGATGCTTAGGCTCCTTTTCATCTTTTCTAGGGTTTGCTTTTCCATTCTTCATCCATTTTTCATCTAGATTCACCATGAAAATGGTGAACTAAACCCTATTATTGTTGGGGGAAACAATGTAATCTTTTGATACTCCCTTCTATTGAAACTCTTGTTTATTTATATGGTTTCCATATGTTTTGATTGTGAATTGTTGGGTTCTCATATGTGCTTAATGCTTTTATCGTTTAACTCATTCGATAACTGTTGTTTGTCTTTATTGATACGGGGACGTACAGTAATGTCATGAACTGGTGTGTAATTCCTTGATTATGCAATACCACCTAGGGATAGGGGTAGGACGATCAATTGCTTTTAACTTCTGCTCTATAATGCTTTATTAATTGCTAGGGGAGGCTAGGGATAGAAAGCCAGTAATTAGTTGTATGACAATTAATTAATCAAGCTAATAAATCAAGAAGAGTAAATAAAAGAGAGCGAATAAGATGAAATTGTAAACCCCCAATAGCTCCATTCATCCATTGTTTTCTTCTTGTCATTTGAATCAATCTCTTTTGCATGTTCATATTTTATTCTCACATCATATTAATTAATTTTTATTTTCAAGTCTTACGCTTTTAATTCACACGAATGATAAGGCCTTTCGAGTCTCTTGGGAAAACGATAATTGGACTTACCATTTATTATTACTTGATACGATTTTGTACGCTTGCCAATCCGTTAACAAAATGTCATCACAAGGACTTTTTCCAAGGCTTGTATTGTGGCTAGGCTATCAAGAAAATTGGTTTTTCTGGAATACAAAATCCTTGAGTTAAGAGAGTTTAAATCATCATTCAAAGTTTAAGCACACTCTCTTTTTAACCAATCTCTCTTATTCCCAACTTCTTCCCTTTTTCATTCTACATTGAGTTCACTTTACATGTTTTTTCTCTTTTCTTTTCTTTCTTTTCTTTTCCCATGCATTTTTCTTTTTTCATCTTTTGAACTCAATGCTTCCTTTTTCTTTTGCCTTTCACTTTCCCCATTCAACCCCAAACTTGAACCTTTTCAACACATATAATTATTCTCAACCCTAACTCAAGGTAAATCAATTCAAACAAGGGTTTTTATACTCTTTAAAGCCAAGGTTCAAAAAGGGTATATCATTTAAAATTCTTTGGGTGAAAATTTGGCTAGGTAAGGGCTTTCCAAGCATGGCCTTGATCATATGACATACACATGCAATTCAATCAATTATCAAGATTAAGTCCATTCCATTCATGATAGAAGCCCAAAGTACTATGATTCCTTTGGTTAAGCGGTATTATCTCCGACACGAGATCAAATGGTATTAGAGCCAAAAGGAAAGCCAGTTTCCTTCCTTGTCTTCTCTAATAACAGGAACCATGATATAATATTGATATGGGTGAGTAGAGAGAGATTTTTACAACCCATGGAAACACCTACAGAAACACAACCTATTCTCTTAAATTCCTCTTTATCTCTCACAAATAATATCTCCAGAACACTTTCCTCAAAGATCGAAAATCTAATAGATTTTTCACATGTCCCTGAAGATGCACATATCTCTGAGTCTTCAACTCCCCTACTTAGTCTGTACAATATCTTCAGAAGACGCAGATACTCAATCCGATCCATTGCCAGACTCATTACTTCCCGAAGACCTCCTGAAAAAGAATTTGTTCAGTCCTCTCGAATGAAACAATGTTCACTTGTGGCAACATCAGAAGAACAATATGTGACAATAGAAATACCAAAAGAATTAATCCGTCATTGGCAACATGAAGGATACACTCACCTACATTATGGGGCCATCAGACTCATTCTTTACCTCCATGGAAGAAGAGGCCTTCCTGTCTCTGCCAAGGTCTCTCTTTTAGATTCCAGCTTTCTTCACTATGAAAATGCTGTCATAGGAACAATACTCACCACCTTACATGCAGGAAGCGTAGTTCTTACTTTGTTTCCTAATTATAATGTCAGCCTGAGAGATCCAACCGTGCCCCAAAGACTTAGAGTGCAAGTACAGATAACGGGAGCTGGATAAGTAGCTGAAGCCCTTAGTGCAACGCTACATCATCAAATTATCTATAGGTTGCAGAATCATGCAGTCAACCTATCTTCACCCTCGGGTACTGAAGGCGCTTTGTTTGTTATGGCTAACCCCCATGAAGAGAGCCCATCTATAGTCCAGATCCCCAGAAATATTTCCAAACAATAGTTAAAGGAACAGATTCCTCTACAATGGGTGACTAATTATGAAAAGCTACACGAGAGTGAAAAACCTCTCCAGACTTCTGAAGCTACCTTCAGGAGATCAGTAGACGGAACAGTCAGAACCATTTTCAAGCAACTAGGAGATGAAGCCAGTACCAACTCCTCTCAAATTTATCAGTCCATGATGATCCGACCAGTCACCAAGGAGAAGAAAATCCCTATCTGGGGAGTTCTTCCCAATGGAAAGCCTATATTCACAGATAAAATCAATGGTCATTTCATATGGGATGTTGATCCTTCTATGTGTGATCCAGATTGTGAAAGCAGCATGGATGACGACAGTTTCGAAGACGATGAATTAGACGAGGAAAACACAGATCATGAAGATTACTGCAGACCTTTTCCTCCTCCTAGAAGAAGATCAGATCCCTCCTCTAGACCATGGATTGACATTCATGAACCCAAAGAACCAGATCCTTTGTGGTTTCAGAAACGATGTGCAGAAATCCTGGGAAAAAAAGAAAGTTTCTCCTTCCTCACTAAGATTTCTCAGTCTCCAATCCCTTGTTTTATGATTTTTGGATCCAATTACGAACAAGAATTTCCTTCTTTGGAAAGAAAGGTAGATCCTACCACTAGGATCAGCACCAAGCCGAATATCTCTCCATCAGAGATAGGACCCGATGGGAGGTCTAAACCTTTAACTCAAGCAGAAGAGGTGCTCAACTGGCAAACAGAGAATGCTAAAGTTCAAAACTTTATGCTTAGAAGAATTGATCAAAATATAGATGGACTCTCATCACAAGTGAAGAATACAGATGCAAGATTAAAGCTCCTCTCTAAAAGAATGAAAGAACATTATGTTCATCTTACAGCTGAGATCTCTAGATTAGAAGAAGAATGGAAAAGGACCACATTTGGTGAAGCTTCCCATGCCATAGAAAGAGAGATCAAGAAGCTGAAGGCACAACTCCATGACTTGGATCATTATATCGAGTCAAAAATAAAAGAAAAGGAATCCTCATTCCCTGATACTCTCAGCCCTCCTCCTTTCACCCCATATCGGCCCTTATTCCAACCATCTTCCTCTACAGGTCACAAATCCAGACAAACATATTCTCTCCCAACCGCTACAACATTTAGAAACAAACAAAAACCCAAAACCTCTATACCTCCAGTTTCTACTCAGGAAACCAGGAAAACTCCTACTCAAACTCTGTCACAATCCCCTATGGATTCATCTAAGAAGGAAGACTATTTCCAGGATTCTCAGGATCCATACGCTCAGTTCACTATTGAAAATACCAGCATAAGATCTTCTGAATACACATCCTCTGACGAAAACACTGAAAATTACTCTGATAATTATTCAGAGTCTTCTGATGAATATGCTAACGTACTCATGGCCAACACAACAAGTTCCAGTACAAGACAAGAACCCATATATGAGTCTCCTGAAGAAATTGATCCACCTTTAAGAGATAATCCCTTCAAACCTAATAGTGGGCCATGGTTTTCCATAGACGACCTCTATCCTAATCAATGGAGAGCCAAACTTATTGAATTCGGAGCCTGGTGGGACACTAAACTCATCAAAGATGAAGATTCCTACAAGGTCATAGAAGAGTTTTGTTGTCGAATGACTGGAACTCTGAAAGAATGGTATCACAACCTAGGACCTGTCAGGCAAGACCAATTTCATAACTTGGGATCAACTGCTGCAATTTTAGGAGTCCTCCATGAAGAGTTTATTGGAGATGGAGTTGTCATTGATAGGAAGATGCGACAAGAGTTTTTTGAGATGAAGTGTTGCTCCCTGAACATGAAAGATTTAGATAGGCATTTCAAACGAATGCTACAACGATTTTATTTGCTACAACGATTTTATCCCTGAACATGAAAGAGCAAATGATATCAGTCTAAAAAATACGTATGTGGCCTCTCTTCCAGCCTAATTGCAACCATAATTAAACAGAATGGCCATGGCAGCCCAGAAGGACTTCTCCACCATGACAATGGGACAAATCCACCAGATGACTAAAGAGGCTGTTGATAAGTTATGTAGGCAACACCAATATTTCTCTGATTTGATGAATAATAAAGGGAAATTTGGAAAAGGCCTGCAAAAAATCTTATATGGAGATAAAATGCAAAGACAAATTCAGTTTCCAGAGCAAGAAAAGTAAGAGAGAAAAACCTTGCAAAAGAAAAGAGAAGAATCTCAAGTTTTTCAAGAAGAGAAATTTTAGGAAAAAGCCCCAAGGACAAAGGTGTTATTTGTGTGGCAAAAAGGGACATTTTTCTAAGTCTTGTCCTAACAAAGTAGATAAGGCCATTAAAATTGTCACGTCAATCAAGATTAGAGATGAAGAAGTTGAGTCACTTTATTCAGAACAATCTTCCCCTGATGAAGATACAACTTTCGCACTAAGAAATTCCTCTGAGGAAGAATATTCTGAAGAAGAAACACTTCCAATTTTCTCGACCGAAGAAATAAATAGCCTCAATCCATCTCCTCCTCATCCCAATATTGAAGTTCAGATTCTTCCAACAAAGTTCAACAAGCCTGTCAAAGCAATCGCATACATTGACACTGGAGCAGAAAAGACAATGGTGAATCCCGACATCCTTCCTTAAGAACTCTGGTAAAAAAAGACATCATATTTTATGGCTATTGATGGGAAGATATTCAAAACTAAGCTCATCACCAAAACTTTTATCGGAATCAAATTTTTCCCTGGTTGCATCATTTGGGCCAAAGTAATAGGCAGCAAGCTTCCTGGCAAGGATATTTTGATTGACATGGATATATTCTCTAAGGCAGACAAATTACAGATACTGCCCTCCGGTCTAAAATATAAAAGGGACTTCAAATCTTTTGTAGAAACCTCTACACTATTCTCTCTTTCAACATCCCTTTCAGAAATGGAAGAGATAAAAAAGAAGTTACTCTCTTTATGCGCTGATAATCATGGAGGATTTTCTCACCCAACACCTCTATGGAAAAATCCAAACTTCTTTGTTAAACTCCCCTTCAAGCTTAATGAGGATGTTAATCCTACAAAAGCTACACATCCTGGAATGACACCATCTGATCTACAACTAGCCAGACAAGAATGCCAAGAACTTTTAACACAAGGTTTGATAGAACCCACACATTCCAACTAGGCATGTCAAGCCTTTTATGTGGAAAAAATATCAGAACGGGTAAGGGGAAAAAAGAGGTTAGTAATTGATTACAAGCCCTTAAATCATATTCCCAAAGCCTCTTCTCTCCCCATCCTACTGAAAGAATCCAATATTTTTTCAAAATTTGATTGAAAATCCAGATTCTGGCAGATAGGTATTGATCCTTCTAAAAGACATAAAACAACCTTTTGTATACCCAATGCCGAATACCAGTGGACAGTTTTCCCATTTGGCCTCAAAGTCGCTCCCTCTTTGTTCCAAAAAGCCATGACAAGAATCTTTGAACCAATCTTGGAAAATGCTATCATCTACATTGATGATATTCTCCTTTCCTCCAAAGACATAGTAACCCATAAAAAATTATTAGACCAGTTCTTCAATTTAGCCGACCAATACGGGATAATGCTTGCTGAAAAGAAAATCCACCTAGCCCAGTCTGAAATTGATTTTCTAGGGATGCACTTTTCTAAGGGTTTCTATCAGCCACAGAAACATATAGCAGAAGAACTCCTTAGATTCCCTGATCACTCACTAACCACCAAACAAATCCAACAGTTTTTAGGAATCCTCAACTACATCAGAGACTTCATCCCCAAAGCTGCAAAATATATCAGTCCTCTGTCCAAACTACTAAAAAAGAATCCCCCTCCTTGGGGAGTAGAGCAAACTGAAGCCGTGCAGCAAATAAAAAAGATACCCAAAATCCTCCTGCTCTTAGGATCCCTGGTGATGGAAACAGAATTCTCCAAACAGATGCAAGTGATAGATACTGGGGAGTAGTCCTGATAGAAGAAATCCATGACAAGAAATTCTATTGTGGACATGCAAGTGGACAATTTAAAGAGGCTGAGGTCCACTACCACACCACATACAAGGAAGCTCTTGCAGTCAAAAATGGAATAAAAAAGTTTGATTTCCACCTCATAGGTTTTCAGTTCGAAGTATAGATGAACAACTCCTCATTCCCAAAAATCCTTGAATTCAAAAACAAAATGCCTCCAGACCCTCAGATATTGAGACTCAAGGATTGGTTCTCTCGATATGATTTCACTGTAAAACATATCAAAGGCAACAAAAATCTCATTCCAGATTTTCTATCTCGACCAACAAAAGTTGTACAAATGATTACCAAGACTCACAGTTTCCCTTTGATTTTCATGGTAAGACCTTTACCCAATTGTGCCAAAACCCAAAAGCTTTATCCTCCAAGGTTAACTCCCAGAACCCTAAAAGATATTTTGGATTATGCTAAATCCAGATACTTCTTTTTCCTGCATGAGACATTAAAATTTAAGGTCATTCATCCTACTGCATTTGATCCCACAAACCCAAACGGAAATGTTTTTGATTTATTCTGTGACATTGGATGGGATCTTTGTGAACCCTCATTATGGGCTATATGGTGCAAAACAGTACAACATCCCACTCCCATTGCCTTGCAGACAAAAAGGGCCTATCAAATTCTGACAAATCCTCTCAAGCATGAATTTTTGTTTTGGACTGTACTCGAATGGTTTAGTCCTATCACCTGGTGGAGGTCAGAATTGGAACAGATACTCTCATATCAGGAAAATCAGAGAAAGACAAATGCACAAGCATTAGTCTCCATCTTTATTGTCTACAAGCCCTATGCAATTAACCCCTCTGGGCAATTATTCTCACAGAATCATGCTTATACTTGGGGAACTTTCAAAGAATGTCCATTAAACGACAGCTATAAAAGGCAATTAAAAAGACATCTTCAAGAGACTAATCTCAGTGGTCATTCCCCTTCGAACATGCTAATTCCATCTAGTTCCGGAAACCGGCAAATCACTATTTGCTCGGAGTATCATATCCCAACACAATTGTTTCAGAGAACTGAGGATCTGGTATTGATGAAGGTTGAAAAACAGTTCTTTTCATATGTCAATTCAGACCAAATTACGCCCTTTACTACTTGGAATGAGCCTAGAATCAAGCAAAACTCAATAAACGAGTCTGTAGAGAGTCAAAAGTTGTTTTTAGCGATTTTATGCTTGTTTTGCATTTTTTTAATCTATTTTGAGAAAGTGAAGAATGGAGTTAAAGATACAGGTCGTTGACTCAAGAAAAGAGCAGAAAAATGAAGATTTAAAGAGTCGACGCACCGCCCGACGGCACACTTAAACCGCCGGGCGGTCCAGGACGAAGAGTAGGCATAGCGATTGACGCTGGGCGGTTTTGAGGGAAACCGCCGGGCGGTGGCGATTGCCGTCGGGCGGTTTGGAGGATTATAGGAAACCGTCGGGCGGCACACTTAAACCGACGGGTGGTGGCTCGCTGGGCTTGGGCCTGTTTTCTGTTGCACTCCTCACCTTTAAATACCCCTATTTCGAGTTCAGAGTTATTCTTTTGACAAGGGAGAATGACCAGACCTAATTTTGCTCTCTGGAGAGGATCTCTTGGATGCTTAGCCTCCTTTTCATCTTTTCTAGGGTTTGCTCTTCCATTCTTCTTCCATTTTTCATCTAGTTTCACCATGTCTATGGTGAACTAAACCCTATTGTTGTTGGGGGAAACAATGTAATCTTTTGTTACTCTCTTTTATTGTAACTCTTGATTATTTACATGGTCTCCATATGTTTTGATTGATAATTGTTGTGTTATCATCTGTGCTTAAGGCCTTTATCGTTTAACTCATTCGGCAACTGATGTTTGTCTTTATTGATATAGGGACGTACAGTAATGACATGAACTGGTGAGTAATTTCTTGATTTTGCAATACAACCTAGGGATAGGGGTAGGACGATCAATTGCGCTAACTTCTGTTTATAATGTAGTATTAATTGCTAGGGGAGGCTAGGGATAGCAAGCCAGTAGTTAATATTAGGCTCTTTCCCCCGAGGGATCGGGTTAAGGGGAGGCTAAGAAAGTCGCATAACAATTAATTAATCAAACTAATATTCAAGAGGAGTAGATAAGAGAGGGCGGATTAGATGAAATTGTAAACCCCCAACAACATCCATTCATNAGATAAGAGAGGGCGGATTAGATGAAATTGTAAACCCCCAACAACATCCATTCATCCATTGTTTTCTTTTGTCAATTGAATCAACTTTATTTTGCATGTTAATATTTTGTTCTCAAATCCAATTTATTAATTTTTATTTTCAAGTGTTATTATTTTAATTCACGTGAACGAGAAAGCCTTTCGAGTCTCTTGGGAAAACGATACTTGGTCTTACCATTTATATTACTTGTACGATTTGGTACACTTGCCAATTTGTCAACAGGTATGTCCTGAAGAAGATGAAAGTCCAAATGACTTGATGGATGAAGATTCAGATGACCCCAACCTCTCGCCAAGTCACGAGCCTATCTATAAATAATAAAGACACTACAGGCCTATTATACTATAATGGTCCCAAATAATGTTGTAAGATATAGTGGACCCAATGTAATCTAGATAAGAGAAGATTATGTGTGTAATCTAGATAAGATAAAGTATGACATGTAAGAAAAGGTTTGTTATCAGGATAAGGTGGGCCCAAGGTAATCCACATGAGCCAATTACCTTAGGGAAAATCCTTATCCCATAAGATGTAAGATAAGGTTTGTTATACTTTTCTCCTCTATATAAGGAGACATCATCCTTGTGAAGAGGCAGAAGCAACAAAATAAGATCCTTTGAGTTTCTTCAACAAATATGAGTTGCTAAATCTCTCTTCTTCTCTCTCGAAAATCATCTTCTTTATTATGTCTTGGTTTTAGAAGATTAGAGAAGGCAAGGAAATGGCTTATTTCAGAGTAAGTATTCTCTGCACTTGCCTCTATAAGAGGATCTTGTGCATCAGAAAGCTCCGAATAAAAGGCGTATTTTTGAGTAAGTATGCTCTGCACTTGCCTCTATAAGGGGATCCTATGCATCAGAAAACTCCGAATATGGTCCTTGAATACCATACTGTGTCCATAAGGAGGAATAATGTAACATTCTAGCAGGCCTGGATTTCCAGGTGCTCTTAGTGAGCTAGACTGCCGCGTTGTTAATATCTTGTGCGGTAGATAATAAAGTATATTCGGATGGAATCATTGGAAAAGGGCTTAAAACAGAATGATGATAGAAGCCCAAAGTACTATGATTCCTTTGGTTATGCGGTATTATCTCCGACACGAGATCAAATGGTATCAGAGCCAAAAGGAAAGCCAGTTTCCTTCCTTGTCTTCTCTAATAACAGGAACCATGATATAATATGGATATGAGTGAGTAGAGAGAGATTTGTACAACCCATGGAAACACCTACAATACCTCACATAACAATAAAACTCTGAAGCTCAATACCTACATAATCATGCTTTCTCACTTCTCACATGAATCCTACTTAGCATCAAAATCACAATCATGAATCACTTACTCATCTGTTCACATATCTAGTTAACCATCAACCTGGATATCAACATTCACACATTCTCAATCATCATCCACAATCAATCATCAATAGGAAACAACTCATCATGCAATAAAATTGAACCATTATCCAAATAAGTTTACAAGTCAAGCATAGACTCAAACATAAATTCAACCTATACTACTAATTCAAAGTGATAAAACCTGGGTTGCCTCCCAAAAGCGCTTGTTTAACGTCACGAGCCTGACCCAGACCTCACAGATCCACCAACATCAGTACGGTGGAAAACTGCTCCACTTCTCCTCCTAAATACTGTTTGAGCCTCTGACCATTTACAACCCAATTTCTCTCCTTATTTGTAGTCTCCAATTCCACAGTTCCGTTCGGATATACCTGTTTTATCACAAAGGGTCCCGACCATTTTGATTTCAGCTTCCCAGGAAATAACTTCAGCCGTAAATTAAATAGTAACACTTGTTGTCCTGGAGTGAAGACTCTCTTTATTAGCTTTTTATCATGATAAAATTTCACCTTTTCTTTATAATTCCTGCATGTAACCGCACCTCTTCAAGTTATAACAATTGATTTCTTCGTTTGCTTTGAGTTTCATGAGGATCAAAATTTAAAAATTTCAAAGCCCACAAAGCCTTATGTTCCATCTCTACTGGCAAGTGACATGCTTTCCCACACACCATCTGAAAAGGTGATAATCCCAATGAAGTCTTCATAGCCGTCCTGTATGCCCAAAGAGCATCATCTAATTTCTGTGACCAATCTTTTCGTGAAAAAGCAATTGTCTTCTCTAATATCCTCTTAATTACCCGATTGGAAACTTCAGCTTGACCATTCGTTTGTGGATGATAGGGTGCAGCCACTTTATGTTTCACCCCATAATGTCTAAGTACCTTAGCAAGTTGAGCATTACAAAAATGAGACCCCCCATCACTAATAAGTACCCTAGGGGTTCCAAAACGTGAGAAAATTTGCCTTTTCAAAAATTTGCCTTTGGACATGCTAGAGCTTCCACCCATTTACTCACATAATCAACAACCACCAAAATATATTCATTATTGAATGATGGTGGAAAAGGGCCAACAAAATCAATACCCCAACAATCAAAAACTTCAACTTCCAAAATACCTTGTAATGGCATCTCATGCCTTTTTGAAATAGCTCCTGTCCTTTGACACTTATCACAATTCCTAGCATGATTATGTGTGTCTTTGAATAAAGTAGGCCAATAAAATCCTGACTGAAGAATTTTTGCAGTTGTTCACTCCCCATTATAATGCCCTCCATAAGAAGAATTATGACAATGCCAAAGGATTCCTTCTACCTCTTCATTAGTTACGCATCTCCTTAAAAGATTATCTACTCCAATCTTAAATAAATACGGATCATCCCATATAAATTGCTTAGCTTCAGAATAAAACTTCTTTTTCTGTTGCCAATTTAATTCTTCAGGGATAACACCTGCAACTTTAAAATTAGCCATATCAGCAAACCATGGCCTTTGTTGAATATACAAAAGAGTTTCATCTGAAAAAGACTCCTAGACTTCCTTCTCCTTACTTGTTACTTCCGTGTTAACCAGTCGATATAAGTGATCAACTATCAAATTCTCACTTTCCTTTTTATCCCGAATTTCTATGTCAAATTCTTGTAACAAAAGTACCAACCTGATTAACCGTGGCTTTAAATTTGGCTTTGTTAACAAGTACTTTATAGTTGCATGATCCTTATAAACTATAACTTTAGATCCAATGAGATAAGATCTAAATTTCTCCAGTGCATGGACTATGGCCAAAAATTCTTTCTTTGTGGTAGCATAATTTAACTGGGCTTCATTTAAGACTTTACTTGCATAGTAAGTAGCATGAAATACTTTTTCTCTTCTTTGACCCAATACTGCACCTATAGCATAGTCACTAGCATCACATATAAGTTCAAAATCTTTATTCCAGTCTGGAGCTACAATTACTAGAGCAGAAATTAAGCTTTTCTTTAGAACATCAAAAGCTTGCAAACATTTAGGACTCATCTCAAATGATGTATCCTTCACTAGCAAATTACTCAATGGCTTAGCAATCTTTGAAAAGTCTTTAATAAATCTTCGATAGAAACCAGCATGGCCTAAAAAACTCCGGATTCCTTTCACATTTGATGGTGGTGGAAGCTTTTCAATTACCTCCACTTTAGCTTTGTCAACTTCAATCCCCTTAGCCGAAATTTTGTGTCCCAACACAATTCCTTCAGTAACCATAAAATGGCATTTTTCCCTATTCAATAAAAGATTTGTTTGGACACACCTTTTAAGAACTACATCTAAGTTGTTTAAACATCTCTGAAAAGAATCTCCAAATACTGAAAAATCATCCATGAAGACTTCTATGCTTTTCTCCATAAATTCCGCAAAGATGGCTTGCATACACCTTTGAAATGTGGCAGGTGCATTACATAATCCAAATGGCATTTTTCTATAGGAAAATATACCAAAAGGACATGTGAAAGTTGTTTTCTCTTGATCTTCAGGATTTACCACAATTTGATTATATCTAGAATAACCATCAAGGAAGCAATAATATGCTTGTCCAGCTAGTCTTTCTAGCATCTGGTCCATAAAGGGTAAAGGAAAATGATCTTTTCTAGTAGTTGTATTAAGCTTCCTATAATCTATACAAATCCGCCACCTAGTAATTGTTCGCGTAGGAATTAATTCATTTTTCTCATTATGAATTACTATCGTTCCTCCTTTCTTTGGCACTACTTGAACTGGACTTACCCATTTACTATCAGATATTGGGTATATAATTCCTGCTTCTAGTAACTTCAACACTTCCTTTCTTACAACTTCTTTCATAACTGGATTTAATCTTCTTTGTGGTTGAGCCCCTGGTCGATAATCACTCTCCATAAGGATCCTGTGCATACAATATGTAGGGCTTATTCCCTTAAGATCTGAAATTGACCATCTTATAGCACCTTTAAGACTTCCACCAACTTTTCTTCTTCTTTTGGAGATAATAATGTACTAATAATGACTGACTTCCCTCCATTAGCTTCCAAAAATACATACTTCAAATGTGGTTGTAGTTCTTTCAATTCAAGCTTGATTTCCTTTACTTTCTCCTTGGGATCAATTCGTTCAAAATTGGCCTCTTCTATTGGGATTTCTTTTGTTTCCTCCAATTCACGGACACATTCTTCAATCATTTTCTCTTCTTCTTCATCCAAATCTTCATTTTTATTAATGAGCAACCTCTCCAATGCAGATGCTCACTTTCACTCTAGGAATGTTTCCACTTTTGAATTTTGTCTTTTCCTTGCTTGTTCCAGCCATGAATCACCATGAGAATGAAGGATATTTGAGATTATTTTCTTTGCTTTTACTTTGCTTACATGGCACCTTGGGTGAAGCACCTTAAGTATCTTTCATTTACACTTTGGTTTGAAGCCTTGTTTTTGGCAATTCAACTTGTAGTTCACGTAAATTGTGTCTTGGTGTGTGGTTCCATTTTATTTTTCTGCATGGGAAGAGTGAGAGGACGAATTTATGGTGTTTGGAAGGCACATGTTAATTTCCTTGAAAAATGGTGCACATGGGAGAAGAAGTCAACACATTTTGTGGCTTAT
>NC_028358.1:19141097-19146886 GCF_000741045.1 Vigna radiata var. radiata | reverse complement strand
ATTTGTTAATTGCACCTTGGTTCACATAAATTACTAGAAGTTAAATAGGCTTGTTAATTTCTCTTGTTTTCACTTAGTTCAATTAGTAGGTTGAGTTGTTTTTCATCCACTTAATTTAGTGTTGCATTTTAATGGCTTTAATTGTGTTTGGATATTTATCTATTGTAGTGTTCAATTTACTTTTTTCGTTCACTACGTTATCTATTTTGTTTGGTTTCTTTACCTTCTTGCATTTCCATTTTCCTCACTAGGTTTAGAGATAGTTTGGTCTCAATGTAGAATCTTTCGGTCATCTGTAGGACCGTTCGGTCTTCATGCTTTATCCATTTATTTCAAAGCTTTCAAGTATGTTTCGTTGCTTTTAATTTTCAGTTTTAATTTAATTTAATTTTCCTTGTAAAAACCTTTCACAACCCCCCCACTTCGTGTTAGACCTAAGACTCAAACCACATTTGGTCCTTGAGAGACGACCCAGGGGTCATTCCCTAGCTATACTGCATTTTTCATATGCAATCAAGTTTGTATGGGCCGCGACACCCATCAAAATTTTGGCGCCGTTGCCGGGGACCAACGGTTCGATTTTAGGTCTTTTGTTGTGTTAGTGTGTGTTGTGTTTTGTCTTGTGTTTTGAGAGTGATGTTCTGTTTTGTGTGTTCATCATTGTGTGTTGCATTTAGGTAGCTTTAGTTGCATATTTTCATTGCATTCTTCTTTTCCCCCTTTTACATGTCTACCTATTTTGGTGATGTGAGTTATGCTTATTCTGCCTGTGTCTATGACTCTACTTCTGCATTTGACTCTGATATTGCTTGTGGTGTATACTCTGCTGATTTCTATGTTGAGAACAGAACGGTTCCTCCTCCATCTCATGAGAGTGCTCCTAGAGAGCCGTTTCCACTTGATAAGGAGGATATTTGTTGTGTTTTCAACACTGGTCTGATACACTTGCTGCCTAGGTTTCATGGTTTTGCAGGTGAATGCCCACATAGACATTTGGAGGATTTCTACACATTATGCTCTTTAATGAAACCTCTAGATGTCCCGGATGAAGACATGTTCTTAAGGGCATTTGAGTACTCATTACATAGAGCGGCAAGGGATTGATGTTGTTGTCTTATTCCGGGATCCGTCACCAGTTGGGAAGATCTTGAGCATCAGTTTCTTGACAAATTCTCCCTTGTGCGGTATGGTTATAGCGACGATCCTGGGTGGACGAACCCTAACTTGGGATGGTATGGTAATTCAGAGCATCAATATCAGGAACCATCATTCCAGACTCTTTGTATGCCTTCTCTGCCTGTTCAGGAACCACAACAGCCGCAGTTTCATGAGCCGACCCATTCTTTATCAGCTGTTGGCAGGAAATTGGAAAGCAAGCTTGATTCTCTTGAGAGTTTGGTGACACAGCTGGCATCGAACCAGAGACCAACACCTCCATCTGCATCTGTTGCACGACGGTGTGCTATATGTTCTTCCAGTGACCACTATATGGATGTCTGCCCTTCTTTTCACCACTTTGTTGCTCTTGATGCGCCTCAAGCTTATGCTCCAGACATATACAACAAGCAGCCACAACAAAAAAATCAGAGGAAAGAGGAACAACAAGAGGCATCTACCCGACCACCTTCCAAATCTTCTACTTCTTCTAAGCCAAAATTGAATGAGTTGTGGGGGCAGATAGCCAGGAAGGCCATTGAGGAACAATCTCGTGTTTTAGAGGGACCTCTAATTCAGACTGTTCAGATTACTGATGATGTCAGTGTCACCCGCATAGGGAATGAGGAGCAGAGTCATGAGCCTACTATTGCACCATCTACTTTCCTACACTCCTATGTCCCTGCTCTTGCGCCTGAGGATGNAGTGGATCATTCTGCTGTTATTGGTGAGATGAATCATGAATCAACCCAGGTTTTCTCTAAACTTGAAATCCCACTTGATTTGCCTGAGTTGTTCATGCATTCAGATATTCTTGATTCTGCTGTAGATTCACATGTTAGTGCTGACTTGGATATAGAAACTGTGAAAACTGAAGATGTTTTAGACTTAGGATTAAATGTTGATCTTTCACAGTTTTCTGAAAATTTTACATGTAGTTCTGAAGTTGGTTCTTGCTCTATTTGTGTTGAAATTAATTTTGTGATACAACCAGTTTCCAACTTTATAATTGGTGATACTAACTGTAAATCTGATGAAAATATTGAGGAACAGGAAGATATAAGCGCCACTTTTGAGATAGGTAGACCACTTTCACCCTCCACCACGTTAGCCACATCTAGGGTAGTGAAGGTAAACATACCTGAGATAGATTCTATTGTTGATGATTATGATGACGATGGGTATGTTGATGATTATATTGTTGATGAGCATGATTTTCACTCTCCTTCTTTGCATGATGAGAACCACTTTTTGCTATCAGATATGAATGTTTGTTTTCCATGCACTGAACATGAATCTGAGACTGTTGTTAATATAGTTTCTGAATTTGAAAGTGATTCATGTTCTGAGAGTATATCTGAGGGTCAGCTTGTTACACTGAGATTGGGTGTTATACCTCTGCATGTTATTTCTGTAGAACCACATTGCACTAACCATGTTGTAGGAGGTACACATGAGTTTGATCAACAAACACCCACGGTGGAAGACAAGAGTGCCAGNGTACACAAAAGCTTGAATATCAATGGGCACCAGCTGAACCCACTCATCAACAATCGCTGCTTCTTAGATCCAGCTATGGAGGACATCTCCTTGCTTGATCAAATCTGGAGACTGAAGAAATTCTTCCTCAAGACTTCCTTGCTGACTCTAGTGATGGAGAACATCTCCCTGATAGTCCAAAATTGGCAACTGCCACCATGATTAGGGGAGTCTTCTTGTTTCTCTTCCCCTTTTTCTCACTTGAATTGCACTTGTCCTTGATCTGTTGATTGTTATTATTTCTGATCTTATGCTTGTGACAAATTGAGGACACTGTGTTGTTTAAGTGTGGTCTATTGGGGGAGACGTTGATTTGTCTTTGATTAGTTTCTATTTTCTGCGTTAAAATTTTTGTTTTCTAGGTAGTTTTGTTGTGTCTTGTGTATAGTTTGCATGTTTTTCTTGAATTTTTGACTATGATTAGGTTGTCAGTTTTCTTTCACTGCATTGATACTCTGATTTGTTGGATTCCTTGTTTTTCTTTGCTTGGAAGATGATCATGATGTTTGAGAGTTGATTTGATTGTGAGAGAAATACCCTGTGTGATATTTGAGCCACTTGATGATCTTTCTTGTGTGTGATATGTCTCTTGATTGCTTGCACATATGCCTTGGCTTNACTCTGTTGATAATTCTTGACTCATGTGCATGTTTGAAAATGATAAAGGCGTTTTATTGATTGAGCCTCTTTAGCCAGATAACCTACCCTGTTTTGAATCTTTGTTAGCCCTTTGAGCCTATACTTTCCCCCATTTCTTTGTTTTGAAGCTTATACACTAGCCCTAAGTGAAAAACCATGATTACCTTAACCTTAGGGAATTTTGGAGCTTTGGAATTGTTTTGGGAATAAGTGTGGTCTCCTGGAGTTGCAGATGAATTGGCTAGTGAGTTCTCTTCTTGTTTTTGTTGTGTACATATGATGTAGCTTGTCCCTAGAAATTGGGTGTGCTTGAATGTGTTTACACTTGTTCCCCTTTGCTCCTCTGTTCCTTATGGTTTGTAGCTTCTTATCCAGATGTATCCTCCCTTATCCTTGGCCCCGTTACAACCATGAAAAGACCTTTTGATTTAAACATGCACATGTGTTTGAGTGTTGATATTAGAGGCTTGCCAAGTCTGTTTGTGTGTGCTTTCTTGAGTGCATCGACTGACATTAATTTACCTTAGAGACTTGAGAGAAACACTGATAGTGTGCATCCGTGAGGCTCTGTTGCTTTTGATTCATCTCTTGAACTTATTGACTGTTTTCCATGTACTGAACTGTTTGGATGATTCTGTGAGTATCTGCTTTCATTGATTCTGTGTGGGATTTTGCCTATGCTTTTCACTGTCCAGATTTTGTGAGAATTGTGCAACTCTGATTCTGTTTTGTGNTTGAGCCTATACTTTCCCCCATTTCTTTGTTTTGAAGCTTATACACTAGCCCTAAGTGAAAAACCATGATTACCTTAACCTTAGGGAATTTTGGAGCTTTGGAATTGTTTTGGGAATAAGTGTGGTCTCCTGGAGTTGCAGATGAATTGGCTAGTGAGTTCTCTTCTTGTTTTTGTTGTGTACATATGATGTAGCTTGTCCCTAGAAATTGGGTGTGCTTGAATGTGTTTACACTTGTTCCCCTTTGCTCCTCTGTTCCTTATGGTTTGTAGCTTCTTATCCAGATGTATCCTCCCTTATCCTTGGCCCCGTTACAACCATGAAAAGACCTTTTGATTTAAACATGCACATGTGTTTGAGTGTTGATATTAGAGGCTTGCCAAGTCTGTTTGTGTGTGCTTTCTTGAGTGCATCGACTGACATTAATTTACCTTAGAGACTTGAGAGAAACACTGATAGTGTGCATCCGTGAGGCTCTGTTGCTTTTGATTCATCTCTTGAACTTATTGACTGTTTTCCATGTACTGAACTGTTTGGATGATTCTGTGAGTATCTGCTTTCATTGATTCTGTGTGGGATTTTGCCTATGCTTTTCACTGTCCAGATTTTGTGAGAATTGTGCAACTCTGATTCTGTTTTGTGAGTCTTTGTTATCTGTCTGCCGAGTCTGTGTCACCTCCCTGATGTTTGAGTAGTTCCCTGGTTTTCGTCTTGGTTTTGCCCAGGAGTGCAAAAGACTAAGTGTGGTCTATTTTGATGAGTGATTATTTCTTGAACTATATTTAGTTTACTGCACTTAAATAAACCTGGGAATTGTGTTTAATTGTCTATTATTTCCCTATTTTCCGAATTCTGCTTAATTTGGTCAGAAATTCGTAATTGTGCTAATTTGGGTTTTCTGAGCTGATTAAGTGCACTTTGGTTGAGTGGAATTTTTGGGAAACATCATTTGGAGCATTAGGGAAGGTGGCGTGATCATTCAAGACTCAACATTTAGTNATTTCCATTTTAATTAAGTTGTAATTTCGTTTTCTAGAAGCCCTTAATTAGAATTAGGTGTTTTGGACCCCTTTAGGGGCATTTTTGTATAAACCAATTGTGGGGACCATGTGGCATCCCTTTAGGGCTGACTTGTAGTGTGTGGACCCCACCAAAAATGAAAACTCTTGGTTCAAATAGAGGAGAAAACCGAGCCACACAACAACACTTCCATCTTTCATGTTTTTGGTTTCATTCTCCTAGGGTTTCTCTTGTTTCAGACATGCTCTCATGGGTGCTTGCTTGGTGCACGGTTTTGGACCATTTTCAATGAATATTATGCAGATTTTCTTCTTCCCTTGACTCACTCTCGGTTGTCTTAACTCATTGGTGGTGGAAATCCATTCATTCCTCCTTCCAATTGCTTGTTTTTTATGTTTGAAGCTTGAGCTTTTAAGCTTGTCTTTGCTTTTCCATGGTGGTTCTTGGTTTTGAGTGACTTTATATTTCGTTTTCCTCTCCTTTTCTTCTGTTCCTCACGTTTTTCTTTGCATTTTATTTGGTTGGATGATAAAAATGGAGTTCTATATGAGTTTTGGGTTGAATAAAGCTTAACTTGATGTGTGGGTGTTGTGGTTTGGACTCTTTCTCCTTGATTTTCGGTTTTGATGTTTGAAACAAGGATGGGACTAGATTTTGGTGTTGTTATTGTGGCTGGACAGAGCTGGAATTGATTGCTTGGTT
>NC_028358.1:19130700-19140247 GCF_000741045.1 Vigna radiata var. radiata | reverse complement strand
TAGGTTGAGTTTTTTTTCATCCACTTAATTTAGTGTTGCATTTTAATGGCTTTAATTGTGTTTGGATATTTATTTATTGCAGTGTTCAATTTACTTTTTCCGTTCACTACGTTATCTATTTTGTTTGGTTTCTTTACCTTCTTGCATTTCCATTTTCCTCACTTGGTTTAGAGATAGTTTGGTCTCAATGTAGAATCGTTCGGTCATCTATAGGACCGTTCGGTCTTCATGCTTTGTCCATTTATTTCAAAGCTTTCAAGTATGTTTGGTTGCTTTTAATTTTTAGTTTTAATTTAATTTTCCTTGTAAAAACCTTTCACAACCCCCACACTTCGTGTTAGACCTAAGACTAGAACCACATTTGGTCCTTGAGAGATGACCTAGGGGTCATTCCCTAGCTATACTGCATTTCTCATATGCAATCAAATTTGTATGGGCCGCGACACCCATCAGTAAGCCTCTGTACCGCCGGGCGGTATGCTGTGTCCTTGTGGTTTTTCTATATTATGAATGGGGGGAAATTTGTGCACTCATTTTGAAAATTTTAATGGATCTGAATATTTGTTGATGGATTAACTCTTGAGAATGGATTTCTATGGTTTATGGCATATTGTGTTTGTTATAGAGATGGCTTCAGCATCGCGCCGGACAAGAAACACTGCGGGCAAAAGGAAGATGCCAGAAAGCTCGAGAGAATTTGACTCTCAAAGGTTCCTCTCCAAGCAACATGAGGAACACTTTGCTACTGTACAAGAAAGGAGGTTCTTTATGGAGAGGAAAACCTCCTTTTTACCTGATTTGGTTCCAGAATTTGAGGAGGAAATTTTGAGGAGAGATTGGGAAAAATTGACGACTCACCCGGCACCTGCCAGTGTGGAGTTGGTGAAGGAGTTTTACACCAACGCGGTACCCAAAGGAAGAGTGGACGCTGGGAGATTTAGGAGCTTCGTGAGGGGGCATATTATCAGTTATGACCCCGACACAATTAACAGGTTCTTGGGAACAGAGTGGCCAGGGGAGCGATGCCAGTATGCGACTCATTCTGGTGTGCTTAATGATATAGTTGACATTGAGGAGGTTGTGTGCCTTCCGGGTAGACACTGTCAGACTAACGCTAGCGGTGCGCCGGTGAACATTCGACGGTTGGATATGACACCATTAGCCAGATACTGGATGGCGTTCACACATTCCAACATCCAACTGTGCTCCCATATCTCAGATATCACGATTCACAGGGTTCGTCTCATTTTCTGCTTAATGAGACAAATGGAGGTAAATGTCGGCCAAATCATTGCCGACGAGATTAGGAGTTGTGCTATGACTATTAGTAGCAGGATGCCATTGGGGCATCCATCTTTGGTCACTTTTCTGTGCCAGCAGGCTGGGGTGACATTGATGCAGCATACTTCCACCAGTTTTGTGTTGTTGCTGGAGTAGCAGGTGCAGCGGGGGCAGCACCCCGGAGGCAGCGTAGGAGAGCCACTGCTCAGCAGGAGCAGGTGCCCGATGAGGAACCAGCTCAGCACGCGGAACCCTTCCAGATGAGGGACATGTATATGTCCATGATGGAGGATCGGATGGAGGCCCTTCATAGAGGGCAGGTGACGACAACTGAAATGATTATTGGATTATATGACCATCCACCAGCACACAGCTGGACCATGGATGAGTTTCATACAATTGTGGCATGGCCTGAGCAACAAGCGCAGAGTAGTGGTTTTGGAGCAACTGGAGCTCCTAACACTGAGGAGGAGAACTTTGAGGACGCAGATGATGAGAGTGAGGAGGACTCTGATGACAGCATGGGCTGATAGCAGACATCTACTGAGGGATGTCTATAGACAGGACTTAGTTTTTCTTTCTTTCACTTTTGTTTTCTTTCTTTTATTTGTTTTATTTTGTTTCTGTTTAAATTCATAGGATCAGTTGAATTTTTATTTTTATTCTGGTGTGTACTTTTGGCTTTACTACTTGCTCTGAAAATGTTGGACCACCTGATGTGCTTGATGAATCTACTTGATGATTATTTGATGTGGAAGAGAAGTGAGTATAATGCATGATGATATCCAGGAAATAGATGGGTGATGAATTTATGATTGTGGTCATGATGCTGGGTATGGTGTATGAATGAATTTTGTGTGAGAAAGCATGTGTGTGAAATTTTGAACTCCAGAGTTTTTATTGTTGCATGTATTATTCACAGGAAAACATGGATGATATTGCCTTAGTCTTGATGATCGACTGAATTACATGTAGATGTCATATGATCAAGGCCATTTTTGAAAACCATTTTCTAGCCAAATTTTCACCCAAAGTGTTTGAAATATTATACCCTTTTTGAACCTTAGCCTTAAACAGGATGTGATCCCTTGTTTTGAAATTCTTTACCTTGAGTTGGGATGAGCTAACTTGTATGTGATGAAAAGGTTCAAATTTGGGGTTGTACGGGGGAAAATTGAAAACGCAAGTGAGAGGCATTGAGCTCAACTATTGTGAAAAGAGAAAATTCATGAGAAAAAGAGAAACGAAATTAAGAAAAGCATGAAGAAGAGCTAAATGCAAAAGAAAAAGAAAAGGGAAAAATTGGGAATGAGAGACATTGGTGAGAGTGGTGCTTAAATGTTGAATATTTTGTTAGCTCTCTTGATTCAAGGATTTTCCATTCTAGAAAAACCAATTCTTTCTTGTTAGCCGAACCTCATTACAAGCCTTGGGAAAGTCCTTTTGATGGCATTTGCGTGTAAAGATGTTGATTGTTTGAGATGAATGGCAATTTTGTTTCATGTGACTTGTGAACAATAGAGAGTTGGAGTGTCACCTTAACCACTTGAGTGATTGAGTAAAACACTTGCTTGGTATGAATTGTTAAATTTCATGAGTACATTTTTGCTTAGTGGATTGATAATTCATAGTGTATAACATCTATTGTGCAACCTATGGGTTGAAAGCATGCATGCATCTTATTTTGGATTTCACTGAGGATATTGAATTGGGTAGTTTTGTCATGTACCTTGGGATTGTTGAGGCATTGGATTAAATAGTATAAAGCCAAGTTTTGTTTTGTGTGATTGTTTTGTTTTGTTTTGCTTGAGGACAAGCAAAATTCTAAGTTTGGGGTGTTGATGAAGGTTGAAAAACAGTGATTTTCATATGTCAATTTGGACCAAATTACACCCTTTACTACTCGGAATGAGCTCAGAATCAAGCAAAACTGAATAAATGAGTCTAGAGAGAGTCAAAAGTTGTTTTTAGCGATTTTATGCTTATTTTGCATTGTTTTGTAGCTAATTTGAGAAAAGTAAGAATGGAGTTGAAGATACAGGTCGTTGACTCAAGAAAAGAGCAGAAAAATAAAGTTTTGAAGAGTCGACGTACCGCCCAGCGGCACACTTAAACCATTGGGCGGTCTAAGACGAGGAGTAGACATGGAAAATGTCACTGAGGGAAACCGCCGGGCGCCAGCGATTGCCGCCGGGTGGCGGCAGAAGGATATGGGAAACCGCCGGGCGGTGGCGATTGCCGCCAGGCGGTGGCGGCAAGTTATGGGAAACCGCCGAGCGACACACTTAAACCGCCCGGCGGTGGCTCGCTGGACTTGGGCCTGATTTTGACGCGCTCCACACCTATATATACCCCTACTACGAATTCAGAGTCATTCTTTTGACAGGGAAGAACGGCCAGACCTAATTGTTATATTGATGTTTGTCGTTATAGATATGGGGACGTACAGTAATGACATGAACTGGTGAGTAATCTCTTGATTTTGCAATACCACCTAAGGATAGGGGTAGGATGATCAATTGCGTTAACTTCTGTTTATAATGCGGTATTAATTGCTAGGGGAGGCTAGGGATAGCAAGCCAATAGTTAATATTAGGCCCTTTTCGCCGAGGAATCGGGTTAAGGGGAGGCTAAGAAAGTCGCATAACAATTGAATCAATCTAATATTCAAGGGTAGTATGTAAGAGAGAGCGGAATAGATGAAATTGTTATTACCCAACAACATCCATTCATCCATTGTTTTCGCTTGTCAATTCAATCAACCTTTATTTTGCACGTTAATATTTTTGCTCTCAAACCCAATTTATAAATTTTAATTTCTCAAGTCTTATTATTTTAATTCACGCGAAAGAGGAAGCCATACGAGTCTCTTGGGAAACGATACTTGGTCTTACCATTTATATTACTTGTACGATTTGGTACACTTGCCAATTTGTCAACAGCGCCTAAATTCACCGCTCAGCGGTTTGCCTTGTGCCACTTTGACCGCTCAGCGGTTTCCCTCTAATCCCTTTGAGCACTCAGCGGACCATTCTGGCGCTCAGCGGCTTGCTTGACCCTTCTTTTCATCATTTTCCTCCTTCTTTCATGGGTCTAAGTCCACCTTACTTCACTTCCATCTTTAATTCATCTAAAAACCCTGCAAAACAATGCAAAACAATGCAAAACAAGCATAATATCTCTAAAACTAACTTTTGACTCTCAAGAGACTCAACTAAGTGTTTTACTTGATATAAAGCTCATTCTAAGCCACAAAGGGTGTGTTTTACTATCAAATTTAAGCATTAAAATAATGGTTTTTAGACCGTTATCAATAAAGAATTTCACATTCCACTTAAGCATGTAAGCATGTTCCACAAATATATCAAACAATCAGCATAGGAACATACAACACAGTACATCGAACATGTTCAATAGATATAACAATCAATACAGCATAAGAACATGTAATGCAGCAACATGTGTACTGTTATTAAGCAAAGTGTTGTCATCATCAAAAACTAGGGTTATATAGAGTTTCTGTTGTCAACAATCTCAACAGAATGGTGTTGTTGGGGCTACGGTTTCATCCTAATCCACCCTCCTATATCTACTATTCTTATTAGATAAACCCTAGATTTGGTTTAGTTCACCATAATCATGGTGAAACTAGATGAATTGAATGGAAAGAATGAAAAGATAAACCCTAGATTTGGTAGATTGAAGCTTTCGCATCCAAAAGTCGCCTCCAAGGAGTGTAGAGAGTATTATGTCGTCTTTCTCTGTCAAACCATAACCCTAGAATTCGTCCAAGGTCTATTTATAACTCAGAAAAATAACAGAATTTTGGCTCAGGCCCATAAGTACAGCGTTCAGCGCTGGACTACCGCTCAACGGTACGTGCGAGACTCAAAATAGCGCTCAGCAGTGTCGCCCAAGCGAAAAACAGTGAAAAACTGGAAAACTGGCGCTCAGCACCACATGTGGCAAAACTGCACTTTAGTCAACTTTTCAGCATTCTGGTCAACTAGTTGACTTTTTTGGTTGACTGGTTGACTTTTTTGCATTTTGGTTGACTTTTCTGCATTGCAACTCTTTGATAATTCAACCCTTCTTTCAAATCATTCAATAAACCTACAAAATCAAGGGAAACCAAGCATAAAACCAAGAAAACCAACTTTGATCTTGTTCTTTAACTTAAGAAAAATGCATGATTTCAATCTAATTCTAAGTCATAAAGGGTGTGATTTAATATCAAAATTAAGTATGAAAAGAACGGTTTTTCAACCGTCATAAGCTACTATTACATTCGACTGTCCTATGACAGTTATAACAGTTAAGACAAAATAGTAGCAGTCCAATCAAACAAATTAATTCCTCATTCAATACATTTGACCAACATTCAATGCTCAACTAACTTTCAAAGATATAGTCGTTAAAGTTCATGAGCATAACAGAATTCCAAATCAAGCAACTAATACAGTCGAATGTGTGGTGCACACAGTCGACTTCGACACAATAGTTCACTTTGAAATTCTTTTCAATGCAAAATCTCACATAGCACTATTTCTGAAAATTTGTGCATAGTCACGAGCTTAATTCGAATTCACCCATAATGAAGTCGACTTACAGCTTGTAGTTATGCGACACAATGTAAGTTCATAGAAGTGCATGAGGTTTTTTTCTTTCAAAACATGTGTAATGCAACCAGATATGATGTAACATATACAAGCTCAATAAATGTGCATTCACATATCAAGATAAACACAAAAACATGTTCAACAAGATATCAATCAATAATCAATACAACATGTAACACATCAACAATACATGTGCTATTAAAAATTTGTTTTGCATCATAAAAAACCAGAGAGATATAGATTTTGTGTTGTCAACAATCTCAACAAAAAGAAATGTGAAATATCAAAGAATCAACAATTAAAATTGGTTAGAATAAAAAACTAGAATCAAATTCATATAAAATCAATGCATAAAGTGGTTGATCATATATTAGGAAGACATCTAGTTAAAATAAGCCCATCACAGGGTCTTAAAGTTCATTTCCAGAACCTAACAGTCAGTAATCATCATTCGTGTCATTAATACCACAATGAATCTAAATCTAATTCATGCGTCTACTCAATATCAGAGATGGAATCTATTCTAAATGCAATGGAAACCTACAAACTAATCTAAAACATATAAAATCCAAATTAAAATGAACTGAAAAAAGCAAAAATATGATTCACAATTTTTTTCTTCATTATACTCATCTCCAACTCAAGAAGACATCTCAGTCAGTCACGCTCACTATGGAGTCATGTAATTCCCTAAGGAATTTTAACTATGTGGAGTCACAGTGTAACACCCCGATTTTCGAGATGTCATGGTATAAAAAAAAATTTCGTAAAAAAATTCTTTAAGGCAATCAAACTTTATTTGATTAAAATGCGGAAGCAAAATATAATTATAAACATTGGCTGAAATTCTATAATATCATTTTTGCATAAAATACTCAGTTTGAAAAGTTTTAAACATAACAAGTATCAACCCCCGATATAAAAGGACCCAACTCTTGTCAGCTACTTCGATCCGGCCTTTATCTGCAATGCCATCTACTCCTGTACAAATATGATCATCGTAGGTGAAAACCACAACCACAGCATGCAAGGGTAGGCAACCAGAATTATCAAAACACACATATAATAATCATATTAACTAAAAAATATATAACCGTACAACATATTCCATCGCGAAAACAAAAAAAAAATCAATTGAGACACGCACACCAATCCAAAAATACTCTTAAAAATATATTATATATAACCATACAACATATTATATATACATACACACACACGTAACACCCAATATAATATAACACCAGTCCAAAAATCATCTCAAAGATTCACATACTTTCATGTTATCTCAATCACACTACAAAACTCTACAATTTCTTCTAAAGTAATACATCTCCACAGATAAAAATTAAGTTAATTACATACACAATATTATCATAAAATCTAAACCACCATTTAATTAACACTAAATAAACATTAAAACTATTTACTATATTTAGTTTATACTTTTATAGTTTATTCAGTTTTTGATGAGATTCTCAACAAAAATAAAACTTCTTATTATATTATAATAATTTCTAACTTCCTATAATATAATATTGAATTATATTTCAAAGGATTTATATATAAAAGTCCGTTATCTAAAATCTTTATTTTAAATATGTTATACATCATCCATTTAACACATAACAACACCGTAATTCCATAAACCAATATCACAAATTAATATTATAATAATACAAATCAAAACAACTTTATATATAATATAATATTACATAGCATACAAAATCACACTGAATAAACATATGATATAATATATAATATAGTATATAATATATTAGATGATATACTATTTATCAATCCTACGTTGACATAAAACCAACTGAATTCCCACAACAGCATACGTAACCCTCTGTCGCAACCGGAATCGCGACGGGACAACGATCCAAAAAGAAAACGATTTTGAAAAAAAAGGTTTGGAGTCGCCACCATAGTTTATTATGGAAAACTACAGAAAAACCATAAAATGATAAGGCAAGGTCCACGAAAACCAAAGATTGGGTTCGGGAGTCGGTTACGTGTAGGGAAGGTATTAGCACCCTACAACGCCTACCCGAAGGCAGTACCTTTAATTAAAAAATGCAAACTTGATGTGGTTTTTCAAAATGTTTAATTATCCCTGAAAATAAAATTCTAAAGAAACAAAAATATTTTTTTATTTTTTGCGCCCGACAAGGATCGACCTTGCTCCTACGTATTCTCAAAATGAGAAATCAGGGTTACGTAGTTCTAGTTGAGAGATTGTTTGTTGTTTGAAAATATGAATGTTTTCTATTTTTGGTATTTTTATGTAAGGAAGAAGAAAAGTTTTTCTAGCACAAGGACGATGTGAGCGATCACACATGTGCTTAAACCTTTAAAATATTTTTGATTATTTTATAAAAAGGAAGAAAGGGTTTTCTAGCACAAGGACAATGCATGCGATCACACTCGTGCTTCAACCTTTAAAATATTTTTGATTATTTTATAAAAAGGAAGAAAAAGTTTTCTAGCACAAGGACGATGCGTGCGATCACACATGTGCTTAAACCTTTAAAACATTTTTATTTTATTTTTATGAAAGGGGAAAAGGTCTTAGCACGAGGATGATGCATGCGATCACACATGTGCTTAATCCTTTCAAAAAATATTTTTTAATTATTTTTTATGAAAGACGAAAAGGTTTTATAGCACAAGGACGATGCGTACGATCACACATGCGCTTTAACCTTTAAAATATATTTTTCTTATTTGTTAAAAGAGGAGAAGAAAAGGTTTTAGTACAAGGACGATGAGTGCGATCACACATGTGCTTAACCTTTAAAATATATTTGATCTTACTTTTACTTTATATTATTTACTTTTTATTTTTCATTTTTTTGTACTAATTTTTTGCAATATTAAAATAATGTTTTTTCATGCATATTTAAAATAAAGTTAAAAAGGAAAATAATGATATTTACGTAACTCAAAATGATATTTACTTAGATATTTAGAATAAAAAATAGTAAAATTATTTACGCAAATGTTTTTAAGGAATGTAAAAATATAAACCATATTTACTAAATGTTAAAAAAATACACTAAAACTGTTTTTTAATTTACAATCTTATATTTTTTGGAAAACAACTGGTTAAAAAAACAACATTACTATTAAAAAAAATTCTAAAACTATTTTTTATAATTTTGCAATTTTTATCTTTTTTATATTTTATAATTTTTATTTTTATTGTTTATATTATAAAATGGGCATGTAATATTGATAAACATTGATGAAACAAATAAATCACAAAAACAAGGGATGAGGGGATATAAAATTACGGGAGTGATATGCAATAAAAACATGGTAATCAAATAATAAAAATAAAGATAATGAAATAAGATAAAAAAAAGTATAGGTGTAGAGAAAACTAGGGTGCATGCAGCCCGAAGCCTTTTCTCTCTGTTCCCTTACGTTCTCTTCCCGAAACTCAATTCTCTTCCTTTTTCTTGTTTACCAGGTGCATATTTATATACACACATTTGTAATATTATTGTGATCTTGCCTTAATGGCGAATTAATTGTCAATTAGCAAAATAGGAAAATAAATGGTCTTGATTGAAAAAAAATAATTCAAATTAAAATCATATTTTTCTCTTTAGGAAGAAATTGAATACAACAATCAATAT
>NC_028358.1:19120719-19130305 GCF_000741045.1 Vigna radiata var. radiata | reverse complement strand
AAAATGAATGAAATAGGACAACAATAAAAATCAAGTCTCATTATTTAGTCATCCGGACGAAATTGGGTGTTGGCACCCTCTAACCTTTTTCATATTCTATTTAACCATTTATTCACTTCTATTTTACAAAGAAAACGCATACCCTTCATGTACTTTAACACATGTATGTTATATATTTTATTACAACCTTATCTTTACTTTTCTTTTTGCCAAGCAAGACCATGACGGAACTAAACCCCTCTGCATGTCAGATTCACCATGTCACACTAGCAAGAAACACCTCCCACACTAGTTATCCACGGTAGGGCCTACGAGACTTTCTCTCTATTTAACAATAGGATTTTGATATTTTAACAATACTTTTTAACAACTTTTTGACACGAGGACACGTGTCACCATTTCATTCATCTGTTTGAATTTATTTTAAAAAAAAAAAATATTTGAAACGAACCAATCATAAGCTACCACGTATGCATTGTAAACAAGTTGTTACAAAAGAATTGTTAAAGAAATTTTTTTCTTAACAATAAAGCTCTCAAACCTTATTCACGAAAAATGTAGAAAGAACATTCATAAACACAAGCAAAGGTCTCCTGTGTGCAACCATTTCCTTGTTGAAACCCTTCTGCATCAACGCCCTATCTTCTTTTCTTTCCCTTTCTTATCCCAAAACCCACTTACAACAACTACACAAAAACCCCCATACTCATTAGCAACCCTCCTCTCCTTCAACACACAAACACCGCAATTCCCTTTTTTCCTCTCCCTCCTTCTTCTTCCTCACTCATGTAGACACAAATCCAACTCATACAACATATGCAAGAGAAACCTTAACCACCCAAAGTATAAGAGAAAAGATGCTCTCAACCAGGTCAACCCTCCTCACCGAACTCATAAAGTTCTCTTTCAGCGAGACCCAAGTTACACCCACACTCCTTTTTTTTTTTTCTACAACAAAAACTTCTCACCCCAACTCACAGAAACTACTATACCGAAATTGTTGAGAAACAGGTAGGCTTCGTTTTACACCAAGAGGGGCGGGTGAATTGGTGATAGTTAAAAAACAAAATCTTTTCGCAATCTTTAATAAAAGATATAAAGCTTTTTGATCTTTCTTGAAATGCAAATAATGAAAATTTCTATGCAGTAGAAAAATGTACTTGACTGCTAAACAAATAAAGTCGACTGGAAATAAAGAGTGCAGGGATAGAGAAAATCAAAAACTGGTTTTTATACTGGTTCGGAAAACAATGCCTACATCCAGTGTCCTTCCAACCCAGGAAGCAAATGCACAATAATGGTTGTGGTTTTTACAACAAGGAATTTATAGAAGTCTCACGCAAAAATATAAATCTCCTCTCTAACCCAAAACCAAAATATAGCTGCATAACAAAAACCAGAATTGCAACAAGAATCCCCTCTTCTACAATCTGAACCCACGTCAAACAATCCTCAACGTGTAACCAACACTCTTCACAAGATGCCAAGCCTTAACACAACAGACTTCACAGGATCCCAAGCCTTCAATCAACGCAGCAGTCTTCACAGGATGTCAAGCCTTCAAAGGCCAATCAAGAAGCACCTTCTTTGTGCAGATAATGATCACGCAGTCAGCGCATAAGACTTCTCCCTTTGAATTTCTCTCAAGATAGATCACCACCGTCTTCTTGGAGAATTCTTGGAGCTTTTAAAACAGAGAATTCAATCTGAAACAAGAAATGAAAATGTCAGATCATCAAAAGTCTCTGAACAATTGGTGTTTAGCCAATTTATGGTTTTCTGTTAGACGGATTGTTTCTCAGTCGAACAGCCTACTAATTCAGTCGACTGTATTAAAATAGTTATAATAGACAGTCAACATATAGGCTCTAGGTCAACCAAAATCAACACACATTTATCACAGTTGACCAAGTCATCAATGCTTAACTAGCTTTTGAAAAATATAGCCGTTAGGGCGTGTAAGCATAACAGAATTCCAAAACAGATCATAACACAGTCGAATATGCACTAGACAATGTCGACTAACACATGTAAAAACACTTTGAAATTCTTTTCAATTCAAAACATCACAGGGCACTGATTCTCAAAATCTGTACAAAGGTTTTAGAATAGTCGAATCCATTATAGGTGTATTCGATTGGACTAGAACTTTGTCACACAATTATAAGTTCATAAACGTGCTTGTGATTTTTCAGAAAATGTGCCATAAAATGTGTATTGTTATCAAAGCTATTTTCCAGCACAATTAAACATTGGAACATACATCACAGTACATCAAAGCATGTTCAGCAGATATGACAATCAATTCAGAATAAGAACATGTAATGCAGCAACATGTGTACTGTTATTAAGCATTGTGTTGTCATCATCAAAAACTAGATTGATATAGAGTTTGTGTTGTCAACAATCTCAACAATCTCCCCCTTTTTTTATGATGCACAACCACGATTAATAACTTAACCATGTTTGTACAATTCAACACATGACAGAGTAATAGCGTATAAGCAACAGTTTAATCAGTTCAATTACTTTGCATATTCAGCAAAAATGTCAAGCAGATAAAGTATGAGACAATCTATTCTCCCCCTTTCATAAAGCATTTATACTTACTCTCATACTCACATATATATCTCTCCCCCTTTGTGCATTAACAAAAAAGGAATGCTTCAGATATTTATGCAGATTTGAAAAACACAGAGATGCATCAGAAATAAATATGGGATTTGTAAAACACAATGATGCTCTCAAAAATCACAATTTCATCACAAAACAGTATAAACTCCCCCTGAAATGTAGGTGTGTGATGAAACAATGTGTAAAACAGTGATACTCCCCCTGTCATTATGCATGAGTAACAAAATCAATTTAAGTGCATAATGTAGTATATCATAGATTTAAGAGTTTAATCACAGAGTTGTATCAAAGTCAGAATATCAAACCATATAGATATGCAATGATACAAACTTCAACAATCTCACAATATTATCTCAATTCAAATATTTCCACATATAAAATCAAAGATAATAGCAGATTAATCATGATTTAAGAAAAAAGTAAAGATAGAACCATATTCCAAAAATGGAATTTTTTACCCATTTAGACGCAATCGAATGCTTTAAATCATCAGTCGAATGCATTGCTTTTGCAAATGTTGAATTCCAATTGTAGATTCCAAAGCAATGTCCTTCCTGCAAAACATTTCAACAACCTTTTCTAGATCAAGTATAATGGTTAAGCAAGAATTTTAATCAAATAATAACAGAAGTCAATATGTAAAGATGTATGACAGAATAAGCATAGTTGACTTCAAGCAGGACATAGTCGAATCAATAAATTAGTATATCAGATATTATTCAAACAGATTAAAGTAATTGGATTGATTCAAAATTGCTAAACTCATTTCCTTGAACAAGATGATATTACAATGGTAGGATTGGAACAAGGAAACCGCAAAAGAAAACAGCAAAAGGTGGCTTTATATGCCAAAAAAAACATATTATTCCTATAGACACAACATTGCTACATGTACTGGCATATTTCAACTAATAGTCCTTAGTCCAACTCAGAGGATTCAGTAGACTATTCTTCAGGTGTACTATTTTCATCTCGTGGTTGAGATGTCTCATGATAATTCAGGTTCACACTTATAGTCTTTAACTGATCAACCACAAATATCTCAAACTTTGTCATGGGTGAAAACATGGTTTCATCTTCAAAGAACCATCCTATAGAAGTCTTTTTCATTCCCATTTCTTCCAGAGTACCATTGTTTATCTCATTTGAGTAATCACAGCAACAAGATTTTTCATCACTTACTTTAACACCTTGCACCAAGAGAATTTTGCTAATGAGTACTGCATATGGTAGGTAAGATGAGTTCCTGAAGGCTGCCAACCTCATGTGGTTTTTCATAATCTCTATCCAGTTAGTAGGGATTTTATTGATGATAGCATGCATCAAATATATGTCTTCAGTGGTCAGACGATTATGACCAATTCTCCCAGGTAGTATGATCCATGAGAGAATAAGAACAATGATTCTTTCCTCTTTCTTTAACCCATCATGAGAAAACTTTCCTTGTAGAGATGCATCTTCAGGACATCTTCTCCAATTAGAGTACAATTCCCTTTTCTTTAAATGTATATTTGTTAGGAAACAGGTTGGCTTCGTTTTACACCAAGAGGAGGGGTGAATTTGTGTTAGTTCAAAAACAAAATCTTTTCGCAATCTTGGTATGAAAATTCAAAGCTTTTGATCTTTCCTTGAAATGCAAGTAATGAAAATTTCAATGCAGCGAAAAAACATAGTTGACTGCTAGAAAGATAAAGTCAATTGACATAAAGAGTGCAGGGATAGAGAAAATCAAACACTGGTTTTTATACTGGTTCGGCCAAAAATGCCTACATCCAGTGTCCTTCCAATCTTGGAAGCAAATGTTGCGATTTTTACAACAAGGAATTTATAGAAGCACCACGCAAAAATATAAATCTCCTCGCTAACCCAAAACCAAATATAGATGCACACAAAACTAGAATTGCAACAAGAATCCCCTCTTCTGCAATCTTAACCCACGCTGAACAATCCTCAACGTGTAACCAACACTCTTCACAGGATGTCAAGCCTATCACAGCACGCTTCACAGGTTGCCAAGCCTATCACAACACACTTCCCAGGTTGCCAAGCCTTCAATCAAATACAACAGTCTTCACAGGATGCCAAGCCTTAAAGATTAAACCAGAAGCACCTTCTTTGTGCAGATGTTCATCAAATAGTTTGCGCAATTGACTCCTCAATCTGAATCTCTCTCAAGAAAGATCATCACTGTCTTCTTGGAGAATTCTTGGAGCTTCCAAAACTGAGAAATAACTCTGAAACAGGACAATGAAAATCTTAGATCACAAAGTCATACAGAACAAATCATGTTCTGTTCTATTTATAGTTTTCCTATCATTCTCAGTCAAATAACCTACTAATCCAGTTGACTGCATTAAAACAATTATAATAGAATGTCAACATAGAGGCTCCTCGGCCAACTAATTTAATGCACATTCATTACAGTTGACCCAGTCAGTCAATCCTAACTAACTTTTGAAAATATAGTCATTGGAGCAAGTAGGCATAACAGAATTCCAAAAATAACAGTAGCACAGTCGAATAGGTGTTCCACCATGTCGACTGACACTTTGAAAAACACTTTGAAATTCTTTTCAACTCAAAATCTCATCAAGCACATGTTCACAAAATCTGTACTAATATTTTAGCTGAGTCGAATCCATTACCAGTGTATTTGACTGAACTAGATCTTTGTCACCACAAGTATAAGTTCATAAAAGTGTTTGTGAGCTTTTCTTCAGAAATGTGCAGAAGTAATCAAAATCATTTTATCACACATTTCAATACAAGCATGTTCCAAACATGTAGCATATAATCAATCAAGGGAACATACAAGCAAATCAACAAAACATGTTCAACAAAATCATTGTTCAAAACATTATAGTATATCAGCTGAACATGTAACACTAGAACTAATGTACTGTTATTAAGTAGCATGTTGTCATCATCAAAAACCAGTTTGGTATAGAGTTTGTGTTGTCAACAATCTCAACAATCTCCCCCTTTTTTGATGATGCACAACCATGATTAATAACTCAACCATGTTTGTACAGTTCCACAATTGACAGAGTAAAAACAAATAACACAATCAATACAAACAATTCATTTACTCTACATATACAGAAAAAATATCATGAAGCAGATAAAGTATGATGCAACAATTGTCCCCATATAGACTTGCTCTCATACACTCATGAAAACTCTCCCCCTTTGTGCATTAACAAAAAAGGAATGCTTAGATATTTATGCAGTTTTGAAAACCAAAGAAGCATCAAACAAATATTAAGTTTCAAAATAGTAAGGATGCTCTCATAATCACAAGTTCATCACAAAAACATTTGTAAACTCCCTCTGAAATGTAGGTGTGTGATGAAACATTGTGTAAAGAAGTGATACTCCCCTTGTCATTATGCATGAATTTCAATAACAGTTTAAGAACAAATCAATTATGCACAATGCAGAATATCACAAATCAATTTCTAGTTTAAGCATAGATTTGTATCATTGGTACACAATTCAAACACATATATATGCAATGACACAAATATCAACAATCTCACAATATTATCTCAACTTAGATATAAAAACATATAAAGAACAGAGATAATATCATAATATTAATGATTAAAGCAGCCAGTAAGGATAGAAGAAAATTCCAAAATTAGAATTTTTAACCCAGTTTAGACGCAGTTGAATGCTTTAACTCATCAGTCGAATGCATTTCTTTTCCAAATGTTGAATTTCAAATGTATATGTCCAAAGCAATGTTCTTCCTGCAAAACCTTTCAAAAGACTTTTCCAGATCAAGTATAGTGGTTATGCAAGAATAGAAACAAATCATAACAGAAGTCAATGTATAAAGATGCATGACAGTAATAGCACAATTGACTTCATCCATAACTCAGTTAAATCAATCAAACAGAGTATAAGATTTTATTTGACAGTTTAAGTGAATGGTTAAGTATATGGATTGATTCAAACCTCTAATATTATTTCATTGATAGAAAAGATATAACATTGATAAAACAAAGCAAGGAAATACAATTGTTACAAATAAGGAGCATTGGTAAATCTTGAAGAAAATTGTTTTGATGATGCTGCAAGAAATTTTACTTGAAGAAGATATTAGAATTATTTAAAAGAAATTTGTAGAAATTAAATGTAGTAGGAATGTCTTAAAAACTTTGTAAAACTTCTATATTTACTGCAATAATCGATTATGGAGAAGTGATGGAGGTCGCACCCCATGCAAAATTTAATGAGCATAAAAGAATGCAGTATAGACTAGGAAGTGACTCCTAGGTCGTCTCATAAGGACCAACTGCGGTTCAGAATCAGGTCTAACACAGTGGGGGGGTTTGAAAGTGTTTTTGTGAATGCAAATAATTAAATTAAAATTAACACAACCTAACATAATTAAACACGATTGGNCATAATTGAAGNCATTAAAGTNAACGAAAATAGTAAATTGAACAATCCTAAAACAAGATGTGTACTAATTAACATGAAAGAAATAATGACCAAACTCTTAAATTGCAATGTTGAACTAACAAATTAAATGTAGATTAAAATAAAGCCCACCGATTCAAGCATCAACACAATATAAAAAGACTTTCTATAGCTAAAGAAAAATAAACGACAATTATGCAACGCTTAATGTGGCAATGACACTGCTAAACAAATAAAACGCATCTACTTGGAAGAATAGCCATGAAGAATCCAACCAGGTCGTGACACCTCTTCACCCAAAACCCAAAGAACCGTGAGTGCACCCAGCTGAAATCAGTGCTTGTTGGCTGGACATAACCGAGTCCATCTCTTCTTAAGGAAAGGAAATGATTGTCTCCAAAGATGAATCCCAGCATCGTTCTGCTTCCTACAATTGAAGATTTCATTCTTCCTTTCCAGCAAAGTGAGTATGCCTCCTTCCAGCACCTACATCAGCACATCTTCCCATCTAAAAGCAAATAAATGATTTTAATCATTGGACTAGCGTAACGTGCTCCTAAGCTGGAGGTGGCAATCACCGCATGTGGTCTGCCTTAGAAAAAAAAAAATGTGTGACCATAAAAATAGAATAAACAAGAAGCTTCCAATCAAACATTGATTCTTCTCTTCGGTTTTAGCATAAAAAAAAAAAAAAATTCCTCTCAAGTTCTACATTGTAAAGTTAAAGAAAAGCTCTCTATGCTAACGTTCCAGCCCCCTAAAAACCACATTCCAGACCATCCATTTCTTCTCCTAAGAATATCATGTAAAAATCTCTGTGTTGTTCCCCATGAAAGAATGAATATCAATCTTAGGTGGCGGCTACTCCTAGGAATCTCCCTAGGGTTCCGTGTTGCTCCCACTTCCCCCAATCACGTGCTGCAGCTGCTGGATTATTCTTTTCCAAGTGCAACTCCCAACTGGACTTCCTTCATTTGGGCTGTGAATATGCTGGATGCACCTCCCATGATCAGCTGCTGTTGCTTTCTACAGGGCTGTCTGTGAAATGGCTTTGGGCCGTGAGTTAAGCTGGACCTTGGAGGCTGGACACGTGCAGGCCCATGAATGTGGAGCTCCAAAGCTGCTGCACGTGCTTGAGTGTGCATGGAGATGTGGAAATGAGATGCTGGACCGCTTTCAGCTGCCATGGTCTGAGGCTTCTGGACTTTCGATTTGGTGGGATACAACCTATCCAAGCACCAAGTGAATAAGTAGCTGCAGCGTGAAGAATGCATGGGTTGCTTCAATTACTGCAGCTGGACCGAAAGTTGATTCCTAGCCCAAGTGCGTGTTGCTGCTTTCTTGGAGTGTGAAGAAGACTGTGGACCGAGGTGCTGCCTTCTTCTTTAAATGTTGGACATGCTCATTGCTAGATTGCCCATGACCATGGCAGTATGGAGTGAAGCAGGGAGGAAGCTGTTGCGTGGAGGCTGCAGATGCAAGGCTGGACCGTCTTTGAATGTGGAGTTGCAGGATGAACGTGCTGGTGACATCTCAATGTGGGCCGTGAGACGGTTGGAACCTACTTGACTTTGCAAACTACTGCTGGAGCACTGTGTGCGTGAAGGTGTAGGCAGCAACTTGTTGGACGTAACTTCAACACAACTTGGTGGGCGCTGAACTTAGGTGTTGTCCGTGAAGCTGCTTTCTTTTTTTGCTTCAGCCCGAGCATGTGTTGCTTGACATGTGTGGGTCGTGCCATCAAGACTTTCTCTGGATGTGGCAGCTAGTGGAGTGTTGTAGCGTCTTTACTTTCCAAAAGACAATTGTGACCTTGTGCTGTCACGTGCTGATGGGCCTGCTGGTGGATCAACATCTAGCTCCTTCATTTAACCATGCAGCATAATTTTTTAAGTATGGGTCGTGGGTTCCTATAACTTGGCAGCATCTTCAAATTGCTTTTGGGTCGTGTGGTAGTAATGCTTCTAGAGGAAAATAAAGTGTATTCTCCTAAATAAATTCTTGTGCTACACATCTTAAATAAACTTCCACATTTCGACCAAATTTCCATTTTTCATTTAACATCCAAATGTCTCAAATTGTATTTTCAAAATTTTCACTGAAAATAATAATGCAAATAATTAGCTCAGAAAATTCAAATTAATTAAAATTAGAATTTCCGGTCAAATTAAGCATAATTAGGAAAAACGGGAAAATACCGGACAATTAAGCACAATTCCCTGATTAATTCTAGCACAATAAACTAAGCAAAGTCAAGAAAATATTGACTCATCAAAATAGACCACACTTAGTCTTTTGCACTCCTAGGCAAAATCAAGACGCAAATCAGGGAACAGTTCAGAGGACATCAGGGAATTGACACAGACTCAGCAGACAGAATTACAGTCCTCATGAAATCTGGACAAGGAAAAGAAGTGGACAGTATCCCACACAGAATCAAGGAAAGCAGATACTCATGAAATCATCCAAGCAGTTCAAAGCATGACAAAATGATCAATCAGTTCAAGAGGTGAATCAAAAGCAA
>NC_028358.1:19118069-19119650 GCF_000741045.1 Vigna radiata var. radiata | reverse complement strand
GATTATCATGAAGCAATAATCGATTATCTTAAGTCACACTTGAATAATCGATTATCACTTCATATAATCGATTATCAGTTTTTGAAAACTCTGTAACGGACTTGAATAATCGATGATCACTTATAATAATCGATTATTCATGGCAGTTGGGAGATGACCTTTGGCATTCAGTGTACTTGGCTATATATTTGGATTTTGGAGAATTCAGAACTTAACGTTTTTGAACTGAGAAAGCTTGTTAGAACACTGTGTGACAGAGGAACGTTCTTAGAGAGCTTTTTGTTCATTGTTCCCTTGCTTGGTCTTGTGAAAGGAGAGGCTCACGTATCGTGTGTCGATAGTCGGAGCAGACTCTCTTCAAGTTAGCAAGGTACTCTGCCTAGTCTTGTGAAAGGAGAAGCTCACGAATCGGTTGTCGATTGCCGGAGCGATTATCTTCAAGTTGGTAGAGTGGTTCTTTTCGTTTTAAATCTTGTTCATCTAATTGTAATCTGTAAAACTATTTTTAGTGGAACTGTTAATCACTCTTTGTAGTGATTAACGACTGGATGTAGATTCTGTTGAATCGAACCAGTATAAAAACACTCGTGTGATTTTTCTATTCCCTACACTTATTTTACTTAACGCATATCAACTATTTGGTAAATTTTCTGAAAGAAAATTACTTTTGTTTAAAAAAGGCAAAATTCGTTTTAACTGTGACCGAATACGCTTTACGCTCTCTGTGTTTTAATTCTGCTGCGTCATACTCTTCGAAAATTACCCCCTCCGATACCGTCAATTGGTATCAGAGCTTGCTTTGATAGTTTTTCAAAATATTTGTGAAAATGGTCGGTCATAATCAAAACGTTGTATATGCTGAGGGTGCTTCCATTAACAGACCTCCATTGTTTACTGGTGATAACTATGCTTTTTGGAAAGTGAGAATGGAAATTTTTATGGGGTCTGTTGATAGAGGCATCTGGGAAGCTGTACAAAATGGCCCTTATATTCCTATGAATACTGTTGATGGTGTAGAGACAGAAAAACCTTATTTTAGTTGGACTGCTGAAGAAAATAGACGAGCTCAGTTTGATATTAAAGCTCGCAGTTTAATTTCATCTGTTGTTGTACTTGATGAATTTTATAGAATTTCAGTGTGTAAGACAGCACAGGAAATGTGGGAAGTCCTCAGAGTCACTCATGAAGGAACAGAGGACATGAAACGCGCTAGGAAGAACACTCTCATTCAGGAATATGAGATGTTCATAATGCAACCTGGAGAAACGATCTCTGACGTTCAAAAGCGTTTCACTCATATTGTGAATCACTTAACAAGGTTGGGTAAGACTTTTGATACTGTTGAACTTAATGTGAAAATTCTGAAATCTTTGGACAGGTCTAGGCAACCAAAGGTGACTGCCATCTCAGAGTCTCAAAATCTTACTCAGATGACAATGCCAATCTTGTTTGGAAAGCTCCGTGAGCATGAACTTGAGTTGAGGAGATTGACTGCTGAAGAGGATCAAGGCAAGAGGAAAACTCTAGCTTTCAAGTCCGAAATATCTAAAGGAAAAAGCTCTAAGAGGATCGAAGAAGACG
>NC_028358.1:19113834-19115264 GCF_000741045.1 Vigna radiata var. radiata | reverse complement strand
ATTCCAAAACAAGATGAATTCCAAGTCATAAGAACCAAATGGGTATTCAGGAACAAGCTTGATGAGGATGGAAACATCACAAAGAATAAAGCAAGGCTAGTNGCTAAGGGCTACTGTCAAGAGGAAGGTATAGATTACGATGAAACTTATGCACCAGTAGCCAGGTTAGAAGCATTTAGATTGTTACTTGCATATGCATCTTTGATGAAATTTAAACTGTATCAAATGGATGTTAAAAGTGCTTTTTTAAATGGATTTATAAAAGAAGAAGTGTATGTTAGTCAACCTCCTGGCTTTGAAGATTTTAAATTTCCTGATCATGTTAACAAATTGAAAAAGGCCCTTTATGGTCTTAAACAGGCACCTATGTCTTGGTATGAAAGACTTAGTACCTTTTTGATTGAAAATGAATTTTCTAGAGGAAAGGTTGATTCAACTTTATTCATTAAGAAAGTAGGAAAACACATTTTAATTGTGCAAGTTTATGTAGATGATATTATTTTTGGATCAACTGATGACTCTTTATGTGAAGAGTTTGCAAAAATAATGCAAGGTGAATTTGAGATGTCTATGATGGGTGAGTTAAACTTTTTCTTAGGACTACAGATAAAACAAATGAATGGTGGAAATTCATATCCCAAACTAAATACTGTAGAGAAATTCTTAGGAAATTTGGTATGGATAACTGCAAGGAAGCTAGTACACCCATGGGTACTTCATGTTATTTAGATAAAGATGAAACTGGAAAAGGAGTGAATGAAACCATGTTTAGAGGCATGATAGGATCTTTGCTATACTTAACTNCTAGTAGACCAGATATTATGCAGAGTGTTTGTGTATGTGCTACATACCAAGCCAATCCTAAAGAATCACATCTAACTGCTGTTAAGAGAATTCTAAAATATCTTAAGGGAACTACTTCCTTTGGACTTTGGTATCCCTCTAATGTTTCACCTAGTTTAATAGGATACTCTGATGCAGATTATGGTGGGTGTAAAATTGATAGAAAAAGTACTAGTGGAACCTGTTGATGGGTGTCCCCAACCAATCAAATTTGATTGCAATTTAGAAATGCAGTATAATGCTAAGGAATGACCCCTAGGTCGTCTCTCAAGGACCAACTGCGGTTCAGATTCAAGTCTAACACAAAAAGGGGTGTTTTGAAAAGTGTTTTTATAGCGAACGCGGAAAATTTAAAATTCACACTGGAACTGGACAACTCTGACCTTTGCTCAATGTTTTATCCATAACGTTTTCTACATAGCTCTAAATGAGATGAGGTTTTCCTAGAAAATAGACTCAAATATCTTTCATTTGACACATAAAACGTAACATTTGGACCTCTGGTGTGGTTGCAGTTATTTTTTTAAAATCGAGTCCAGAGAGTGAAAATGCTAAACCAAATACTAGACTAAACAAATATCTAAACA
>NC_028358.1:19104678-19105874 GCF_000741045.1 Vigna radiata var. radiata | reverse complement strand
AAAATCATGCTCAACAACCTCATAATCATCAACATACCTATCATCAACATAATCATCAACAACAGAATCAATCACAGGTATGTTTACCTCCACTTCCCTGGAAGTTGGTACAGTAGTGGAAGATGAAGCTGGTCTACCTATCTCAAAAGTGGTACTTATGTCAGCCTGGTCCTCAATTTCTTCATCAATCTTCTCAGGTGCAAGACTGGGGACATAGGAGTGTAGGAAAGTAGATGGTGCAATAGTAGGCTCATGACTCTGCTCCTCATCCCTTATGCAGGTGACACTGACATCATCAGTAATCTGAACAGTCTGAATTGGAGGTCCCTCTAAATCACGAGACTGTTCCTCAATGGCCTGCCTGGCTATCTGCCTCCATAACTCATTCAATGTTGGCTCAGAAGAAGTAGAAGATTTGGAAGGTGGTCGGGCAGATGCCTCTTGTTGTTACCGTTTCCTCTGATTTTTCTGTTGTGGCTGCCTGTTATTGTAGATGTTGGTAGCATAAGCTTGAGGCTCATCATGAGATACAGGATGCTCCGAAGAAGGACAAGCATCCGTATAGTGGTCACTGGAAGAACATAAAGCACACAACCGTGCAATAGATGCAGATGGTGGTGCTAGTCTCTGGTTGGATGCCAGCTGTGTCACCAAACTCTCAAGAGAATCAAGCTTGCTTTCCAATTTCCTACCAACAGCTGATAAAGAATAAGTAGGCTCATGAAACTGCGGCTGTTGTGGTTCCTGAACAGGTGGAGAAGGCATACAAGGAGTTTGGAATGATGGTTCCTGATATTGATGTTCTGAAGTACCATACCATCCCAAGTTAGGACTCGTCCACCCAGGATCGTCGCTATGACCATACCGCACAGGGGAGAATTTGCCAAGAAACTGATGCTCAAGATCTTCCCAATTGGTGACGGATCCCGGAATAAGACAACAACACCAATCCCTTGCCGCTCCATGTAATGAGTACTCATATGCCCTTAAGAACATGTCTTCATCCAGGACATCTGGAGGTTTCATTAAAGAGCATAATGTGTAGAACTCCTCCAAATGTCTACGTGGGCATTCACCTGTAAAACCATGAAACCTAGGCAACAAATGTATCAGTCCAGTGTTGAAAACACAACGAATATCCTCCTCATCAAGTGGAAACGGCTCCCTAGGAGAACTCTCATGAGATGGAGGAGGAA
>NC_028358.1:19100554-19102773 GCF_000741045.1 Vigna radiata var. radiata | reverse complement strand
ACTAGACTAAACAAATATCTAAACACAGGTAAATTAAATTAAATGCAAAACTAAATTGAAAAAAATAAAAGCAACTCAATCTACTATAAACTAATTTAAAACCAAAGAAATAAGCAAACCTAAATTTTTTTTCCTACCAATTTACGTGACCTTCCTTGCTTTTGAGGTAAAGAAAATGAATTCCACGCTTCTTCCAAAGATTCAACATCAGCCTATTTTTCATTCAATGAAAATTAAATGACCCGTGCCTCCCAAGTGAAATTGAACCCGTGAGGTCAAGATGTGCTCTTCCCGCTGGATGTGACAACATTTCCTACTACCTAATCTCTTCTTCTTACTCAATGGCTTTACGGTGCAGCCCATCAAACAAAAACAGGCCCTCCTTTTGCCCAATAAAAAGAAAAAAAAAATATCCAATGCTTGAAACGTGTCTTCCCTGCACACCTACTCTCATTCTTCAATTGAATAAAGAAAGGCATTGTTATATTTTTCTACCAACCATCCATTCACGTAACTCCTCTTTATCTTCTCTTCATTCTAAAATAATAATCTTTATCTTCTCTTCATTCTAAAATAATAAAAGCCTAAAGACAATACTACACTACACCTATGGTTGTTTTACCTATTCTATAATAGAAGTCAAAGCATCACATTGAATGAAAAAAATGAAAAATAAACTTGAAACCATGGCCCACATCTTCCAATCGTTCAACTCTAATGCTATGGATGTGACAACACATTGCTTTCCATGAGATCACTTCTTCAATCATGTGATTTTGCTGCAGCATAGCAAACAATTTCAGCCACCACAATGCTATATTAAATAAAAGAAAGTGCTTCTCCAAATGTATAAGTTGATGTGACCGTATGATGAGCATTGAAGGCATGAATCAAATAAGAAACCATCTACAATCANCTTTTTAAACTACCAAGAAAGAAAATGAGCCTTGAATTCAATTGTAACACCGTGTGCACATAAGAAAAAAAANNNAAAATTNTTGTTCTATCATTCAACCCAAGTAACAGCATTGCAAGAAGAACNAGAGAAAAAATATATTCTATTCATTCCTCCAAGAATGCTAAAAANCGTGAGCACCATCAGCATTTTTCACAAAAAAGAACNTTGCAGCCNCTGGATTCCCATTGCAAAGTGTATGACGGCTCAATACCAAATTACCGAGAAAGAGAGAGCCCTCCTTAATGTGACGGCTGTAGCTCCCTACTAAGAGGCCAAGTGTTGCCTCTAAAATGAGGTGGGGTCCACCCCTTTGCAAAACCCTAGGTGCCATGTCATATATTCTAACATTTTGGGCCTAAACTATTTTACCAAAAATTGGCCCATTGTTTACAAATTTTATTAAAACTATCTAGACTACTAAGTTTCAAAGTAATTAAATTTGAAATGTCCATGTGAAGAGTCTTGACTTTATTTTGTCTCCTCCAAATGTCCCAAATTGTGTTTCCAAAATTTTCCCTGCAAATAATAATGCAAATAATTAGCTCAGAAAATTCAAATTAATTAAAATTAGAATTTCCNGTCAAATTAAGCATATTTAGGAAAAACGGGAAAATACTGGAAAATTAAGCACAATTCCCTGATTAATTCTAGCACAATATACTAAGTAAAGTCAAGAAAATAATGACTCATCACCTGTCATTTCTTGGGCTGTTCCTTAGTGTCATGGCACTCAAAGAAACAAGCATGTGTAGCTTTGTCTACCACTGAAGCTGAATATATTGCAGTTGCAAACTGTTGTGCTCAAATTTTGTGGATGAAACAACAACTAGAAGACTTTGATATCTTCCTCGACAATATTCCTCTAAAATGTGATAATACTAGTGCTATAAAATTGACCAAGAACCCCATAATGCATTCAAGAACTAAGCATATAGAAATTAGGCACCATTTTCTAAGAGACCATATTCAAAAGGGGGATTGTCAAATTGAATATGTTGATATTTTGCATCAATTAGCTGATATTTTCACCAAGGCTCCACCTAAAGAAAGATTCTTTGAGCTTAGAAGAGAGTTAGGAGTGTTAGACATGTCTTAGGATCAAAGTCTATGCAAATTTTTGCATTTTCGTAAATTTAAAGCCTCATAATCGATTATCACAATATCACAATCGATTATTCATTCATAAAATTCAATTCTGGAAAATCTTGAGCAGATAATCGATTATCATCAGGCATAATCGATTATCATGCAATTCTGGGCA
>NC_028358.1:19079576-19099389 GCF_000741045.1 Vigna radiata var. radiata | reverse complement strand
CTGGACCTTCCAACATACCCTCCTCTTCCTCAACTTCTATGGAAGAACACTTTGCAAGGTTATCTAAACAATTGGAGGATATGAGTCTAGCACATAAGACTCATTTTGATGACATTCATGAGTGGCAGCAATCTCTTGATGAATACTTGGTTGATCAATTCCTTGAACTTGATGTTCGCCTTTCTAACATTGAGAGTCATCTCAATATCTCACCTACTGAAAGATCCCCTAGTCCTGAATTCTAGTTTTTAGGCCACTAAGTTTGATTGTTATATTGTTTTCTTTCTGGTATTTAGACATGATCTTTATGCATTTCATGTAATTTCCTTCTGTTCTTAGTATAATGAGTTTTTATGACAATTTTATGCATTTTTTGAGAGGGAGCTCATATTAAGGGGGAGATTTTTTACATTATTCTTTTTGCTTATGATCAAAAAGGGGGAGAAGAAATATTAAGGGAGAATTAAGGGGAGAAATATTTTTCAATTGTACAGGTACTGCTAACTCTGTGGCTGTTTTTAGTTTGTATGTGTTGCAGGTAAACCTGAGTTGCTTTTAAAAAGAGAATTTTTTATCATCATCAAAAAGGCGGATATTGTTACCAATAAGGGAGTATTGGTAAAACGTGAAGATGAGTTTTGATGATGCTGCAACTTGTAGATTTTGAATATAGTAGGAAAATATTTTAAAAAGCAACTTGTAGATTTTGAATGTAGTAGAAAAATATTGTAATATTATAATTCTTACTGACATAATCGATTATGGTCAAGCTATAATCGATTATCACATGTTTTTGTACTAGAATAATCGATTATCATGAAGCAATAATCGATTATCACAAGTCATACTTGAATAATCGATTATCACAAGTCATACTTGAATAATCGATTATCACTTCATATAATCGATTATCACTTTTTGAAAACTCTGTAACGGACTTGAATAATCGATCATCACTTACAGTAATCGATTATTCATGGCAGTTGGGAGCTGACCTTTGGCATTCAGTGTACTTGGCTATATATTTGGATTTTGGAGAATTGAGAACTTAACGTTTTTGAACTGAGAAAGCTTGTTAGAACACTGTGTGACAGAGGAACATTCTTAGAGAGCTTTTTGTTCATTTTTCCCTTGCTTGGTCTTGTGAAAGGAGAGGCTCACGTATCGTGTGTCAATAGTCGGAGCAAACTCTCTTCAAGTTAGCAAGGTACTCTGCCTGGTCTTGTGAAAGAAGAAGCTCGCGAATTCGGTTGTCGATTGCCGGAGCGATTCTCTTCAAGTTGGTAGAGTGGTTCTTTTCGTTTTAAATCTTGTTCATCTAATTGTAATCTGTAAAACTATTTTTAGTGGAACTGTTAATCACTCTTTGTAGTGATTAACGACTGGATGTAGATTCTATTGAATCGAACCAGTATAAAAACACTCGTGTGATTTTTCTATTCCCTACACTTATTTTACTTAACGCATATCAACTGTTTGGTAAATTTTCTGAAAGAAAATTACTTTTGTTTAATAAAGGCAAAATTCTTTTTAACTTTGGCCGAATACGCTTTACGCTCTCTGTGTTTTAATTTCGCTGCGTCATACTCTTCGAAAATTACCCCCTCTGATACCATCAAGGCATATGTGCAAGCAATCAAGAGACATATCACACACAAGAAAGAATATCAAGTGGCTCAAATCTCACACAGGGCATTTCTGTCACAATAAAATCACCAAATCAAACATCATAATCATCTTCCAAACAGAGAAAAGCAAGGATTTCAAACCAATCAGAGTATCAATGAAGTGAAAGACACATCTACAATCTAAACCAAGTCCAGAAATCAAGAGAAACATGCAAAACTGTATACAAGACACAACAAAAACTATCTAGAAAGCAAAATATTTAACGCAGAAAATAGAAACTAATCAAAGACAAATCAACGTCTCCCCCAATAGACCATACTTAAACCACACAGTGTCCTCAATGTGTCACAATCATCAAATCAGAAATCAGAACAGTCAATAGATGATGGACAAGTGTAATAAAAGTGGGAAAGGAGGAGAAGGGAAAAGAAGAAAACTCCCCTGATCATGGTGGTAGTGGCCAATTTTGGACTTTTAGGGAGATATTCTCCACCACTGGAGTCAGCAAGGAACTGCTTCAGCCTCCAAATTTGATCAAGCAAGGAGATGTCCTCCACAGCTGGATCCAAGTAGTAGTGATTGTTAATGATTAGGTTTAGTTGGTGCCTATTCATCTTCAAATTGTTATGTATACTAGCACCCTTGTCTTCCACCATGGGTGTGTGTTGATCAAATCCATATGTACCTTCTGCCACATGGTTAGTGCAATATGGTTCCACAAAAATAACATGCAGGGGTATAACACCCAATCCCAATGTAAGAGGCTGAACCTCAGATATACCCTCAGAACATGAATAATGTTCAGAAATAGAAACAATATTAATCACAGGTTCAGATTCATGTTCAGTGCATGGAGAACAAACATTCAGATACGATAACACAAAGTGGTTCTCATCATGCAAAGAGGGGGAATGAAAATCATGCTCATCAACAATATAATCATCAACATACCCATCATCATCATAATCATCATTAATAGAATCTATCTTAGGTATGTTTACCTCCACTTCCCTAGATGTGGCTAAAGTGGTGGAAGGTGAAAGTGGTCTACCTATCTCAAAAGTGGTGCTCCTATCTGCCTATTCCTCAACATAATCATCAGATTCACAGTTAGTATCATCCATCATGAAGTTGGAAGTTGGTTGTATCACAGAATTGATTTCAACACAAATAGAACAAGAACCAACTTCACAACTACATTTAAAATTTTCAGAAAACTGTGAAAGATCAAAATTTAATCCTAAGTCTGAAACATCTTCAGTTTTCACAGTTTCAATGTCAAAATCAATACTAACTTGTGAATTCTCGGCAGAATCAAGAATATGTGAATGCATAAACAGCTCAGGCAAAGCAAGTGGGAATTCAAGTTTAGAGAAAACCTGTGTTTATTCATGATTCATCTCACCAATAACAACGAAATGAGCAACTGCATCCTCAAGTGCAAGAGGGAAGGAATAGGACGGTGGAGAAGTAGATGGCACAGTAGTAAGCTCATGACTCTGCTCCCCATCTCCTATGTGGATGACACTAACATCGTCTGGAAGTTGAACAACCTGAAATGGGGATTCCTCTAAAACATGAGATTGTTCCTCAGTGAGTTGAGTTGCCATCTGCCCCAACTGATTGCTCAAACTCTGAAATGAAGCTATAAATTCCTGTTGAAACTCCTGAAACTGCATAATCTGATCTTTGGTTTCCTGTTGAAACTGCATATTTTGAGCAGTCATCTGTCTCAATAACTCCTTCAATGCAGGCTCAGAAGTAGTAGGGTGACGAGCTACTTGGGCAGGCTAATGAAAATTCAGTTGTTGTGGTTCATGGACAGGTGAAGAATGCATACAAGGAGTCTGAAATGGCGTTGTGGAGTACCATGCCATCCCATGTTAGGATCATTCCACCCAGGATTGTTGTTGTAACCATACTGCAAATGGGAGAATTCGTCCAAAAACTGATGCTCAAGATCTTCCCAACTAGTGACGGATCCTGGAGTAAGATAATAACACCAATCCTCTGCCGCTCCTTGTAGTGAATAATAAAATGCCCTAATGAAAATGTCATGATTCGGGACATCTGGAGGTTTCATTGAAGAGCAAATGGTGTAGAATTCCTCCAAATGTCTATGTGGGCATTCACCTGCAAAACCATGAAACTTAGGCAGCCAATGTATCAGTCCAGTGTCGAAAACACAACGAATATCCTCCTCATCAAGTGGAAACGGCTCCCTAGGAGCACTCTCATAAGATGGAGGAGGAACCGTTCTGTTCTCAACATAGAAATCAGTAGAGTATATATGAGAACCATACTCAGAGTCAGATGCAGAAGGAGAATCATAATCATAGACACAGGCAGAAGAAGCAGTATTCACAAAATCAAGATAGGTGGACATGTAGAAAAAAAGAAGGGGGAAAGTGGAAGAATGGAAATGCTAAAAATTACGAAACAAACAAAACACACAACAATTAAACATGCGACATGCATACACACAAGAACTCACACACAAAACAGAACATCACACTCACAACACAAGACAAAACACAACACACACTAACACAACAAAAGACCTAAAACCGAACCGTTGGTCCCTGACAACGGCGCCAAAATTTTGATGGAGGTCGCACCCCATTCAAAATTTAATGAGCATAAAAGAATGTAGTATAGACTAGGAAGTGACTCCTAGGTCGTCTCACAAGGACTAACTACGGTTCAGAATCAGGTCTAACACAGTGGGGGGGTTTGAAAGTGTTTTTGTGAATGCAAATAATTAAATTAAAATTAACACAACCTAACATAATTAAACACGATTGGGCATAATTGAAGTCATTAAAGTGAACGAAAATAGTAAATTGAACAATCCTAAAACAAGATGTGTACTAATTAACATGAAAGAAATAATGACCAAACTCTTAAATTGCAATGTTGAACTAACAAATTAAATGTAGATTAAAATAAAGCCCACCGATTCAAGCATCAACACAATATAAAAAGACTTTCTATAGCTAAAGAAAAATAAAAGACAATTATGCAACGCTTAATGTGGCAATGACACTGCTAAACAAATAAAACGCATCTACATGGAAGAATAGCCATGAAGAATCCAGCCAGGCCGTGACACCTCTTCACCCAAAACCCAAAGAATCGTGAGTGAACCCAGCTGAAATCAGTGCTTGTTGGCTGGACATAACCGAGTCCATCTCTTCTTAAAGAAAGGAAATGATTGTCTCCAAAGATGAATCCCAGCATCGTGCTGCTTCCTTTCCAGCAAAGTGAGTTTGCCTCCTTCCAGCACCTACATCAGCACATCTTCCCATCTAAAAGCAAATAAATGATTTTAATCATTGGACTAGCGTAACGTGCTCCTGAGCTGGACGTGGCAATCACCGCATGTGGTCTTCCTTAGAAAAAAAAATGCGTGACCATAAAAATAGAATAAACAAGACTCTTCCAATCAAACATTGATTCTTCTCTTCCGTTTCAGCATAAAAAAAATAAAATACCTCTCAAGTTCTACATTGTAAAGTTAAAGAAAAGCTCTCTATGCTAACGTTCCAGCCCCCTAAAAACCACGTTCCAGACCAGCCATTTCTTCTCCTAGGAATATCATGTAAAAATCTCTGTGTTGTTCCCCATGAAAGAATGAATATCAATCTTAGGTGGCGGCTACTCCTAGGAATCTCCCTAGGGTTCCGTGTTGCTCCCACTTCCCCCAATCACGTGCTACAGCTGCTGGATTATTCTTTTCCAGGTGCAACTCCCAGCTAGACTTCCTTCATTTAGGCTGTAAATATGCTGGATGCACCTCCCATGATCAGTTGTTGTTGCTTTCTGCAGGGCTGTCCGTGAAATGGCTTTGGGCCGTGAGTTAAGTTGGACCTTGGAGGCTGGACACGTGCAGGCCCATGAATATGGAGCTCCAAAGCTGCTACACGTGCTTGAGTGTGCATGGAGATGTGGAAATGAGATGCTGGACCGCTTTCAGCTGCCATGGTCAGAGGTTTCTGGACTTTCGTGTTGGTGGGCTGCAACCTCTACCAAGTGAATAAGTAGCTGCAGCGTAAAGGGCTGCTGCATGTCCAAGCTGCTTGATCCTTTGAAGAATGCATGGGCTGCTTCAATTACTGCAGCTGGACCGAAAGTTGATTCCCAGCCCAAGTGCGTGTTGCTGCTTTCTTGGAGTGTGAAGAAGACTGTGGACCGAGGTGCTGCCTTCTTCTTTAAATGCTGGACGGGCTCGTTGCTAGATGGGTTGTGACCGTGGCAGTATGGAGTGAAGCAGGGAGGAAGCTGTTGCGTGGAGGCTGCAGATGCAAGGCTAGACCGTCTTTGAATGTGGAGTTGCAGGATGAACGTGCTGGTGATATCTCAATGTGGGTCGGGAGAAGGCTGGAACCTACTTGACGTTGCAAACTGCTGCTGGAGGTAACTTCAACACAACTTGGTGGGCGCTGAACTTAGGTGTTGTCCGTGAAGCTGCTTTCTCTTTTTGCTTCAGCCCGAGAGCGTGTTGCTTGACATGTGTGGGTCGTGCCATCAAGACTTTCTCTGGATGTGGCAGTTAGTGAAGTGTTGCAGCGTCTTTGCTTTCCAAAAGACAATCGTGACCTTGTGTTGTCACGTGCTAATGGGCCTGCTGGTGGATCAGCATCTAGCTCCTTCATTTAACCATGCAGCATAATTTTTTAAGTATGGGTCGTGGGTTCCTATAACTTGGCAGCATCTTCAAATTACTTTTGGGTCGTGTGGTAGTAATGCTTCTAGAGGAAAATAAAGTGTATTCTCCAAAATAAGTTCTTGTGCTACACATCTTAAATAAATTTCCACCTTTCGGCCAAATTTCCATTTTTCATTTAACATCCAAATGTCTCAAATTGTATTTTCAAAATTTTCCCTGAAAATAATAATGCAAATAATTAGCTCAGAAAATTCAAATTAATTAAAATTAGAATTTCCGGTCAAATTAAGCATAATTAGGACAAACGGGAAAATACCGAACAATTAAGCACAATTCCCTGATTAATTCTAGCACAATAAACTAAGCAAAGTCAAGAAAATATTGACTCATCAAGAAACAATAACCGATTATAACAAGTCCTTCAGGAATAATCGATTATCATTTCATATAATCGATTATCACATTTTCGAAAACCTGTAACGGACTTGAATAATTGATTATCACTTACAATAATCAATTATTTGTGTCAGTTGGAACCTGACTTTTGATATTCAAAGCAGATGGCTATATATTTAGGTTCTAGGAAATTCAAATTAACGTTGCTGAACAGAGAGAGTTCTTGAGAATACTGTTTGTCAGAGGAAGTTCTCAAAAGCTATTGTTCAGGTTCCCTTGCTTGGTCTCGTGAATAGCAGAAACTCGCATTTCGTGTGTCCATAGTCGGGGCGGTTCTCTTCGAATTAGCAAGGTGCTCTGCCTGGTATCGTGAATAGGAGAAGCTCGCATATCGTTGGTCGGTTGTCGGAGCAGTTCTCTTCGAGTTGGCAGAGTGTTCGTCGAAGGTTTGTTCGTCGAAAGAAGGTTTACTCTATCAGTTTTATTCACTATATTTGTAATCTGTGAAACTCATTTCTATTGGAACTGTTAATCACTGTTTATATTGATTAACGACTGGACGTAGATTCTTTTGAATCGAACCTGTATAAAAATTACTCGTGTGATTTTTCTATTCCCTACACTGTTTACTTTTTACGCATATCAATTGTTCGATAAATTGTCTCTTAGAATATTTATTCTATAAACTGACCATTTTAATACAAAGTGACTGAACACGCTTTCCGCTTACTAGAGTTTTATTCCGCTGTGTTATACTCTTTCTGTGAACGATACCGATTGTTCGATACCAACAATTGGTATCAGAGCTTGCTTTGATAGGTTTTCAAAATTTGCGAAAATGGTCGGTCATCAAAGTCAAAATCTTGTATATGCTGAGGGTGCTTCTATTAACAGACCATCACTTTTTACTGGTGATAACTATGCGTTCTGGAAAGTCAAAATGGAAATTTTTATGGGGTCTGTTGACAGAGGCATCTGGGAAGCTGTACAAAATGATCCTTTTGATGGAGGTCGCACCCCATGCAAAATTTAATGAGCATGAAAGAGATGCAGTATAGTTGGGAAGTGACTCCTAGGTCGTCTCTCAAGGACCAATTTTGCGGTTCAGGAATTAGGTCTAACATGTAGTGGGGGGTTGAAAGTGTTCTTGCAAGGAAAATTAAACACAACCAAGTATAATTAAAATCATTAAAATAAAGATTAGAATTAAAATTAAAATAAAAATAAAAGATAAGACACTAAAGAAAATAACCGGCTGAAAATTAATTAAACATGCATTGCATAAGAAAAATGAGACATGGACACACATAAAATGTAAAGATATACTTAATGCATGAAATGTAAAAAGTAAATTAAATTAAAAAAATGCATGAAATGTAGATTAAAAGAAAATTCAATTCGCTAGACACTACATTCTGGCCGTAACCACCGTAGCTTTTAAAGGAAGAAAATAAATTGCTTGTGGATTTTAAAGAAAGAAATTAAATGAACATGGGATGAACGTGACAGGTTCTGCATCCTCAATCAATCAAAGTTTCTTTTCTTTTTCTTTTAAATACCAAGAATGTATTGTAGCTTCTTCCAAAAGTTAAAGCACAACCTCGCCTAATACTGGATGACTCCGTCCATCACCCAAGAAAAATAAAATGCCAGCCGTGCACACCTCTTCATTCTCCAAGCAATGAATATGCCAAAACATAAGCAAACAATGCTCTAAGAAAATAAATAAATGGCTGCAAAAAGAAATCTTAGCCTACACCGTACACCTATCACCTACTCTTATCTATTCACTTCTTATTATCAAGGAAATAAAAGAAAGAAATAGCCTACATCTATTTGATGCCAACGTCCCATCACCACCTAATCTCTTTTCATTCACAAAAATATTTTGGTGCAGCAAAGCAAAGAAAATCAACCTGCATAATACTAATTAAGAAGAACAAGATGCCCCTTCAATATGACATGACCGAATGAAAGAGAACAACTTTCAATTCAGCTTTATCTCATCTTAAACCGTGACCACTCAAAATTCCAATCTAATCATCTTGTAACTTCTTCAAAGCAATAAAATCAAGCACCAAAATAAAATGGAAGCATGCGTTTTCTCCTGATGAAATCACGTGTGCAGCATATGAAAATTGGAAGCATCATACACCAAAAAAATGAAACCCATTGCCGAAATTAAAATCAACAAAAAACTAAGAAAGTAGATACTGGACCGTGCATTCAATCAACCAAAATCCAATAGCAAAAACATGTTCAAAGAAAACGTTGCTGCAGACCCCCAAAAAAATGAATTTCTGAGAGTGAGAGTCCTCCTAGTGTGTGACGACTGATTGCTTTAAAGCAAGGCCATGTGTCTTCCAAAATGAGGTGGGGTCCACTCTAAAATAAAAGGAAACCCTAGGTGCCAAGTGTCTTACAACTATTTGGGCCCATTATGTTTTTGCGAAAATTTGGCCCAATGTGCACAAACTTATCCAAAAAATTTAAACAACTAAATTACTATATAACTAAAATTTAAAATGTCTAATTTGAGAGTCTTGAATTTTTTTTGTCTCCTTCCCAATGCTCCAAAATATATCTCCAAAATTTTCCCTGCAATTAAAAATGCAAATAATTAGCTCAGAAAATTCAAATTAATTAAAATTAGAATTTTCGGTCAAATTAAGCACAATTAGCAGAAACGGGAAAATACCAGACAATTAAGTACAATTCCCTGATTAATTCTAGCACAATAAACTAAGTTAAATCAATAAAATATCGACTCATCACCTTTTATTCCTAAGAGCACAGTTGATGGTCTAGAAATAGAAAAGCCATACTTTAACTGGACTGCTGAAGAAAATAAACGAGCTCATTTTGATATTAAAGCTCGTAATATTATTTCATCTACTGCTGTACTTGATGAATTTTATAGAATTTCAGTGTGTAAGACAACACAGGAAATGTGGGAAGTCCTCAGAGTCACACATGAAGGAACAGAGGACGTGAAACGTGTAAGGAAGAACACTCTCTTTCAGGAGTATGAGATGTTCAGAATGCAACCTGGAGAAACAATTTTTGATGTCCAAAAGCGCTTCACTCACATAGTGAACCACTTGACTGGGTTAGGTAAGACCTTTGATACTGATGAATTAAATGTTAAAATTCTAAAATCATTGGACAGGTCTTGGCAACCAAAGGTGACTGCAATCTCGGAGTCACAAAATCTCTCTCAAATGATGATGCCAATTCTGTTTGGAAAGCTTCATGAGCACGAGCTTGAATTGAAGAGATTAACTGCTGAAAAAGATCAAGGCAAAAGGAAGACACTAGCCTTCAAGTCCAAAATCTTTAGTGGCAAAAGTTCAAAAACTTTTGAAGATGATGATTCTGATGATGAGGACAACATGAGCCTCATGATAAAGAAATTTGCCAAGTTTATGAAGGCAAAAGGAAATGACAAATTCCATAAAGAAAGGAAAGAAAATCAAGAACCTCCTTCAAGTATAAAATGCTATGGATGTGGAGAAAGAGGACACATGAAAACTGAATGTCCGAAGAACAAGAATAGTGAAGAAAAGAAAGAAAGAAAGTTTCAGAAGAAAAAGAAAGCTTACATAGCATGGGATGACAATGCATCCAGCTCAACAAGCTCAAGTGATTCAGATGAAGAAGCAAATATTTGTCTAATGGCTGACTCAGAAGATAATGAAAGCCGAGTAAGTGATTCTAGCTTTGAATCTAGTGAGTTAGACTTGCAAAAAACTTTCTTTGAATTAATGAATGAATCTGAAAAACTTGATGTTCAACATAAAAAGCTTAAGAAAGAGCACAATGAATTGAAATTGAAGTATGACAAATTGTTTTAAGAAATAAAGTTAGCACTTTAGAAACAAAATTGTCTGATGCAAATGCTACTACTGAACCTGTTGAATGCTTGTCTTGTAAGAGTCATATGTTTGATATTGACATACTTGAAAACCTACTTTCATAGGAAACTAAGAAAAATTTGCACGTGAAAACTAACTTTAAAACAAGCAATATTAGAAATAGGAACTTGCATCAAAATAAAAAATCTAAGACTAGAAGAACTCGTAGAGTTTGGGTTGAAAAAGGGACTTTTGTTAAAAATAAAGTGANTNATGTNTGTTGTTTTNACTGTATGAAGCATGGNCATACATCAAACAAATGCAACATTAAANATTTTGGTGTTCCAAATGGTAAATATGCATGGGTTAAAGTTGTGAAATGATATATACTTGCATGAACTAACCCCAAGGACCCATAATGAGATTGGGGACCTAAAATTCTTGGTAATTTGTTTTGTAGGAATCTACTAAGTCAAAGAAGTCATTGTGGTACCTTGACAGTGGTTGCTCAAGACACATGACTGGTGACAAGAAAAAGCAAGGATTTGTAACATATGGGGATAACAACAAAGGTAGAATCATGGGTACTGGAGACATTGGGGGAGGAAACACATTGACTAAAAGAGATGTCTTATATGTTGAAGGCCTCAAGCACAACCTCCTAAGCATAAGTCAATTATGTGACAAAGGTCTCAAGGTAAAATTTGAAAGTGATAAATGCATTGTTTATTTTAAAGATTCTACTGATTTTGCTTTGCAAGGCGTTAGGCATAACAACATATATTTGATTGATATTGAAAATGCATCTAGTCATAGTATAACATGCTTAGTAGCTAAAGACGAAAATCCTTGGCTATAGCATAAAAGAGCTGCACATATTCATATGCAACATTTGAATAAATTGATTTCAAAAGATCTTGTAATTGGTTTGCCTAAACTGAAATTTGAAAAAGACAAATTATGTACTGCATGTCAAAAATGTAAACAAACCAAATCTTCATTTTCATCCAAAAGCATGACTTCTACGTCAAAACCTTTAGAACTATTGCATATGGACTTATTTGGTCCGTCTATAATTAAAAGTTTTGGTGGAAATTACTATGCTCTTGTAATTGTCGATGATTATTCTAGGCTACTTTGACCTTCGTTTTAACTTTAAGTGAAGCTTTCAAAGCTTTTAAATCTTTTGCTAAACGTATTCAAAAAGAGAAAGATTTGAAAATCAAAACATTGAGAAGAGATCACGGTGGTGAATTTGAAAATGAATCTTTTGAAAAATTTTGTGAAGAATATGGCATTGCACATAACTTTTCAGCTCCTAGAACTCCNTATACTTGCATGAACTAACCCCAAGGACCCATAATGAGATTGGGGACCTAAATTCTTGCTAATTTGTTTTGTAGGAACCTACTAAGTCAAAGAAGTCATTGTGGTATCTTGACAGTGGATGTTCAAGACATATGACTGGTGACAAGAAAAGGTTTATCTCTTTTGAGAAGAAAAAGCAAGGATTTGTAACATATGGGGATAACAACAAAGGTAGAATCATGGGAACCGGAGACATTGGAGGAGGAAATACATTGACTATAAATGATGTCTTATATGTTCAAGGCCTCAAGCACAACCTCCTAAGCATAAGTCAATTATGTGACAAAGGTCTAAGGTAACATTTGAAAGTGATAAATACACTGTTTATTTTAAGGATTCTACTGATATTGATTTGCAAGGTGTTAGGCATAACAACATATATTTGATTGATATTGAAAGCGCATATAGTCATAGTATAACATCCTTAGTTGCTAAAGAAGAAAATCCTTGGCTATGGCATAAAAGAGCTGCACATATTCATATGCAACATTTACACATCATTTCTTAAGAGACCATATTCAAAAGGGGGACTGCCAAATTGAATATGTTGATAGCTTACATCAATTAGCTGATATTTTCACCAAGGCACTACCTAAGGATAAATTTTATGAGCTTAGAAGAGAGCTAGGAGTGTTCGATATGTCTTAGGATCAAAATTTATGATTTTTTTTCTTGAAATTTTCACAAGTTTAGCGATTTTAATCGATTATCACAAGGTAATAATCGATTATTTTTGGCCTTCAGGTATATCTCAATCTTCAATAATCGATTATCTCCTAAGCATAATTGATTATTCAACGTCAAAACTCAAAATCTGGAAACTATGAGCAGATAATCGATTATCATCAGGCATAATCGATTATCATGCAATTTCTGGGCAGTGATTCTTGAGCAAATAATCGATTATCTCAAGCCATAATCGATTATCACGCTACCAGTTTCAAAAATAGAGTCGTTGGAGCATCCCATAATGGCTATAAACGGCCATAAATGGCTAGTATTTCCATTTTTCTTACAAATAGCCCCCTATAATCGATTATTAGTCACTCTTTTGCACCCAAATATTGCTGAAATCAAATCTAGAGCCAAAATCCTCTCCATTTCTCCTCACTTTCTCAAAGTCTCACTACCTTAAACTTCCTCCATGGCTGATTCAGGAAGACATCGCCGCAGAGCTGCTGGAGCATCTTCTTCTTCTCAATCACGTCCTGCAACCATAGATGGATGGATTTCGGATCCAGAAAAACATGTGGATTTTGTGAATTCATGGCAAGAAAGGAGAATCATGGCGGTAAAGTTTATTCGTCTTGATTTTTATCGCTTCTATGGATTTCAATTTCCAGATCTCTTTGCTGGTCAAGCTTCACACATTTGGTGGAGCAAAAAGTTGTATTTATCCTGTTCTCATAAGAGTTTTCTACTTCAACTTGAGATATCGTGATGGGATCATATCCACTAAAGTAAAGGGAGTCCGCATAATATTGGATGATGATGTGTGGACAAATGTCGCCCAACTTACCATCTGGGATGATGCTGTGAAGGTTTATCTTGGACTTTCTGACTTCAACCGACTGATGGTCTTTCAATCCTTCTTGCGCCATCCTGAACAGCAGACCAACCGAAGGCAATTGCTTGTTGGTGGATTCAAAGTTTAAGAGAGGATGATGCACTACGTAATCGTATGGCTTCTGTGTCCTAGAGCAACCAACCATGCTTAATGCTCTGAGCAGGATATGCTTCTTTTGTATGGGATGCTAAATCACATACACATTGATTGGCCTGCTCTCATTTCTGACACAATGGTAAAAGCTAAGAAGTCTCATTCTTATCATTTTCCTTATGCTCTTCTCATTTCTAGAATTTTAGAATATAAAATAGTGAATGTTGAAGGAGAACATGTTCAAACCATTCAAGCCATTGGATCTGAGATTGGTGACACCACTTTTAGGAAAATGGGATTTGTCACTCGGGGAAATGCCATTATTCATAAAGATGAAGCTCATTCTGATGATGATGAAGAAGATGACATGGATACACACATTGCTGACCCAGTAAGTGTTGCTGCCCCTTCTGATGCTGAACCATTCAACATACCCTCCTCATCCTCAACTTCTATGGAAGAACACTTTGCAAGATTATCTAAACAATTGGAGGATATGAGTCTAGCACAAAGGACACACTTTGAAGAGATTTATGAGTGGTAGCAATCTATTGATGAATACATGGTTGATCAATTTCTTGATCTTGATGTTCGCCTAACTAACATCGAGAATCATCTTAACATTCAACCTCTAGAGAAATCCCCTGGTCCTGAATTTTAGAAAGGGTTAAATATGTTTTTAATCCCTATACTGTGGGGCGATTTTGGTTTTAGTCCCTCTTTCAAACTAAGGTACAATTTAGTCCTTAAATTTTAGAAAACTCTGGTTTTAGTCCTTTTTACCAAATTTTTTTAACTTTATTTGCTATTTCAAACGCGTTTCTCAATTAACATTGAAGCAAAAATGTGTCAAATAGTGTAAACAATCCAAATGCTATAATGAAACGTGCTTGAAACAGTAAAGAAAGTTAAAAAAATTTGGTATAAAGGACTAAAACCAGAGTTTTCTAAAGTTGAAGGACTAAATTGTACCTTAGTTTGAAAGAGGGACTAAAACCAAAATCGCTCCAAAATACAGGGACTAAAAACATATTTAACCCTTTTAGAAATAGGCCTCTAAGTTGATTATTTGTTGTGTTATTTACTCTATGTTTTAATTATCTCTTTTGTGATGCTCTTTATGAAGTTAATGTAATCCTTCTCTTATGAATAAAATGATCTTTTATGTTTCTTTTATGCATACATTGTATAATTGAGGGGGAGATTATATTAAGCGGGAGATTTTTACATTAATCTTTTTTCTTATGATCAAAAAGGGGGAGAAATATATTTTCTTAGGGGGAGAAATATCATATAAATTGATACAGGTATTGCTAACTTTGTTGTTGTCTGTTAGCTTGTATGTTTTGCAGGTAAGCCAAAGTTGCTTTTAAAAATTGAATTTTTGATCATCATAAAAAAGGGGGAGATTGTTACCAATAAGGAGTATTGGTAAATCTTGAATAAAATTGTTTTGATGATGCTACAATAAATTTTACTTGAAGAAGATATTAGAATTATTTAAAAGCAATTTGTTGAAATTAAATGTAGTAGGAAAGTCTTAAAAACTTTGTAAAACTTGTATTTTTACTGCAATAATCGATTATGGAGAAGCAATAATGGATTATCACAAGTCCTTCAGGAATAATCGATTATCATTTCATATAATCGATTATGACATTTTGAAAAACCTGTAACGGACTTGAATAATCAATTATCACTTACAATAATCGATTATTTGTGTCAGTTGGAACCTGACTTTTGATATTCAGAGTAGATTGCTATATATTTAGGTTCTGAGAAATTCAAATTAACGTTGTTGAACAAAGAGAGTTCTTGAGAATACTGTTTGTCAGAGGAAGTTCTCAAAAGCTATTGTTCAGGTTCCCTTGCTTGGTCTCGTGAATAGGAGAAGCTCGCGTTTCGTGTGTCGATAGTCGGGGCGGTTCTCTTCGAGTTAGCAAGGTGCTCTGCCTGGTCTCATGATAGGAGAAGCTCGCGTATCGTTGATCGATTGTTGGAGCGGTTCTCTTCGAGTTGGCAGAGTGTTCATCTTTTGGTTCGTTCTTCGAAGGAAGGTTTACTTTATCAGTTTTATTGACTATATTTGTAATCTGTGAAACTCATTTCTAGTGGAACTGTTAATCACTGTTTATAGTGATTAACCACTGGGCGTAGATTCTTTTGAATCGAACCAGTATAAAAATTACTCGTGTAATTTTTCTATTCCCTACACTGTTTACTTTTTACGCAGATCAACTGTTTGATAAATTATCTCTTAGAATATTTATTTTATAAACTGGCCATTTTAATACAAAGTGACTGAACACGCTTTCCGCTTACTAAAGTTTTATTCCGCTGCGTTATACTTTGTCTGTGAACGATACCGATTGTTCGATACCAACAAATACAAGCAAAACAAGAGAAACATCGAAAGAATGGCTTTATATGCCATTATACAAAATGAAAAAGACCTAGTCTAGGACACGAAACTGCTATAAGTATTGGTATATTTCAACTGATAGTCCTTAGTCCATATCTTCCTTACTTAGATTTTTATTGATAGAGCTTAATTGATCAGCCATGAATATCTCAAACTTGGTTGTAGGTAAAAAGCAGGTTTCATCTTCAAAGAACCATCCGATTGTCGTCTTTTTCATTCCCAAATCTTTCAATGTATGATGGTATATTTCGTTTGTACAGTTGCAGCAACAGGATTTTTCATCAGTTAATCTAACACCTTGTACTAATAGAATCCTGCTAATGAGAACACCATATGGAAGATAAGGTGAATTCCTGAAAGCAGCTATCCTCATATGATTTTTTATTACTTCTATCCAGTTTGTGGGGACTTGATGGGATGCGTCAGATATATGTCTTCAGTGGTTAGATGATTGCGAACAATTCTTCCCAGAAGTATGATCCATAGGAGAATATAAGTAATAACCTTTTCTTCCTTCTTTCAACCATCAAGAAAAACATTTTCCTTGTAGAGATGCAGCTTCAGGGTGGCTCTTCCATCCTAAATACAACTCTTTTGTCTTTAAGTGTGCATTGATTTCAGATTTGGGTAAATGTGATAATGCACCTTTTGCTTCAAGTCCAGTAAATAATTTCCATGTGAATTCATCGATCTCAATGTTTACGCCCTTTACTCTGGACCTTATTACATCATTCTCAAACTTGAGATTATGGTAGAATACTTCTACTAAATTAGGATACCATGCACCTTTCATTTGAACAAGATTTGACAAATTTTGGAACTCCAGCAATTCAGGAAAGTTGAAACCCTCTTTTCTGAACTTCCTAAGCTTGACGTAGTATGCATAAGCTATCATTTTTGATAGATTCAAAAAGAATTTGCTCCTTGACTCTTCATCACTAATCCATCCAGTGAGGTCAGGAATTCTTGCCTCTAAGACTTCCTTTCCTTTTCCTTTGTTTGAGCTTTGATTTGAAGCAGCCATCGTGAGAGTACAATTTTTCGGAATACACCCATAAGATTTAAGGAATATCAGAGAAATTTGCTTGCACAGTAACAAATGCACTATCGGCCTTAGAACAATGTGGCCAGTTGTAGGTGTTTCATAAGACCCTAAAGTTTAACCTTTAATGTTTAAAAACAGAGCATTTCAAATATTCAAATAACACAGTCGATTAAATTAATATTGGACTCGACTGGGACTCATGAAAACATTTTCACAAAGATTCAATCAATCAAACAATTAAGCACACATTGCAAACAATCATACAACAACATTAATTCAATCAATATATGCATGATGCAGTAGGTAGATACAGATTTACCAGTTGTAGACACTCAAGGTTTTTGAAATGTTCCATAGTTGATTTATCCTTGAGAACAATTTTGTATCACCTGCATAACCTGCAAAATGGTTAAGTTTTTGTTGCTGGTACCCATTTAACTTTGGGTCCTTGATTGTCAGTCCTTGTCACATGTTCCTTTGGTATCCATACACATAATCCTTGAGGAACAACAACATGTCTATAATAACAATTTCTAACAGTATGACCAACACATCTACAGTAAAAACATGCATTTCTAGCAGGTTTTCTTAATTCATTAAGCTTTCTAGCATTGGTTCTGTTAGAGTATCCTTTAAATCCAATTCCTTGCCTATTATTGGTTTTGCTAGAGGAATTTAATACAGCATCTAAATTGTCACTTGCTTGAGTAAACTTAGCTAGCTTGCTAGTCAAGTAATCAATCTTTTCAACATGCAAAGGACAATTTTCACAAGCTTTTTCAACAGTAACAGTTTTAATATCAATATTCTTAGCAGATAGCAAGGCTATATATCCAATTCTTTTTCTAATCTTTTATTTTCATTAACAAGGTTATAAATCCTATATTCATAATCTCTTTTCTTAGAGTTCAATCGATTAACCTTGTATTCCAGTCGCATTAATTCAGCATGTAGTTCTCTGAATGTCTCAATCAGCTGCTGATATTTCTCTTTAATAGGTAGCTTGTCAAATTCTTCATCAATGTCATACTCAGTCTTTGTAGTTCCAGCCATGTGACATATGTTGGACTTTTCGTCTTGATCAGCATCATCATCACTTGAGCTTTCAGATTCAGAATTCTCCCAAGCAATGTAGGAACCTTTCTTTCTCATATTTTTGCTTTGAGGAAATCTTTTCTTCCCTTTCTGTTTTAGCTGTAATTCAGGACAGTCAGGCTTGATGTGACCTTCTTTTCAACATTCATAGCACTGGGCAGTGTTTGTGCTGAAGCTCTTCTTCTTGCTTTGACCTGCATGGTTAGACAATTGACTATCATTTTGCATAAGTCGACTAAACATTCTTACCATCAAGGTCATCAGCTATTTGTCGTCCATCACTACTTCTGTGAGGTTATTACTTGCAGCCTTCAGAGCAATGGACTTATTTTCTTCAATCTCCTCTTCATCCTTCAGTCTAACAAGTTCTAATTCATGTTCACGTAGCTTGCCAAACAAGGTAGCCATATTCATAGTTGTAAGATCTTTGGATTCAGAGATTGTAGTGACTTTTGGTTGCTAGTTCCTGTTCAGACTTTTCAAAATCTTGATGTTGATCTCTTCTTTCTCAAAGGCTTTGCCAAGAGCCATCAGGTGGTTTACAATATGAGTGAACCGTTTCTGGACATCATAGATGTTCTCACCAGCTTTCATTCTGAACAACTCATATTCTTGTATCAATGAATTCTTCCTGGCTCTCTTGACTTCATCCGTGCCTTCATGTGTTACCTCTAGAACATCCCACATTTCCTTTGCAGTCTTGCATTGGGATATCCTAAAAAATTCATCAATTGTTAGTGCAGAGGCAATAATATTTCTAGCTTTAACATCATACTGAGCTTTTCTATTTTCATCAGCAGTCCACTCAGTAAAAGGTTTTAAAACAGTTTCACTATCAACAATTTTTGTAGGCAAATATGGACCATTTAAAGTGGCTTCAAAAATTTCTTTATCTTGCTATTCAAGAAAGATCTGCATGCGAATTTTCCAAAAGGGACAAACAAAGGTGGTCTTTTTGTTGAAGCACCTTCACCAAAAGTTTGAAAATTTGAAGTCATCCCCAGGTTTTACAATCGAATAGAAAATAAACAGAGTCGACTGAATTTTCAAATATTTTATGAAAACCAGCTTTGGTGCCAATTGTTAGGAAACAGGTGATGAAGGTTGAAAAACAATTATTTTCATATGTCATTTTAGACCTAATTACTCCCTTTACTAATTAGAATGAGCTTAGAATCAAGCAAAACTCAATAAATGAGTTTGTAGATAGTCAAAAGCTATTTTTAGCGATATTATGCTTGTTTTGCATTGTTTTGTAGCATTTTTGAGAAAGTGAAGAATGGAGTTGAAGATAAAGGTCGTAGACTCAAGAAAAGAGAAGAAAATTGAAGAATTGAAGAGTCGATGCACCACCTGGTGGCAAATTACACCGCCGGGCGGTCCAGGGCGAGGATAAGGCACCTGGCGTGGGCGTTGGGCGGATTTGCGATCAGAGGCAAACCGCCGGGCGGTAGTGCGATTTGAGGGAAACCTCCGAGCGGAACAAGTGTGGCACCGGACGGCTGTTTGCTGGGCTTGGGCCTGTTTTCTGTTGCGCTCCTTACCTATAAATAGCCCTATTGCGAGTTTAGATGTAATCTGTTGACACAAGGGGGCGGCCAGACCTAATTTCACTCTCTAGAGAGGATCTCTTGGATGCTTAGGCTCCTTTTCATCTTTTCTAGGGTTTGCTTTT
>NC_028358.1:19064596-19079351 GCF_000741045.1 Vigna radiata var. radiata | reverse complement strand
ATGGTTTCCATATGCTTTGATTATTAATTGTTGGGTTCTCATCTGTGCTTAATGCTTTTATCGTTTAACTCATTCGATAACTGTTGTTTGTCTTTATTGATACGGGGACGTACAGTAATGTCATGAACTGGTGAGTCATTCCTTGATTAAGCAATACCACCTAGGGATAGGGGTAGGACGATCAATTTTTTTTCACTTCTGCTCTATAATGCTTTATTAATTGCTAGGGGAGGCTAGGGATAACAAGCCAGTAATTAGTAATAGGCTCTTTTCGCCGAGGGATCGGGTTAAGGGTAGGCTAAGAAAGTTGCATGACAATTAGTTAATCAAGCTAATAAATCAAGAGGAGTAAATTAGAGAGAACGAATAAGATGAAATTGTAAACCCCCAACAACTCCATTCATCCATTGTTTTCTTCTTGTCAATTGAATCAATCTCTTTTGCATGTTCATATTTTATTCTCATACTCAATTAATTAATTTTTCTTTTCAAGTCTTACGATCTTAATTCACACAAACGATAAGGTCTTTCGAGTCTCTGGTTGAACGATACTTGGACTTACCATTTATTATTACTTGATACAATTTGGTACGTTAGCCAATCCGTTAACAACAGGTTGGCTTCGTTTTACTCTGAGAGGGGAGGGGGGTAAATTGGTGTTAGTTCAAAAACAAAATCTCTTCGCAATCTTCGTATGAAAATTCAAAGCTTTTGATCTTTCCTTGAAATGCAAGTAATGAAAATTTCAATGTAGCGGAAAAACGTAGTTGACTGCTAGAAAGATAAAGTCGACTGAAATAAAGAGTGCAGGGATAGAGAAAATCAAAAACTGGTTTGGCCAACAATGCATACATCCAGTGTCCTTCCAATCTTGGAAGCAAATGCACTATAATGGTATCGGTTTTTACAACAAGGAATTTATAGAAGCACCACGCAAAAATATAAATCTCCTCTCTAACCCAAAACCAAATATAGCTGCACACAAAACCAGAAATGCAGCAAGAATCCCCTCTTCCGCAATCTGAACCCACGCTGAACAATCCTCACCGTGTAACCAGCACTCTTCACAGCATGCCAAGCCTATCCTAGCACGCTTCACAGGTTGCCAAGCCTATCACAGCACGCTTCACAGGTTGCCAAGCCTATCACAGCACACTTCCCAGGTTGCCAAGCCTTCAATCAAATACAACAGTCTTCACAGGATGCCAAACCTTCAAGATCAAACCAGAAGCACCTTCTTTGTGCAGATGTTAATCAAACAGTATGCGCAATTGACTCCTCAATCTAAATCTCTCTCAAGAAAGATCACCATCGTCTTCTTGGAGAATTCTTGGAGCTTCCAAAACTGAGAAATAACTCTGAAACAGGACAATGAAAATGTTTGATCACAAAGTCATACAGAACAGATCGTGTTCTGTTCTATTTATAGTTTTCCTGTCATTCTCAGTCGAATACCCTACTAATCCAGTTGACCGCATTAAAACAATTATAACAGAATGTCAACATAGAGGCTCCTCAGTCAACCAATTTAATGCACATTCATTACAGTTGACCCAGTCAGTCAATCCTAACTAACTTTTGAAAATATAGCCGTTGGAACAAGTAGGCATAACAAAATTCCAAAAATAACAGCAACACAATCGAATAGGTGTTCCACCATGTCGACTGACACTTTGAAAAACACTTTGAAATTCTTTTCAACTCAAAATCTCATCAAGCACATGTTCACAAAATCTGTACTAATATTTTAGCTTAGTCGAATCCATTACCAGTGTATTCGACTGAACCAGATCTTTGTCACAAGTATAAGTTCATAAAAGTGTTTGTGAGCTTTTCTTCAGAAATGTGCAAAAGTAATCCAAATCATTTTATCACACATTTCAATACAAGCATGTTCCAAACATGTAACACATAATAAATCAAGGGAACACACAAGCAAATCAACAAAACATGTTCAACAAAATCATTGTTCAAAACAGTATAGTATATCAATTGAACATGTAACACTGGAACTAATGTACTGTTATTAAGCAGTGTGTTGTCATCATCAAAAACCAGTTTGGTATAGAGTTTGTGTTGTCAACAATCTCAACAATATTTAGTTATGAGTTAGGAAAATGCGAGAGTGCTCCTTTTGCTTCAAGTCCAGTGAACAACGTCCAGATGAAATCATTAATTTCAGTGTTTACTCCTTTTACTCTAGACTTTATAATGCCATCTTCAAATCTAAGATTGTGGTAGAATACTTCCACCAAGTCAGGATACTATGCACCTTTCATGTGGACGAAACTTGTTAAGCCTTGGACCTCCAGTCACATGAAGTCAAAAGTTGTTTTTAGAGATATTATGCTTGTTTTGCATTACTTTGTAGGGTTTTGATAAGAATTGAAGATAGAAGTGAAGTAGGAAGGACTTAGAATCAAGAAAGAAGGAGAAAAAGGAAGAAAAGAAGAATCAAGGCACCGCTCAACGCTATTTTCCAGTGCTGAGCGCCAGACTCAAGGGTGTAGTCACTGCCTCTCGCTCAAGCGGTGCCGCTGAGTGTCCACGCGATTAGAGGGAAACCGCTGAGCGATCCTACGATTAAAGGGAAACCCCTGAGCGTCAAAATTAAGCGCTGAGCGGTGGTCTGTTGGGCTTGGGCTTAAATTCTGTTACTTTTATACGTTATAAATAGCCCCAGTGCCATCTTTAGAGTATTCTTTTGGCAAGTAGAGAAGTCCAGAGCTTTTCTACACTCCTTAGAGACGGTTTCTTGGATGCTGAGGCTCCAATTTATCAAATCTAGGGTTTACTCTTTCATTCTTTCATTATTTCCATGTAGTTTCACCATGTCTATGCTGAACTAAACCCTTTGTTGTTGGGGAACAATGTAATCTTTTGAAACTCTCTTATATTGAAACTCTTGTTTTATTCATATGCTTATATTATCAATTGTTGGGTTTCTTATCTATGCTTAAAACTTTTATCGTTTAAGTCATTCGGTATAAAGATATTTGCCTTTGTCGATACGGAGATGTATGGGAAAGTCATGAACTGATAGGGAATTCCTTGATTAAGCGATACTGCCTAGAGATAGGGGTAGGACGATCAATTGTATTTTTCTTTTGTGATACATGCATTGCTAATTACTTGGGGAGACTAGAGATAGTAAGTCAGTAGTTAGTAATAGGCTCTTTTCGCCGAGAGATCGGGTTTAGGGTAGACCAAAAACGTTTGCATGACAATTAGATAATAAAGCGAATTTAATAAGAAGAATAGATATAAGAGGGCGGATAAGATGAAATTGTAAACCCCAACAACTTCATTCATCCATATCTTTTCTTTTCCAATTGAATCATTTGCATTTGCATGTTTATTTTCGTTTTTGCATTCAACCACAAAATTATTTCTTTTCAAGTCTTATAAGATTAATTTACATGAAAGATAAGGCCTAAAAGTCCTTTGGGAGACGATACTTGGACTTACCGTATATATATTACTTGATAACGATCTGGTACACTTGTTAGGGGCTTAACAGGTTTTTGGAGTCGTTGTCGTGGACTCGTGGTTTAACGTTTCAAGTAGTGTAAATTGATTGAATTTTACTTGTTTGTATATATTTTGTTCTTCTTTTCTTTTTATTTTTTTTATATAAAAGTGCTTCTAGGGTATTTGTTTCTTGTGTATGCAGGAAGCTATCCATACTAAAAGTAAGAAAAACCAGCAACTGCTTCTTGAAGGACTATCAGACAAGAGAGGAAGGAGAGTCAGACGTCCATCTAGGGAGGTTTTTCATTCTCCTGAGAGATTGTTACAACCCTCACCAGAAGCTCATACACTAGATTCAAAAGAGATTGCAAATGAGCAACCTCCTCCTAGACGCACAGTTGGTGATGCATCTAATGTTGTGGGCCCGTTTCACTTCAACAGTATAGCCATGCCAACAGATAATACAACCAACATGGTGATGAATCCTACGTTAATTCATCTTGTATAGGGCAACCAATTTCATGGTTTTTCAAATGAAACCCTTATGATCATTTGACAACATTTAGAGAAATTTGTAATACTCTAAAGATGACTAGAGTATCTGATGATAAAGTAAAGCTTAGCTTGTTTCCTTTCTCACTGAGAGGCAATACTAAGGCATGGTTAAACTCCTTTCCAGAAGGAAAGTTCACTACATGGGAGACTGTAGCATCCAAATTTGTGAACAAATATTTTCCACAGTCGAAATTCACCCAAGAAAGGTTGGAAATCTCTTCATTTAAACAGGGCATGGAAGAAACTCTCGGACAAGCATGGGAAAGATTTAAAGGCCTATTGAGGAAAACACCAGTCCATGGGTTTGACAAGACAACTCTAGTTCTTGCATACCTTGGAGGTCTAAATACCCAGTCAAAGATGATGCTTGATGCCTCAGTTGGAGGTGACATAAAGAAGAAGACTGAGGATGAGGCCTATGATCTTATTGAGAGTATGGCTGCAAATGAACAAGAGACATATAGTGAGAGGGGCACACCAGTGCAGACGAGGGGAGTTTTGCATTTACCTGCTGATGATACCATGCTAGCTCAAAATCATTTTCTTAGGCATAAATTTGATAAATTAACGAAGATCTTGTCTCAGCTTCCAAAGGAGATTATGAATGTCTCCCAAACTCAACAACTTTGTGACTTCTGTGGTGGTGACCATATTAATGGTCAATGTGTTGTGCCGGAATATATGAAACGGGAGGCTAATTATATGGGTAACCAGTTCCAGTATAGGCAGGGAAATTTCAACCAAGATAGTTCTAGCCAAGGTTGGAAAAACCATCCTAGCATTGGACAATCTCAAAATAACCCATCTTGGCATTCAGGAGGCTTCCTTAATAACAGACCGCAACAACCATTACCTTTGTGGTAGTAGGTGAACCATTTGGCAGAAAGTGTTAGAGACTTTAATGATAGATTTGACAAATTTTTGAAGGTTTATGAGTCTCAACATGCAAGTAACCAAGCCAGATTCAGATCCTTGGAGATGCAAATTAGTCAACTGTCAAAAAGGGTAGAGACCACAGAAAAGAACCAATTTAGGGCTAATACTGATGTTAACCCTAAAGAGGAGTGCAAAGTTGTTGTGACAAGGAGCAAAAGAAAAGCAGAAGAGGAAGTTATTGAGGTAGAAAGTAGTGAGGAGGAAGATGAAGAGATGACTGAGAATGTGGAGATCGAGAGCAGTAAGGAAGAGAAAGAAGAAGAGAGGTTGGAAAAAAATTTTGAAAGTAAGAAAGTAAATTTTGAAAATGAGGGAAGAGGAAGTAACTATGAGCCATTCAGGGAAATTTTTAATCAGGTGACTGTTGTTCCTTTAACCGAAAATCGTCCTCAAATTCCTGTTTACTCTAAGAGAATAAAATATTATCTCAGAGAGGTGATAGATCTTGATGAAGAAGAGCCAGAAATTTCTATTCAGCCTAGAAAGAAACATCATTCACCTAAAATGAAGAATCCAGGGTGGTTGACTCTTTCATGTGTTATTAATGATGTCGATATAGGAAGAGCTATGGTAGATTCTGGATCTAGCATTAATATGATGCCTTTGAGTTATCTGAAGAAAATTAAAGGGCTAGTATTAAAACCAGCTAATATTTCTCTGACAGTTGCAGATGGTTGTGTTAAGAAGCCAGTTGGTAGGGTGGAGGATGCAATTTTTCATATTGAGCAGCTGGAGTTCTTGATCGATTTTGTAGTTGTTGATATGGAGAATGATGGAAGAATTCCATTGATTTTAGGAAGATCTTTTATGAGGACTTCTAAAATGGTGATGCATATCCATGACTAGAGGATGATGTTAAGAGACCAAGAACATGTGCTAACATATAGTGGCTCTAAACAAAACAAAATGAGAATAAGGAAGAGAGCCAGAATCAGAAAGTTGAAAAGAGAAGCTGCAAGTGAAGAAAGCACAGGTACTGATACTGACAGTTGTAATATTTTGCAGGTACCTAAAGAGGAAGAGGTAGATAAAGGAGGAACAATCCACTCAGAGGACACACTATTTCCACTTGGTTCAAAAGTAAGATTCAAAAATAGAAATTGGATTGTTAACAAGCTTAAAGAGGAACGAGTAATGGAAATTAGAAGACCATACTCCAAAGCAATCAGAAGAGTGGACAAAAGACAGCTGATGAGTTGGGTTGATGAAGACCCCAACTGGGATGAAAAGATGATAACGGTTGAAAAACAATTATTTTCATACGTCATTGTAGACCAAATTACACCCTGTAAGACTTAGAATGAGCTTAGAATCAAGTAAAACCCAATAAATGAGTCAGTCGAGAGTCAAAAGCTGTTTTTAGCGATATTATGCTTGTTTTGTAGTGATTTTGATGAAAGTGAAGATTGGGGTTAATGATGAAGGTCTTAGACTCAAGACAAAGGAAGAAAATTGGAGAAAAGAAGAGTCTAGGAACCGCCCTACGGCAAAATTCACCGCTGGGCGGTCCAGTGCGAGGAGGAGGCACCTGGCTTGGACGCTGGGCGGATTTGCGATTAGAGGCAAACCGCCGGGCGGTGGCGCGATTATGGGCAAACCGCCGGGCGGCATAAGTGTGCCGTCGGGCAGTTGTCCGCTAGGCCTGGGCCTGTTTTCTGTGACGCTCCTCAGCTATAAATAGCCCTCTTACGATTTCATTCTCATTCTTTTGACAGAAGAGGGCGGCCATACCTAATTTTCACTCCTTAGAGAAGATCTCTTGGATGCTTAGCCTCCTTTTCATCCTATCTAGGGTTTGCTCTTCGATTCTTCCATTATTTTCATCTAGGTTCACCACGACAATGGTGAACTAAACCCTTTTGTTGTTGGGGGAAACAATGTAATCTTTTGAAACTCTCTTTTATTGAAACTCTTGTTTATTTATATGATTCTTCATATGCTTAGATTATCAATTGTTGGGTTCTCATCTGCGCTTAAAGCTTTTATCGTTTAACTCATTCGATAACTGTTGTTTGTATCTATTGATATCTAAAACCACTAAAATTTCCTTTCTTATTCTATCTTAACACCTTTTTAAAATAATATCAACCACCAAATCTTTTTAAAATCGACAATATCTAATAATGATTTTCACTAAATATAATATTTCTTTTAATCTTTAAACCCATCAAGATTATATCTCTTATTCTCTTTTAACTAATTTTTAAAATAACAACAACTAAATCTTCTAAAAGATTTACATAATATTATTTTGGTTTAAACCCTTTTTTGGTCCCTAAGTTAAGTTCTAATGTTCAGTTTAGTCCCCGCTTTTAAAAATGTCAACCTTTAGTCCTTATGATATGAAAAATGTATCAAATCAATCCTATTCGTTAACAAATTACAAGTTTTTCATTAAGTGATTTGTTGTTCATAACACCTTCCGTTAACAAATCACAAAATATTGGATACCTAGGTATGAAAACTTGTGATTTATTGTTCATTAAGTGTTGTCATGAGGACTGATTTGATACATTTTTCATATCATAGGGACTAAAAGTTGACATTTTTAAAAGCAGGGACTAAACTGAACATCAGAATTTAACTTAGGGACCAAAAAAGGGTTTAAACCTATTATTTTATTAAATATCCAGATTATTTAATTTGCACACTTTTCCTTTATACACCCTCTCTTAATTAATTTCTGCACCAATTAAATAAAAGAAAAATAAGACCATTTTGCCCCTAGGCAAAAAATATAAAAATAAAGAAATAACATAAAAATTATGTTCTGACAAAATTATAAACTCAAGAACAGTAATCTCCAAACAAAATTCAAAGTCTCAAAATTACTTTATTTTTAAAACTCCCATTTTCCCGGATCTTACATTCCCTCCAACTTCAAAAATTTTTGTCCTAAAAAATTGTGCTACTACTCAACCAAGTGCAAATGTCCCTATATCGTATATTTTTATACCACTCTACATCATAAACCACTCCCACAAAGTCTAGAACATGACAAGAGTCACTAGAACAACAAAACTGAATTCACAACTCTTTATTTCTTGAAACCTTCAGAATTAAGAAAGGAAAATCATCTCTGATATCGAGTCATGAGTGTGCACCCTCACTACTCTTATCAAGATATTTTCTGTTCTTATTACTTCCAATTAGATGCCCAATTCTACTATGAGACTCAACAACAATCCACACATTCATATACATACACATGCATTAAAGTCACACAGCAAAAGCTAGACGAACTCACTCCCCATAACCCCTAAAAGTTTTTCGAAAACCTGGCTCTGATACCAATGTGACACCTTGTAATTTTTCGAAATTGCACGGTGAAATTTTTTTTTCAAAACCTTTCTATAATACATTCAGTCGAAAGGCGGAATTAAATCATAACTATAAACATCGTTCGAAAATATTAGAATCTCACTTTTACATAAAAATATCAAATCGGAAAAATTTTAAAAATAAATAATAAATCTTCGAACTCAAATATTCCAACTCTCACGTCAGCTACTTCGGTCTAGTTTTATCTGTAAAGCCATCTACTCTCGTACAAGTACGATCATCGTAAGTGGAAACCACAACCACAACTTTCAGGGTGAGCAACTAGAAATATAATAACATACAACAAAACATATTCATTTTAATTGCAGAAGAATATAATCGTATAAACATATTCCATCACAAAATTATCATCACAGTCAAGCCATTCATGAACCAATGTCGTTTTCTTATATTGTGTCGTCATGACCTGTTGTCACTAATAGGAACCTATTCTTAATAGGGCAATTCGAGTCCTCTTCCATCACAACTTCCGACCTATCTCCCTGACTTCTCAAGGAGTAACAAGTAAAAACACCAGTACTAAACGCACCAGTGCACTATACTAAGCACGAGCCGAAGTCATTTAGGCGAGACATCCACTTCCCCGTGTAGAGGGAAGTGACACTCGAATCACTATCTTTTAAACGAGACTCTAACACATCACATTCTTAACGTAGCATAGTATGAAAAGCTCACACATGACCGACAACAATACAAGGAAATAACATAGCTTCATGTCCCCATTACAAATCAATACACATTCTCAATAACATGCATTACTCAATAATCATAAAGTTTATAACGCCTTTCTCATTACCTTTCACGCATAGACTCAATATACTATACATTAACTCATAATACATTAACTCATAAATCACACAATAATACTCATTCTCAATAGACAATATTTCCATTTCGGAAGGTTTCAACAACCGGACTCTTACCAGACTAATGAAAAACCAACATACATTCTTCTATGTCAAACTTTAATCATCACATAATTATTTAAATACTATTATTGATGGACAAAACAGAAACGAAATATAATGAAAACAAAAATAAAAAATCGAAACAGAGACAGGGAACGTGATACTTAACTCTTGTAGTGTGGACGCAACCTAGCTCTGATGACCACTTGATGGACGAAGCTCCAAGGAGAAGACCGTAGGCGTGACGCAAATCCTCAAAGCTCCCTCCGAATGAGAAATGATGCAGCGAAAAGACGATACTCGAAGGAGAAGACGATCTCGAACCCTAATCGAACCGAAGTGAGATCGAACTCACGGAAACCCTAAATGAAGGGGAAAACCCTAAATCGAACGGTGAAACACCAATTGGACCGATTAATCGATGGAAATCAAGGATTAATCGGTGGAAATATGGTTGAACAGTGGAAAAACTATTTTGATTGGTGGAAACAGACTAGATCGGAGCAAATGCAGGTTCAATTGATGGATAATGGAAAAAGAGGCGAGGAAAGGTGTTTAATTGGTCAAAATGTGAAGAAATGTTGGACAGAGGCTGTGACGAAGGAGAAACGAGAGAGACGAAGTGATATTATGATGAAAATGAGACTTACAATGAAGAGCTCTCTCTAGAGTTCGAAGAAGCGCTTGAGAGAAAACCTAGCTTGAATATGAGAGGCTTCTGAGATTTGGAAAATGAGATGGTGTTCAGCGAGAGTAAAGCAAAAATGAGGATGTTGTGAGGTGTTACGTGTGGCTGAAGGTTGACGCATGCATAGGGATGTGTCAGCAAAGGAAGGACTGACGCGTATGAAGCAGCGTTCTAGAGATGAGAGAAAATAAGGTGGTGCACTCTGAGAATTAAGGAAAAAGAAAATGTTGGTAGTGTGCAAGGAAGGTGCCTAAAGGAGGTCTCTTGGATTCTCTAGCCTGACTTTTAAGAGAGAATTATATCTGATTGAGAAATTTTAATTCTCATTATTCTCAAAAGTACTAAATACAAGTGAGGAGTTGAGTATTTGTAGTAACCCATGCTCCTTACAAGCTACACTACGTGTATAATAAAATTGTAAAAATACAAAAAAAAAGAACTATATCAAGCAAGATTTCATCGATTATCAACGAAAATGACCCAACTAAACTATAAACCACCAATTAATGTTACTCGTCACCTTTAAGTTTACAGTCAACACATAAACATATTTACTCTAACGACACTTCCATTTACATTTCACGAAACAAATTAAATTAATAAAATTCAACTAGTCCAATAACACTCTGCACGAATTCCAACTATTTCAATCATCAAATTCCTCCATCAATTCATATATCAAGAAAAAGAAACTATACTTGCCTACGGCCATGATGCCACACTTCCTATATAAGAAACATAACTATAAGAAGAGAACAGAATCAGAAAATCCCTTGTAAACCCATTTCAAGACATCTATCTTCTACTTGCCATTTAACTTGCCATTTAATACCGTGGAACCCACAAACATAATTGTTTTAGATACCTTTGCTTTAAATTAAAACTTCCCTTTTTACAGATCCTAATATCCACAATTTCTCTTTAAATAATCATTTAAACTACAACTGAAAACTAATCAAAACTATTAAAAGAAAACTTAAGTCACTGCACTTAACCATTTTTCTTTGCTTCAAATAAAGTGAAAACTTAATATAATATTATATATCTATACACATAACTACAAAAGAAACCCCTGATATAATACTATATATATAAATATGCAACTCCTAATATTATATATATATATATATATATATATATATATATATATTTATTTATTGTACGATATGCTATTTGGGCCAAACGGTTACGATTAGTAGCTGAACGGTCCAAAATAATTAATGGGCCTCAATCATATTAATGACGGGTCATTATCGTTTTCATTATTGGGCCAACGGTCCATCATGAGGATATAATCCATCGCAATAATATCTTAACAATCTATATCAGAAAAGATCAAATAAGATATGAACAACCGGATATTCAGGTATAGCCGTTTATATTATATTCTGTTTATATTTGATAACAATCTATATATACAGGGCTAGAATCACAAATCAGGTACGCTCTCTGAGACACCACTTTGCTTTACAGTATTCTTGAGTGACTTCGCTCTGCATTCTCATATTGAGAACCTTCAGCCTTGCTTTCAAGGCTCTTCACTACTTACCCTGACTTGGGCGTCGGAGTGCCATTGCAGGTACCTCCCCCTGGTCAAAGCTTGGAGATTCCGGACGGTTGAAGATTGGAAGACAGTGGGAGCGCCACGTCATCCAGGTTAGTCCATTCGATCCCCAAAATATTCACACCGAAACATATATATATAACTCTCCCTAATATAATATTATATATAATTATATGTAAGTTCTACCAAAACTAATCATTTAATTAAAACAACTAAATTCTTTCAATAAATCACACCTAGTATATACCAACCCCCACTACAAAAATACTTAATTCTAGTTGGGTTTTTGTTTTTGCGGTTTTTAAAACTGCCTTTAATTTATTGCGGGTATTAAAAAACAACATTCCCCAAGTTTTAATTTTTCTTTTTAAATTTTTTTTTCAGCGATTAAGTAAACATAACCGTAATTAAGTTTTCTATTTAAATTTTTTAAATTAATTTTTGGCAGTAAGCACTCAGATATATTTCGCAAACCCTAATTTTTCCTCATTTGTTGCGCCGTTGTTTTCTTTTTTCATCTTCTGGCTTCACTCTTTCGTCTCCACCACTTCATATTCGGTTTCTCAACTTTCCTTCTCAGCTTTCCTTCTCCTTATTCAAACTTCTCACCATCTTCTAGATTCTTTCAATCCTTCCTCATAACTGATATTGTCGGCTATCACTCGCTACCTTTCTTCGTCACTTCTTTAGGTCAGGTTACTCTTTCTTTCCTTTTTTTATTTCTTTGTAATTTGTATTGCTTGTATGTTTTTTCGCATACGCGAATCTAATTTGTATGAACTTAATCGATAGGCACAAAAAGCACAACCCTACGTTGTACACGAAGCCACCCGCGGCGGTGGAATCTGGTGTCGGAAGAGCCGCTAACAACATTGCCCGTAAGCTATTGATGAAATTTAATTTCTTTTTTTAAAGCATTTCCTAACCCTTCCGATTTCTATAATGATAAGGGTTTCTTTACTGGAATCTCAAATAAAAGTACTCTAGAAGGAGCAAGCAATGGTTTTTATTCAGGTGGTCTAGTTGTTGGATTTGAAATTGAAAGCATCGATGATCTTATATAGTTTCCAAATGCATTTGGAGCAATCCGATTAAGGTATGCGCTGAAACTACCTCTGAAAATTTTTCATTATTAGTTTTTTGTTGTGAAAGAATTTTATGGCCTGATTCAGGATTTGCGGTCATTCATGTGATGCTATTGTAATGGTTTCTTAAAGTATGTGTTCTCTTCTTTGGAAACCAGCAAAGGAACAAACTAAAGCAGGATCAGAAGATCTGGTTCCATATCTATGCTGATGACAAGGTAAGCTAATCTCATTGTAAAACTGAAACTCCAATATCAAGATTTTGGAGTTTCATTACTATATTCAATGTTGGTTTTCTATTAGAATGAAGTTTTAGTTTTGTGACTGATGCTGACAAGTAATGAAAGCCTTTTTATAGCATGAAACACTGAAGTAGAACTCTTTTCGTTTATCATCTTAAGATAAACTTAGCTTTTTTGAAATATTCAGTACATTTGTGACTTTTTAAAGTGTCAACTGTGTTTGGTCACAACTTTTGACAACATCATACATCATGAGTAAAATTCTCAAAATGATTTAGTATTGGGTTTTGTTGTTTGTTTGTTTTAGAAATGTCAAGGAAAGAAAAATTTGTTTACCTGTGGCAATATTTTTGGAATATTTTGGTGATTGCAATTTGGAATATTAAATAGTTTATTGGTTTTGGTCCAATATTGTTGTTTTAATTGGTTGTGATTTCAGAGGATTAAGCAAGTGGTGCAACATGCCACCAAATTAAATGATGTAATTTCTGCAGCAAGAGGTGTTCCTATGAGAAGGAAAAGTCTAAAGAATTGGACAGAGAGAAGGAAAAAGAAAAAAGATAATGATAAAAAGGGGGAAAATGTAAAAGACAAACTCAGAAGTCTTGAAGGGACAAATTTGGATGGGACAAATTTGGATGCTCTACTGTAGAGGCTTCCTGGTTGTGTGAGTCGGGACCTTATAGATCAATTAACTGTGAGGATACTTTGTTTTTCTCTATTACTTACTCTTATGTTCTTACATTGTATTAATTTTTTTTGTCGTTGTTAACTGTTATGCCTTTTTGTTTAAAACATGTTAGGTTGAGTTATGTTATCTGAATTCAAAATCAAATCGAAAAAAGCTTGTGAGGGCTCTGTTCAATGTGCCAAGGACATCTCTAGAACTGCTAGCATATTATTCACGCATGGTTGCCACACTCTCAACTTGTATGAAGGATGTCTCCTCCATTCTGTTACAATTGTTGGAGGAGGAATTCAATTTCTTAATAAATAAAAGGTTACTTTACACAATTTTGTATATATGATTAATATTTTATCCTCTGCTCCAAATTTAGCAGATTACTTTTGATAGTTGCTTTTTTGAAATGTCTTTACAGGACCAGATGAACATTGAGACAAAGATAAGGAACATCAGGTTCATTGGAGAACTTTACAAGTTCAAAATTGCTTCTCCTAGCCTAGTCTTAAGTTGTTTGAAGGTACAATAGATTAATAATCAAAATTTTTATAAATGAAAGCTAGAACCTGCCAATTATGATTACAAATTTCTTAATGGTCCAAGTTTTATTTTGGAGGCATTCCTATATCGTTGACAGGGTTCAGTTTTACCATGAATATGTTGCGTTTTTTAAAACTCCCCCTTTATTTATTTATTTTCTGTGATGGAAGTCTTAGGTATAGATAAGTTGTATGATGAATTATACTTTTTTATTATGATGATCTGTGAAGCATTGATTCGGTGAGTTCATGAAGCAATTGGAGTGTACAATGGATGAATAGTTTCATAAGATTTATGAATCTGACCATATTTGTTACGTATCCTAGTATGGAATGTAACTAGAACAATATCTCACACACTCAAAACAAGCAAAAGAATAATGAAAGGATGGAATTGAACAAATGAATCTCTTTTATTGATGGTAGTGTATGAATAAACAAAAGTAAACAATAATTAGGAGCATAACATCCATCAACTATTTCTAATAACTGGGAATAGGATCTCCATCAATTACCGGAGAGCATAATCTTTCTTACAAAACTCACAATTCAAAAGTATACCCTTAAGCCTAGACTCTAACTTTATTTATACTAATTATTTCCCGTCAATCTCTTACTAAGTATTTCCCTAGAATATATTTGTATTTAATATAAATATCTCCCCATATATTATCCTAGCATATATCCTTAATTATAAATATCTTATATTGAATATTTCCCTAGAATATATATTTATTTACTCT
>NC_028358.1:19062651-19064506 GCF_000741045.1 Vigna radiata var. radiata | reverse complement strand
TAATTAACTTATACTGAATATCTTATATTGAATATTTTCCTAGAATATATATTTATTTACTCTAATTAACTTATACTATATTTGTTTACTCTAATTAACTTATACTAAATATTCTCCCACCTTATACCCTAACATTACACCACGCTGCAAAACAACCTTGTCCTCAAGGTTGGAATCGGGGAACTTGATCTCACGGCTTCCTCATCAATTCAGGTTTGGAGGCTCGGGTGGTGGTCATTCCTCCTCGTCTTCTTCCAATATTGTGACTTTTAGGCTCCTGTCCGGACAATGATGCGCAGGACTGAATCATTCACCGCATTTAAAGCACCTTCCTTCTTTCCTCCGTTTTTCATATTCCTCATAGGGCAGATCCCTCACATGTCTTTCCCTTCGTTTAGTCCCCACATTCTCTAATATGGTCGCTTGGCTCTCCATGGTGGTTACCGTTCGGCTCTGATTAGAGCAACTAGGCTTCAACCGCGTACCCGCACCGTTCATTTTTTCCCCAGATTGATTCTTTATCATACTTCCGCTTCCCGCCTTCATGCTGCCTTGGATCTCCTCCACGTCTCTTGCCATCCTTATGGCAATCATCAGCTCCTGCGGATCAAGAAGTCAGACTTGATTCCGAATTCCATCCTGTAATCCTGCCATGAAGTACCCCATCAGCTATTCTTTGGCAACCCCTTTTGTTTGACCCACCAAGATTTCGAAATCTTGGTGTATTCTTCTACGGAGCCTAATTGCTTAATAGCCGCCAGTTTTCGAAGACTGGTCCCTGATTTCTTCCTCCGAACTGTAACATCGTTGCCTCCTTCAGTCCTGTCCACGTTCTGTTTCCCGTATGCTCCCTCAAAAATCTGAACCAAAACTCGGCACTGCCTTCCATACAGATGTAGGCAAGACGTAAATTTTCTTCCTCTGATACCCTTTGTAACTCAAAGAATTTATCTACTCTATTAATCCAATTTAACGGATCAAAGCCTTCAAAAACGGGTAACTCTACCCTCTTTCTCCAATTCAGTTGTTCCTCCTGACGTCCAACACCGTTCGGTCCACCTCCTTCAACACCGTTCGGTCCACCTACGCCATTATCGTTCGGTCTGTCCCTTCCCCCATTGTTCGATCCATCATCCTTCTCGTCCTGGTCTTCCTTCATTGTGCCATTAACAGAGCCTTGGCTTCCTTCTGGTTTCCCTTCTCGTTGATGGTTTAGTCCTTCTATCATCCTCATCAGTTCTTGGAAATCCCTTTGCATTGTTGCCTCCAAGGTTCCCATGGAAAGCTCCATGTTCTCCAGTTTCACTTCAACCACATTCATTCTTCCCTCCATGATATCTATTACTACTTTCAATCAATATCTTGTTGGCCTTTCACTCCTCTCTATTGGATCCGGCAGGTCAGACCAATTGTTACGTATCCGAGTATGGAACGTAACTAGAACAATATCTCACAAACTCAAAACAAGCAAAAGAATAATGAAAGAATGGAATTGAACAATTGAATCTCTTTTATTGATGGTAGTGTATGAATAAACAAAAGTAAGCAATAATTGGGAGCATAACCTCCATCAACTATTTCTAATAACTGGGAGCAGGATCTCCGTCAGTTACCTGAGAGCATAACCTCTCTTACAAAACTCACAATTCAAAAGCATACCCTTAACCCTAGATTCTAACTTTATTTATACTAATTATTTCCCGTCAATCTCTTACTAAGTATTTCCCTAGAATATATTTGTATTTAATATAAATATCCCTATATAAATATCTCCCCATATATTATCCTAGCATATATCCTTAATTATAAATATCTTATATTGAATATTTCCCTAGAATATATATTTATTTACTCT
>NC_028358.1:19059576-19062156 GCF_000741045.1 Vigna radiata var. radiata | reverse complement strand
TATATTTATTTACTCTAATTAACTTATACTATATTTATTTACCCTAATTAACTTATATTATATTTATTTACTCTAATTAACTTATACTGAATATTCTCCCACCTTATACCCTAACAATATTCTATATTGTTGTAAATAACTGATGCGAGATTTCTGTCAAAAAGAAAACGACGATGCTAGATTGTTGATGTTTGCTCTGTATATTTTCTGTGATCTTGTAATTTAAGTCACAGATTGTAGGCACTTCCATTATTATTTGATTGGTTTCTCGTTTTAAATCCTTTCTATTTGTCACATACTTATGCCATTTTTTGGACAGAACTTCTTTCATTCTAGCAGAAGATACTTTCCTCAGCTTCTTGCATGTAATATTCAACCATTCTTTCACCTTACCCTCGTTTAGTATGAATATTGTAGATCTGTTGCACTTTCCAAGAGTGATCTTACTGATGATGTTGTGTTACTATTAGTTATGGTATTGTGTTTTGTTGAACAGCTTTCTGACCCTCATTTTTCTTTACCAGTCATGAGTCACCTTGCTTTCATGTTTACAACAAGTATGAGTTATTGTTAACGGATTGGCAAGTGTACCAAATCGTATCAAGTAATAATAAATGGTAAGTCCAAGTATCGTTTTCCCAAGAGACTCGAAAGACCTTATCGTTCGTGTGAATTAACATCGTAAGACTTGAAAAGAAAAATTAATTAATTGAGTATGAGAATAAAATATGAACATGCAGAAGAGATTGATTCAATTGACGAGAAGAAAACAATGGATGAATGGATTTGTTGGGGGTTTAAAATTCCATCTTATCCGCTCTCTCTAATTTACTCCTCTTGATTTATTAGCTTGATTAACTAATTGTCATGCAACTTTCTTAGCATACCCTTAACCCGAAAAGAGCCTATTACTAATTACTGGCTTGCTATCCCTAGCCTCCCCTAGTAATTAATAAAGCATTATAGAGCAGTAGTGAAAAGCAATTGATCGTCCTACCCCTATCCCTTGGTGGTATTGCTTAATCAAGGAATTACTCATCAGTTCATGACATTATTGTACGTCCCCGTATCAATAAAGACAAACAACAATTATCGAATGAGTTAAACGATAAAAGCGTTAAGCACAAATGAGAACCCAACAATTAATAATCAAAGCATATGGAAACCATATAAATAAATAAGAGTTTCGATAAAAGAGAGTATCAAAAGATTACATTGTTTCCCCCAACAACAATATGGTTTAGTTCACCATGCAAAACAAGCATAATATCGCTAAAAATAGCTTTTGACTCTCTACAGACTCATTTATTGAGTTTTGCTTGATTCTAAGCTCATTCTAAGTAGTAAAGGGAGTAATTTGGTCTAAAATGACATATGAAAATAATTGTTTTTCAACCTTCATCAGTTATTTGTTGGCCAACCACCATTTTACACAAATTCTGTATATGCTCTCATCAGACACATTGTTAAGGCACATTTCCCAAATGCGTTACTTTTGTTATTTAATCACTTGTGTATATTTACTAGTACTGAAGGGTGGGCCTGATCACTAGTTCAACAATCAAGGATCCTGTTAAATATCCTGATCACATCAGTCCAAATTTAGGAAGCAATCTTAGTAATTATTGAAGAAGCGATCTTAGGAGCTGTTTATAATTTCTTATGTTTCTTGACTTGTTCAGTTAGTGATTCTATTTTTGGTATGCCTTCAATCTTCATGTTTTAGTAGTGATTCTATTTTTGGTCATAAGAGCCTTCTTCCTTCCATTCTAAAAGTATTTTTGATAGGTTCTATCAGAGCAATCTGCAACTCTGACATACCTGCACTACATTCATCAGATTGTAAAATTTCCTCTTCTTTTTTTCACTCTACAATTCTGATATCTAAAACAATCACCATAGTGATCTAATGGAGCAGAAGACACATTAATACATCCTACCCTTAATAACTCAAATATGAAGAATTTGTGAATACAAACCTCTTATTCAGCTTTCACATTGAGGCTATCATTTGTTGGTATCGGAGGGGGTAATTTTCAAAGAGTTTAGCGCAGCGAATTAAAAACACAGAGAGCATAAAGCGTATTAGGTCACAGTTGAAACGAATTTGCCCTTTTTTTTTCAAAGTAATTTTCTTTTAGAAAATTAACCAAACAGTTGATGTGCGATAAGTAAAATAAGTGTAGGGATAAGAAATATTCACACGAGTATTTTTATACTGGTTCGATTCAACAGAATCTACGTCCAGTCGTTAATCACTATAAATAGTGATTAACAGTTCCACTAAAAATTGTTTAATAGATTACAAGCAAATGAATAGAATTATAATGAAAAGAACCACTCTACCAACTTGAAGAGAACCGCTCCGGCAATCGACCAACGATTCGCAAGCTTCTCCTTTCACAAGACCAGGTAGAGAACCTTGCCAACTTGAAGAGAGTCCGCTTCGACTATCGACAAACGATACATAAGCCTCTCCTTTCACAAGACCAGGCAAGGGAACAAAATGAACAAAAGCTCTCAAGAACGTTCCTCTGACAACACAATGTTCTAAGCTTTCTCAGTTCACCAAAAGTTCAA
>NC_028358.1:19006052-19059000 GCF_000741045.1 Vigna radiata var. radiata | reverse complement strand
TTTTGGCCTAGATAATCGATTATCATCCCTTGGTAATCGATTATTGACGTTAATTTCCGAAAAACAGAGATTTGGGCCATATTTTCAACCTAAAACTCATATAACATTCATAAAATGTCCAGATATCTAACAACCTTATATATTTCTCCCTCAAATGGGTACCAGGTATCACAAGATCATATCATAAGATGTCAAACAAAAAATCTTATGCACTCACATGGCCTCTCTCTCCACATCCATAACATTTGAAGCTTGATGCAGAGCCTTGATTGTTCTCCTTCTTCTTATTCAAGATTTGGCTTTCACTATTTGCCATTAAGCATATATTTTCTTCCTCATTAAAATCACTTGAGCTTGAGGAGTTTGATGAAGAGCTTGAATCACATGGTCTCAACTTATCCACATCTATGACTTCATTATAACTGTGCCTTAAAAATTTTCACATTTCCTGTGCACTTTTATAAACAGAAACTTTGAAGAATTCATTAGGGGTTAGTGCAGATAAAATTATATTTCTAGCCTTAAAATCAAATTGGGCTCTTCTATTTTCCTCATCAGTGCAATCAAAATATGATTTTTCCACTTCTACACCATCAACTGTAATTTTTGGAATATAAGGACCATTTTGTACAGCTTCCCAGATACCTCTATCAACAGAGCCCATAAAAGTTTCCATTCTCACTTTCCAAAAAGCATAGTTATCACCAGTAAACAATGGAGATCTGTTAATGGAAGCACCCTCGGCATATACATGGTTTTGATTGTGACCGGCCATCTTCGCAAATATTTTGAAAAGCTATCAAAGCAAGCTCTGATACCAATTGTTGGTATCAGAGGGGGTAATTTTCAAAGAGTTTAGCGCAGCGGATTAAAAACACAGAGAGCGTAAAGCGTATTAGGTCACAGTTGAAACGAATTTGCCCTTTTTTTTTCAAAGTAATTTTCTTTCAAAAAATTAACCAAACAGTTGATGTGCGATAAGTAAAATAAGTGTAGGGATAAGAAAAATTCACACGAGTATTTTTATACTGGTTCGATTCAACAGAATCTACGTCCAGTCGTTAATCACTATAAATAGTGATTAACAGTTCCACTAAAAATGGTTTAATAGATTACAAGCAAATGAATAGAATTATAATGAAAAGAACCACTCTATCAACTTGAAGAGAACCGCTCCGGCAATCGACCAACAATTCGCAAGCTTCTCCTTTCACAAGACCAGGTATAGAACCTTGCCAACTTGAAGAGAGTCCGCTTCGACTATCGACACACGATACGTAAGCCTCTCCTTTCACAAGACCAGGCAAGGGAACAAAATGAACAAAAGCTCTCAAGAACGTTCCTCTGACAACACAGTGTTCTAAGCTTTCTCAGTTCACCAAAAGTTCAATTTCTGAAGTTCTCTAAAACCCAATATATAGGCAGCTGCTCTGAATATCAAAGGTCAAGTCCCAACTGCCACAAATAATCAATTATTGTAAGTGATAATCGATTATTCAAGTCCGTTACAGGTTTTTCAAAAAGTGATAATCGATTATATGAAGTGATAATCGATTATCGATTATATGAAGTGATAATCGATTCTTCCTATATAGGTTGTGATAATCGATTATTGCTCCTTGATAATCGATTATTGTAGGTAAAAATGTAAGTGATAATCGATTATAGCTTGTCCATAATCGATTATTCCAATTAAAAATACAAGGTTTAAGATTTTCCTACTACANCCAAACTCTACAAGTTGCTTTTTAAATAAATCTAATGTTCTCTTTAAATAATACTTCTTGCAGCATCATCAAAACAATTTTTCAAGTTTTACCAATACTCCTTATTGGTAACATAATTCCCATAAACAGGTCATACATGAATAATGAAACAAAATTAATAGCAGAAAAGAGCCATAATGCAGAGGCTTTCCTAGATTAACCATACTATAATATCACCATCAATATTACTAGAAAAGGCCATGATAAATGGTTAATGTGCTCTGTTACCATGATATTAAGCACTGATAAACTGATTTTATTATCTGAATATTTGCATCAGAAATATCTATAAGATTTGATTGCTTTTGTCTATTTTTCTTTGAAAAAAGGCATGTGTTTTCATTATTCGTTCTGCTAAATTTTTATTTATTGGATGCAACTACTTGTAGCAGAATTGCGGACTGCAATATTTTCTAAGGTTGCACTGCAAACAATTAGATTAGTATCAAGGTATGCATGCTTCTTCTTTTGACTTCAAATATGCTTGTAACTTTTAACTTTTTTTTTATGATTAATTATTTTTGTAGGTATCTTTGAGCAAGGGAGTGTGCCAAACAATGGATGTAATGAAGAAGAAAATTAGATATTGTTATTGAATATCTTTGAGTCATATTTTTAGTATGTACTAAACATCTATATTGAACATATGTAATGAATATCTTTCTTTTTAATTTTTCTTTATGAACATGTATGAATGATATAAGGTTGCAATGAAATAGTTTCATATTATTGAAAGAAGAAAAGTACTTGTCCATTATTAACACACTGATTATTTCCATAGTCTATAATATTTTAGTTTGTCTTATATTTATTTTTTATTGTTTACCAATTTTTAAATTATTATATGTTCGTCCAAATTCAATTTTAAAGGAAGTAATTGGTAATGTATCTTAGTAAGAGAAAAATGAGAGTTTTAGAGAGAGAGGGGATGGATAAAGAGAACTCACTAAACGTGGTTGAGTCAGTTAAGAAAGAACTCTCGCCAATAACAGAAAAAAAAAAATTGGAAGCATTTCCGGCGGTTTTCTAGAAACTCCTGAAAATAGGGGCAGTTTGGTACAACTCCAGTTATTTCCAACGGTTTTCTAGAAACCCCTGAAAATAGGGGCGGTTTTCCAGAAACCCCAGTTAATTTTGTCAGTAATTTTGTGACGGTGGTTTTCCTAGTGGTTCTTTGAACCGCGGGAAAAGTGTTTTTTAAGGGTTAAAACCTCTGGAAATGTTAAAAAAACCCCTCCTAAAATTAATAATTTTTGTAGTGCCCATGCTTATATTTATGCACCCAGAGTATTGCTACAAAATTCCTATTTATTTTTCTTCCTCCAAACAGAGTTTTAACAGTTCTTCTATCTTTCTTTTCCTATTTTTTTTTTAAATTTAAATATGACACCCTTTTCACAGACTTAACCCCTTTCATCTTTAATTTTTATTTTATTTTTCTCTCTCTCAAAACCGAGACTTAAGGATATCCCCTCTCTTCATTTGGTTGCCTAAAACTTTTCCAAGCCAAACCTTATTCCTACACTCACAAAGAACACCGTCAAGATGCATGCACCCATGCAATGCCCCTAACCACCATAGTTTCCACTAAACCGGAAGAAACATCTCCCTACACTTTACAGGGTTAGCCTAAAGACACAACGTAAGGTAAATATTCTCAACAAAACATCATAAAGTATTAACCAACCCATAAGGGTATAGTCCAACACCCAAAGCAATCATAAAGAATTTCAGTTTACTCCCTTACAACGATGCACAAACAAAGAACAAATAATATATCACATCACAAACCATTCCCCCATAACATATATAAACACTTATCAAAACCCTAAATCAACCATGTGTTACAATATAACTGGTTCCTCCCCTTACCTGGTCTCGTACTATTTTTGTTTCCAAAATCACCAAGAAAGCTTCACAATGTCACCGATGGTCCACCTATTTTTTTATGCTCGTTCTCGGCTTTATTTTCTCCCAGAAAACCTCTTTTTTGTCCCTTATATTTCCAATTTTCGTTTTTTGCATTTAGGGTAACAAAATGTCAACCCCTTTTTACTCTTATCCTTTTTATCCTCTTCTATTCTATCTCTATCTTTTTAGTTTTAATAAAATCTCTCAGTTTATATCTAAAGCCACTAAAATTTCCTCTCTTATTCTATTTTAACTACTTTTTAAAATATCATCAACCACCAAATCTTTTTAAAATCTACAATATCTAATAATGATTTTCTCTAAATATAATATTTCTTTCAATCTTTAAACCCACCAAGACTATATCTCCTATTCTCTTTTAACTAATTTTTTAAATAACAACAAATAAATCTTCTAAAAGATTTACATAATATTATTTTATTAAATATTCTGATTATTTAATTTGTAAACTTTTCCTTTCTACACCCTCTCTGACTTAATTTCTACACCAGTTAAATAAAAGTAAAAGACCTTTTTGCCCCTAGGCAAAAAAATATAAAAATAAAGAAATAACAAAAAAATTATGTTCTAACAAAATTATAAACTCAAGAACAGTAATTGATGGGTGTCGCGACCCATACAAATTTGATTGCATATGAGAAATGCAGTATAGCTAGGAAGTGACTCCTAGGTCGTCTCTCAAGGACCAAACTACGGTTCAGAAATTTGGGTCAAAGACACAAAGTGGGGGGGGGTTGAAAGTGTTTGAGAATGCAATGACAAAATTAAAAATAAAAATTAAACTCAACCTAACTTAATTTAAAACATTAAAGTGCATGAAAGTATTAAACTGAACAATGCAACAGACAAACATCTAAACACAGTTAAAACTATTAAAATGAAACACTAAATTAGAGAGATGAAAAACAACTCAAAACACAAAGCAAAATATTTTAAAGCAAAGGAAGTAAGACAACACAATTTCTTCTACCAATTCAAGGGTTCCATGTGCATCTATTCTAATCATCATTCTTTTTTTTTTATTCTCAAGCAAAAGTAATCTCCAAAGTAATTAATCCCAGCGTGAATGCAGCTACTGGACGTGACCCTACTCAATATCGTGACATCTCTAGCTTGACCGTGACATCTCTAGCTTGACCGTGACATCACTTTTGAGCTTCTTAATTGCTGGATCAAAAGAACGTACACTTTCTAAACAAAATCAGGCATGCGCTGCTGGACCGTTCCACAAAAGAGCTTGCTTTCTCCCTGCATCATGAGCCGTGACCTCTGTGTGCCACCTCCAAGAATGAATCAACAATTTTAAAAATTAAAGAAAGCAAAGATGTGAGTCACCATTTGCAGCATTCACCATGTGCATGTGAGCTTCTAATGAAATCAACCCTCCTATTACTAAAAGCCACGTAACATGCTGAAATAAATTAAATAAGAAACTCTAAATTGAAATAAATTAATTACAAAACTCTAATGCTAAAGTACTCTGTAACAACATCTTTAACTAAAAGAAATTAAATCACAAACAGTGCAGATTGCAAGAGGAAAAACAAGTTCAATAAGTCTCTTCTTTAAACAAAATAAAGGTGCTTCTCCAATTCCATCTGGTTCAACTGTAAGTTTCGTGCCTGCTCAAGATTGAAGAATGATAAATCACCCAAGAGGGTGGCGGCTAGCACTCATCCTTCATCCCACAAAAACAACGTTCCTAGAAAGCTTATAAAAAAGATAGTGCTATTTCATTCAACTCGTGAAAGACAAAAGACCGAGAACCCCCAATGCTTCCAAAATATTCACAGTAAAACCTTAAAAATGTGTGTGACGGTTCCTTTCCTATGCACCGTTTTCATTCAATGAAAGATCCAAAAGGAAAGCATAGCAAAAGTATGATATTTCAATCAACTACTGAAAAGAACCGTGAGCACCATTTTTTCCGGAAACAAACAAAACACCGTTTCAGACCACAAACTCTCGATCCATGAAGATGCAAAGAGAAATTTAAGCACTTCCACAAAGACTAAATAAATAAGGAGAGAAAATGTGATTTTTTATTCCACCAAAAAGCCAAACCCGAGAGCTACCCATAGTCTCCCATTGGAAAACATTCAATACCCCAATATTCTAAAACAGAATGACGGCTCTCCCCAATCCCAAGGTCCGAGGATGTCTTTTTTTAAGTGGGTGGCGTCCACCTACAATAAAACCCTAGAGCCATGTCATCACCCTTTACAATTGGGCCTAGTCTATCACTACCAAAAATTGGGCCAAAAATACAAAACTTAGTTAAAAAAAACCTAATCTACTAGATTAAAATTTGACTAATCCTAAAGTGTCTTTGTGGAGAGTCTTCACTTAATTGGTGCCCTTCCAAAAGTCTCACAGTGTGATTCCAAAATTTCCCTGAAAAAATAAAAATAGGAATAATTAAGCTCAATTAATTCAAATTAATTAAAATTAGAATTTCCGGTCAAATTAAGCATGATTAGGAAAAACGGGAAAATACCGGACAATTAAGCACAATTCCCTGATTAATTCTAGCACAATAAACTAAGTGAAATCAATAAAATATCGACTCATCAGTAATCTCCAAACAAAATTCAAAGTCTCTAAGTTACTTTATTTTTAAAACTCATATTTTCCTGGATCTTACAATTTCTTTGTCATCCATCTCTGCATCTGATTCATCTGACTTTGAGATTTTCTTGCTTATAGCTTTCAGAGCAATGGATTTCTTTTCTTCAATCTCTTCCTCATCCTTTAATCTACCAAATAGGGTAGCCATGTTCATGCTTGTAAGGTCTTTGGATTATGAGATTGTAGTGAATTTGGTTGCCAATTTCTGTTCAGACTTTTCAAAATCTTGATTTTGATCTCCTCTTTATAAAACACTTTACCGAGAGCCATAAGGTGATTAACAATGTGTGTGAATCTTTTCTGGACTTCATAGATAGTCTCTCAAGCCTTCATCCGGAAAAGTTCATAGTCTTGAATCAGAGAATTATTCCTTGCTCTCTTGACTTCATCATTGCCTTCATGTGTGACTTCCAAGACATCCCACATTTCCTTTGTAGATTTGCATTGAGATATCCTGAAAAATTCATCAACAGTTAGTGCAGATGCAATATGTTTCAAGCTTTAATATCATACTGTGCTTTTCTATTTTGTTCAATTGACCATTCAGTAAAGGGTTTTACAACAGTTTTATCGTCAACAGTTTTGGTAGGCACAAAAGGGCCATTTAGTGTTGCATCCCAAATTCCTCTATCCACGGATTCAAGAAAGATTTGCATTTTAATTTTCCAAAAAGGATAATTTTCACCAGCAAACAGAAGTGGTCTGTTTGTTGAAGCACCTTCACCAAAAGTTTGAAAACAGGAAGCCATCCGCAGGTCTATAGTCGATTCAAAGAAAAATAGAGTCGACTAGTTTTTCAAATATCTTATGAAAACCAGCTTTGGTTCCAATTGTTGGGAAACAGGTAGGCTTCGTTTTAACACCAAGAGGGGGGGTGAATTGGCGTGTTTAAAAATCAGAGTTTTTTCGCAATCTTTGATTCAAAGTACAAAACTTTACAAACTTTCTTGAATCGCAAGTTATACAAAATTAAGTGCAGCGAAAAATCAAAGTAGACTATGCGAATTGTAAATTCGAGTGAATGTAGAAGTATAGGGATAGAGACCTCCACGTCAAAAATATAAAACACCTCTCTAACCCTCTAACCAAAATATAGGCAAACCACAGAGCAAGACTTGCAGTAAGATATTCCCTCTCCTGCAATCTGCAACCCACTTTGAACAATCCTCAAAGTGTACCAGACTCCCCGAGTCCAACCCCTGTAGTCACAAAAGGTAACACAACAATCACCACGGATGCCAAACAAGATTCTTGACCAACCTAGAAATACCTCAATTGTGCAGATTCTGATCAAGCAGTATGCGCAATGCAGTTCTCCTTCAGAAAATCTTCAAAGAAATATCACAATCGTCTTCTTGATGAGTTCTTGGAGCTCTAATATTCACAAAACAATCTGAAACAGAATATGAAAATGTTAGATTTCCAAAAGTTCTTTGAAACAACTTAGGTCGCGTCTATTTATAGATTTATATAATTCTGACGCTCTTGTAGTCGATTGTGCTACTAATAAAGTCGACTTTATTACAATAGTTATAACAGTTAAGACACAATAGCAATAATCCAGTCAAACCAATTAATTTCTCAGTCAATACAGTTGACCAACATTCAATGCTCAACTAACTTTTAAAAATATAGTTGTTACTGTTCATGAGCATAACAAAATTTCAAATCAAGCAACTAATACAGTCGAATGCGTGGCACACACAGTCGACTTCGACACTATAGTTCACTTTGAAATTCTTTTCAATGTAAAATCTCACATAGCACTGTTCCTGAAAATTTGTGCATAGTCACGAACTTAATTTGACTTACCCCATAATGAAGTCGACTTACAGCTTGTAGTAATGCAACACAATGTAAGTTCATAAATGTGCATGTGGTTTTCTTCTTTCAAATCATGTGTAATGCAACAAGATATGATTGTTAAGCCCCTCGCAAGTGTACCACATCGTTATCAAGTAATATAATTGGTAAACCCAATATCGTTCTCCCCAAAGGACTCTTAGGCCATACTTTTCTTGTAAACAAATCGCGTAAGACTTGAGAAAAGAATTAAGTTGGTGTTTATATGCAAAGAACAGAAATAAACATGCAAATGCAGTTGATTCAATTGGTTTAAGAAACTATGGATGAATGGTGTTGTTGGGGTTTACATTTTCATCTTATCCACTCTCACATATTTACTTTTCTTATTTACTTTGCTTATTTATCCAATTGCCATGCAAACTTTCTAGCCTACCCTTAACCAAATCCCTTGGTGAAAAGAGCCTATTATTAATTACCGGTTTTTGTTAACGGATTGGCAAGCGTACCAAATCGTATCAAGTAATAATAAATGGTAAGTCCAAGTATCGTTTTTCCAAGAGACTCGAAAGACCTTATCGTTCGTGTGAATTAAAATAGTAAGACTTCAAAATAAGAATTAATTAATTGGATGTGCGAATAAAATATAAACATGTAAAAGAGATTGATTCAATTGACAAGAAGAAAACAATGGATGAATGGAGTTGTTGGGGGTTTACAATTTCATCTTATCCGCTCTCTCTTATTTACTCCTCTTGAATTATTAGCTAGATTAATTAATTGTCATGCAACTTTCTTAGCCTACCCTTAACCCGATCCCTCGGCGAAAAGATCCTATTACTAATTACTGGCTTACTATCCCTAGCCTCCCCTAGCAATTAATAAAGCATTATAGAGCAGAAGTGAAAAACAATTGATCGTCCTACCCCTATCCCTAGGTGGTATTGCTTAATCAAGGAATTACTCACTAGTTCATGACATTACTGTACGTCCCCGTATCAATAAAGACAAACAACAGTTATCGAATGAGTTAAACGATAAAAGCATTAAGCACAGATGAGAACCCAACAATTAACAATCAAGCTTATGGAAATCATATAAATAAACAAGAGTTTCAATAAAAGAGAGTATCAAAAGATTACATTGTTTCCCCCAACAACAATAAGGTTTAGTTCACCATTTTCATGGTGAATCTAGATGAAAAATGGATGAAGAATGGAAAAGAAAACCCTAGAAAAGATGAAAAGGAGCCTAAGCATCCAAGAGATCCTCCCCAGAGAGTGAAATTAGGTCTGGCCGCCCCCTTCTGTCAAAAGAATACATCTAAACTCGCAATAGGGCTATTTATAGGTGAGGAGCGCAGCAGAAAACAGGCCCAAGCCCAACAGACAACCGCCCAGCGGAACAAGTGTGGCGCCTGACGGTTTCCCACAAATCGCACTACCACCCGGCGGTAGGGGTCTACCGCCCAGCGGTTTTCCTCTAATCGCAAATCCGACCAACGCCAACGCCTAGTGCCTACTCCTCGCCCTGAACCGCACAGCGGTGGAATTTGCCGCCGGGCAGTGCGTCGACTCTTCAATTCTTCAATTTTCTTCTCTTTTCTTGAGTCTACGACCTTTATCTTCAACTCCATTCTTCACTTTCTTAAGAATGCTGCAAAACAATGCAAAACAAGCATAATATCGCTAAAAACAGCTTTTGACTCTCTATAGACTCATTTATTGAGTTTTGCTTGATTCTAAGCTCATTCTAAGCAGTAAAGGGAGTAATTTGGTCTAAAATAACGTATGAAAATAACTGTTTTTGAACCTTCATCAGCTTGCTATCCCTAGCCCCCCCTAGTAACCAATAATGCAATGTGAACTGAAGCAAAATACAATTGATTGTCCTACCCCTATCCCTAGGTGGTATTAGCATAATCAAGGAATTTCTCACCAGTTCATGACATTATCGTAGCTCCCCGTATCAATAAAAACAAACAACGTTTACTGAATGAGTTAAACAATAAAAGCATTAAGCATAGATGAGAACCCAACAATTGATAAACAAGTAGATGACAAGCATATGAAATAAATAAGAATTTGGATATATGAGAGTTTCAAAAGATTACATTGTTCCCCAACAACAAAAGGGTTTAGTTCACCATTGTCATGGTGAAACTAGAGGAAAATAATGAAAGAATGGAAAAGCAAACCCTAGATTTGATAAAAAGGAGCCCAAGCATCCAAGAAATCTCCTCCAAGGTGTGTAGAATGGCTCTGGACGTTTCTCTCTGCCAAAAGAATCCCCTTCTAATTAGCATTGGGGCTATATATAAGCCCAAAAAGATAACAGAAAGATTACAGAATCTAGCTAATAAAAACACACAACCGCCCAGGCACCTAAATTAACCGCTCAACGGATAGCCTCTTGCCGCTTTGACCGCTCAGCGGTTAGTTTTGCCACTGAGTGGTTTCCCTCTAATTGCTCTAAGCGCTCAGCGAACCATTCTGGCACTCAGCGGCTTACTTGACCCTTCTTTTCATCATTTTTCTCCTTCTTTCATGGGTCTAAGTCCACCTTGCTTCACCTCCATCTTCAATTCACCTTAAAACCCAACAAAACAATGTAAAAACAAGCATAATATCTCTAAAACCAACTTTTGACTCTCACAAGACTCAACTAAGTGTTTTACTTGATTTAAAGCTCATTCTAAGCCATAAAGGGTGTGTTTTACTATCAAATTTAAGTATGAAAATAACGGTTTTTAGACCGTTATCAATGATTTAACATATACAAGCTCAGTAAATATACATTCACATATCAAGTTACTAATAAAGGAATAAAACATCGTTATTTGCTATGTTATTTTGATACTAAAAACACCCTTTTTCACTTAGAACTTGCTTGGACTCATGTTTTGTATAAATTTTGTGAATAAGATAGTTGAGGTCGATTTTAACAATTTTCTAACAAATTCCCCTTGTTTCGACAGAGATTGAAGCAATACTGAAAGAAGAAGTGAAAAGCCAAGAAGATGGAGCTCAAAAGGGGTCAAAAAGGGCACCAAGAAGAGGGAAAACCCGAAGCTCAGGCGACAGGAACAAAAAACAGTGCATCCCAGATCAACGCTGGTCGCCCGGGCAACGGCCCCGACGCCCGGGCGACGGACGCCCGAAGCTTCGGCGTCCAAAACTGGCGCCCAAGCCTCACATGAACCTCAATTCACACTTGGGCGAGCTCCCTACGACACTTAAGCATGATTTCACGTGGATCGGGCCCTGATTCTACTCTTATTTGATTCTTTTGGACCGAGCCACACTTTAGGACGCATCTGGCACTATTTAAAGGACATTGGGGCTCTAGGTTTTGCTTCCTAGGCATAAGAGAGCACAACCATACACTCTTAGCCAATTCTTAGTCTTTCATTCTTCTTTCTTTCCTTCCATTTTTCATAGGTTCTCCCATGCCTATGGGGAACTAATTTCTATTTGTTGTTGGGGAATGATGTAACCTTGTAAACTCTCATGTATTTGAATTGATTCTTAATTTCATATGCTTTTTTTCATTAATTGTTAAAGTAATTTATTTGTTCTTACTGCTTGCTTATACAATAGCATGATCTGTGATTTGCATGAGTGCCGACAGGTTCCTTTCAATTCAGGTCCTTGTTAAATTACTCCTAAGGGTTATATTGATCAGACATGAGGGTATGGGTCTTAGTCATCTTAACCTCCTGATCTTCACATCTTTTTACCAGGAATGCTAGGAATTGTATGAACTGGTAATTAGGGACAGGCTTATATACCGAGACATCGGGTTTAAGTGTTTTATTGAGGGACGTTGGAATTAATGAATAAAGAAGAATTTGTATATACATGAGAGGGAACTTGGTAAAATCTAACCCCGACAACATACTCATCTCATATAAATTAACCTTCATTCATCTCTGTGCTCTTTTGCCACTGATCAATTTTATTTTGTTTTATTTTATTATTTTTCAATACAAACCCATGATTTGTTTTCTTTTAAGTCTTAATTAATCTTGTTTTTACACAATTGTTCAGCGTCGAGAGTCCTCTGGGATACGATACTTGGTCTTACCATTTTATATTAGTTGTGCGACTCGGTACACTTGCCGATTCAACCTAATAAGTTTTTGGCGTCGTTGCTGGGGACTCACGGTTTAAGCTATTCTATTTGTGTGATTCTTGATTGATTTGGACTGTATTTTATTTTATTTTATTTTATTCCATCAATTTTAATTTTCCATTTTTATTTTTATTTTTCAATCTCCAATTTCCATTTTTATTTTTTTTTAAAAAAACTATCAATCTCTGAATTATTTTTTCATTAACAATCTCTCTCTAGAATTTCTGTGCAAGTCTCACAATATGCTCTAACAAGATGCAATTTTACCAAGATAATTTCAACTACTAGTGGGAATCCTACCCAAGCACAAATCAAAGTCAATATGAGCAAGTTGGTGGACTATTCACTAGTCCAACATAAGATGATAGTACTACAAAGCTTGAGGAAACCCTCCAGGAGTTCCTGCAAGAATCCCTCTCATTTCGGAAAAACATTCAGGCCTCATCAGAAAATATAGAGGCACATTGCAGGTCCCTAAGTCAGATGCTGAATGAGATTACAAACAATAAGGGGCCTCGAAAGGATTGCAAAGATATTGTCATTGAAAGTGACAAAGTTCCACATGAGGAAAGAGAAAAAGAAGAAAAGAGAGAGAGAGGATGAGAGAAAAGAATACGAGAGTTTGAGCGATGAGGATCAAGAAGAAGAGAAAGAGGAAGAGATAAAAGTAGGGAGAGAAGAAAAAGAAAGTTTGAGTGAGAAAGAGAAGGAGGTAGAAAAGGAAGATGATGAGAGAGAAGAAAAAGAATGTTTGAGTGAAAAAGAGAAGCATGTAGAGGAAGAAAAAGAAGGGGTTGAAAAAGAAAAGAAAAAAATTGAGAAAAGTCCTTTTAGTCCTAAGGAGTGTCCCAAGGAGAAAAAGAGAGAGGGGAAGAATGACAACAAAAAGAAAGAATCATATCAAAAACCCTTCCTCACCCAGAGAAAGATCATAGGAAGAAAAAGGAAAAACATTTTGAGCGTTTCATGGAAATTTTCAAGAAATTGAAGATTAAAGTTCCTATGATTAGGACACTACAGCAGGTTCCTGTGTATATTAAATTCCTAAAAAAATTCAACAAAAAGAAAACAATATCTTGAATCCAGTCTCTGAATTTTTTATTTTGTTTTATTTTATTTTTTTTCTTTTATTTTATTTGATTTCATTTTATGTGATTTTATTTAATTTGATGTGATTTGATTTTGTTTGATTTTATTTCATTTCATTTTATTTTATTTTATCTTATTTGATTTAATTTGACTTGATTTATTTTATTTTATTTTATTTTATTTTATTTATTTTATTTTATTTTATTTTACTTTATCTGATTTGATTTGATGTGATTTTATTTATCTTATTTTATTTTATTTTATTTTATTTTATTCTATTTTAATTTTTTTATTTTATTATTTGTGTGGTTTGGATTTGATTTTGTCTTTATGTGTTTAAAATTTTTTTAGGTTATGCGCTACTTTTGATGGCAGTACTGACAGCGTCTACTAATAGATGCTGATGAAGAAGAGAAAGATTAACATCTACTGAAACATGTTGATGAGAAAGATTTGCATCTACTGATGGATGCTAGAAGAGTTTAAGAGAGCATCTACTGATGGATGCTGTTATGGAAGAGGTTGATGACTAGACATCTACTGATGGATGGTAGGTGATTAGGCATCTACTGATGGATGTCAATAAAGATGAGAAAGATTGGTGTCTACTGAGGGATACCAATGAAGACAAGAAAAATTATCATCTACTGATGGGTGCTATGTGATTAAACATCTACTGATGGATGTTACTAACTGCACCTACTGACGGATGCTATGATGAGCCTATTGGGTCAAGCCAGTGATGTTAAAGAAGCGCTTGCTGGGAGACAACCCAGTGCTCTGAACTTTTACTTTTTAATTTTTTTTATTTATTTTGGTTTTACTATGTGTTTTCTTTTATTTTATTTTTATTGTGCTCTGTTTGAATGAACTGAATTGCTTTGATTCAACTGTGCTCTGTTTTGTGTGATAAGTTTGCTTTTTGAAAATTCTAGTGTTTGATTGAAGTTGAGATGATGCATGATGACAAATTTGTGAGATAGGTGCTTGAAATAAAGTTTGATTGAGATACTGAGCAGGATGTTTTTTTGAATTTGAGAACTTGTGAGTTTACCTGTGTGAGTTTTGAGCTTCAGAGTTGTTTTTAAATAATTCTTGCCACTTTGGAAGCATGAATGATTTTGTCCAAATTTTCTGTGATTGAACTACTTGCCTGTAGGTTCCACATGATCAAGGCCATCTTTTGTTATCCTTTATTCTTTTGGCGTTCAAAAAATATTTTTGCCCATTGAAAAGAGAACAATTTGTTCTAAGCTTTGAACCTTGAGCCTTATGCATGTCTTGGAAAACCTTTTTTGAAAAATCTTTACTTTGACTTAAGTTGAGAAAATTTGATGAGGTATTGATAAAGGTTTAAGTTTAGGGTTACCAGGAAACAAACCACATCTCTAAGCAGTGAGCAATCAAAAGAAAAAGCAAGAAAAAGGAAAAAGAAAATAAAAAGTGAGAAAAGAAAAATTCAAAGAGAAAAAGAAAAAGCTCACTGCAAGGGAAGGCTGGGAAAAAGGAAAAGAGAGTTGTTCTTGAAAGATGAATTCATAAATGTCTCTCTTAACTCAAGGAACTTTGCTGACCAAAGAAAACAATTTCCTTCTTAGCCCAACCAAGTTACAAGCCATGAAAAGCCCTTGTGATGATAACCTGCTTGTGAGTATGTTTGATTGTGGTTAAATGAAAGACAAAAATTAATTTGTGTGACATTGTGATGACAGAGAGAAACACCACACCATACACATGTGAGTTGAGTGAGACACTTTTGAATGCTTGAGAGATATGTTTGATTGTGGTTAAATGAAAGACAAAAATTAATTTGTGTGACATTGTGATGACAGAGCGAAACACCACACCATACACATGTGAGTTGAGTGAGACACTTTTGAATGCTTGAGAGATATATTTGAGTGTTGGAGTGAAACACTTTCCCTAGTGAGGAATAATTCTCTGAAATTCTGATTGAATCTTTGCTTAGTTGATTGATCACTCTTAAGGATAGCACTTGTTGAAAATGCATCACATTGAGCATGATTGAATTGAAGCATCTGCACATCTTGACTGAAATCTTATGCTGAAATTGATAAAAGTGATTCCTTGTCTTGAAAAAGTTTTTGAAAAAGGTTGAGTCATTGTAGTGACTGTTCTGAAAAGCTGAGTTGCATTTTGTTAGCTTGAGGACAAGCAAAGTTCTAAGTTTGGGGTTGTGATAACGGGATAAAACATCGTTATTTGTTATGTGATTTTGATACTAAAAGCACCTTTTTTGTGAATAAGAGAGTTGAGGTTGATTTTAACAATTTTCTAACAAATTCCCCTTGTTTTGACATAGATTAAAGCAATACTGAAAGAAGAAGTGAAAAGCCAAGAAGATGAAGCTCAAAAGGGTTCAAAAAGGGCACCAAAAAGGGAAAACCCGAAGCCCAAGCAACAGGAACAAAAAACAGTGCATCCCAGATCAACGTCGATCGCCCGGGCGACGGACGCCCGAAGCTTAGGCGTCCAAAACTGGCGCCTAAGCCTCACATGAACCTCAATTCACGCTCGAGCCCTGATTCTGCTCTGATTTGATTCTTTTGGACCGAGCCGCACTTTGGGACACGTCTGACACTATTTAAAGGACCCTGAGGCTCTAGGTTTGGCATCCCTGGCAGAAGAGAGCATAGCCTTACACTCCTAGCCAATTCTTAGTCTTCCATTCTTCTTTCTTTTCTTCCATTTTTCATAGGTTCCCCCATGTTTATGGGGAACTAATTTGTATTTCTTGTTGGGCAATGATGTAACCTTGTAAACTCTCATGTATTTGAATTGATTCTTAATTTCATATGCTTTTTTTCATTAATTGTTAGAGTAATTTATCTGTTGTTACTGCTTGCTTATACAATAGCATGATATGTGATTTGCATCAGTGATGACAAGTTCCTTTCAATTCAGGTCCTTGTTAAATTACTCCTAAGGGTTATATTGATCAGACATGAGGGTATGGGTCTTAGTCATCTTAACCTCCTGATCTTCACATCTTTTTACCAGGAATGCTAGGAATTGTATGAACTGGTAATTAGGGAGAGGCTTATTTACTGAGACATCGGGTTTAAGTGTTTTAGTGAGGGACATTGGCATTAATGAATAAAGAAGAATTCGTATATACATGAGAGGGAAGTTGGTGAAATCTAACCCCAACAACATACTCATCTCATATAAATTAACCTTCATTCATCTATGTGCTCTTTTGCCACTGATCAATTTTATTTTGTTTTATTTTATTATTTTGCAATACAAACCCATTATCTCTTTTCTTTTAAGTCTTAATTAATCTTGTTTTCACACAATTGTTCAGCGCCGAGAGTCCTCTGGGATACGATACTTGGTCATACCATTTTATATTACTTGTGCGACTCGGTACACTTGTCGATTCAACCCAACAAGTTTTCGGCGTCGTTGTTGGGGACTCACGGTTTAAGCTATTCTACTTGTGTGATTCTTGATTGATTTTGACTTTATTTTATTTTATTTTATTTTATTCCATCAATTTTATTTTTCCATTTTTATTTTTGTTTTTCAATCTCCAATTTTCATTTTTATTTTTTATTTTAAAAAAAAAATCTAACAATCTCTGAATTATTTTTTCATTAACAATCTCTCTCTAGAAATTTTGTGCAGGTGTCACAATATGCTCTAACAAGATGGCTATTGTCGCTCAGCATTGTCGCCTAGGTGTCTGGTAGAGAATTCACCAAGATAGTGCCACTCAACGGTGGATGCGGCATTGAGTTTTCGCCTTAGCGTTGACGCTTAAGCATTGGCTACAGAAGTCCTTCAAGAGGCTGACGCTCAACGGTACTATGGTGCTCAACGGTGACTACGATTCTTCTTTTAATTACTTTTCCTTCTTCTCTTGCCTTCAACTCCTTCCTACTTCTGCTTCCTTCATTCAATTCATGTTAAATCCTGCCAAAACAAGGAAAACCAAGCATAATACCAATAAAGCAACCTTTGACTCTCTTATTCTCTAACTTAAGCAAAATGTATGATTCCAAGCTAGTTTCTAAGTCATAAAGGTTATGTTTTGTATCAAATTTAAGTATAAAAATAACGATTTTTGAACCGTAATCAATAATACAATTTAATCGCTTTAAACAGTGTTTATTTAAACTAATCATGCACAAATATCAAAAGCCCTAAAATTTAATGCTTAGACACATATTCTTATACAAATTCATGCTTTGAAACCCTATAATGTGGAATCTATGACTTACTTGGGTGGAGAGACTTCAAATGAGTGCAAAGTGCTCTGTGGATGTTGATTAATGAACCCTAAATGTTGTGCTCTCACAAAAACCCCAAACATTGATGATGAAGTGTTGCAAAAAAGGTGGATAAAGGGTTTTTGAGAAGATGGGTGAAGGGAAAAGTGATGAGAGTGGGGGCCTTAGGGAAAGCTTGAGAGTGCCAAAAGAGAGTGGGGGCCTTAGGGAAAGCTTGAGAGTGCCAAAAGAGAGTGGGGGTCGAAATGAGAGGCTTGGGCGAGACCTAAGGGTTAATAAAATAGGCTAACTAATGCTGAGCCCAACTTAAAAACCCAATTGTGCAATCTGCGACGCCACCGCTCAGTGCTAGGTACCGCTAAGCAGTGAGCGCGATTTTGAATTTCCCTCTTTTTGGCTTGTCCTAAGCTTCATTGACCTTGTATCACTCAAATTCAACTCTCAACTTTAAATTTTCATGCAATTTCCACTCATTTCACTCAAACATGTAACAATTAAACCTTAAAATGCAACTAGAACATAATTAAAACATGAAACAGAAGTAAATCAATCAATTGGGTTGCCTCCCAGGTAGCGCTTGTTTAACGTCACAAGCCTGACCTAAACCTTTATAGCACCCATCAGTAGGTGCAATTCATACCAACACCGATCAGTAGGTGTGCCTTCCTGTGTCCTTCAGTGAATACTTAATCTTTTAGCATCCCTCAGTAGATGCTACCCAATAAAAAGTTTTCAACAATATTCAAAATTACATAACAAATTAATCAAATAAAACAAACAATGTTTTTAGGTCACTAGGGTGCCTCCCAGCAAGTGCTTCTTTAACGTCATTAGCTTGACCCAATAAAGCTCACATTCCACCTTCAATGTTGGTGTCTCTCTTGCTTTCATCACACCAACTCATTAGCTGCTTCCGCTCCACCTTCTTGACTCGCCTAAAATATGGAGCATCAATATATATCACTCCATTCTCTTTGAAGCCTTTCACAACCCACAACTTTTTCTTGAATCTCACAGGAGTACCAAGTTTGAATTGTGCATCCTCCAAGTCATGATGAATTGTCCCTCCTTTGTCAACTTTCTCTTCTTCCTTAACCTACATTAAAACACAATTTTTACCTTTGTTGACTGGCTCTGCAGATTTAGGTCTAGTCACTGGTTCATCCTTCCTTACATCTTTGTGACTTATCTTTTTCACTTGAAATTTCTTATCTTTAAAGACAACATAGATCACCTCCTCTTCGTGGTCTTTAATCATAATCAACCTGTCGTCCACATTGATGACTACTTTAGCCGCCTTCATAAACGGCCTTCTGTTAAGCCACTGACAAGTGTACCAGATCGTTATCAAGCAACATAAACGGGTAAGTCCGAGTATCGTTTCCCAAAGGACTCTTAGGCCTTAACTTTCATGTAACTTAATTTCATAAGACTTGAGAAAAGAATAAAGTTTTGATTGTTAAATGCAAAAACAAAATTAAACATGCAAATGCAGTGAATCAATGGTTAAGGAAAAACTACGGATGAATGGTGTTATTGGGGTTTACAATTTCATCTTATCCAGTCTCATATATCTACTCTTCTTATTTACTTCACTTATTTATCCAATTGTCATGCAAACTTTCTAGCCTACCCTTAACCCAATCCCTTGGTGAAAAGAGCCTATTATTAATTACCGGCTTGCTATCCCTAGCCTCCCCTAGAAACCAATAATGCAATGCGATCGGAAGCAAATACAATTGACCGACCTACCCCTATCCCTAGGCAGTATTAGCATAATGAAGGAATTTCTCACCAGTTCATGACATTACCGTATGTCCCCATATCGATAAAGACAAACAACTTTTAATGAATGAGTTAAATAATAAAAGCATTAAAGCAAAGATGAGAACCCAACAATTGATAAATAAGTATATGACAAGCATATAATTAAATAAGAATTTTATATATATGAGAGTTTCAAAAGATTACATTGTTCCCCAACAACAAAGGATTTAGTTCACCATAATCATGATCAACTAGATGAATTGAATGGAAAGAATGAAAAGATAAACCCTAGATTTGGTAGATTAAAGCTCCTACATCCAAAATCCTCCTCCAAGGAGTGAAAAGAGTGTTATGTTGTCTTCCTCTGCCAAAAGACTGAGTTTTGATTCGCACTGGGCCTATATATAGGCCAAAAATATAATAGAAAGATTACAGAATCCACCAAATAACAACAGAAAACCGCCTAGGCGCCTAAGTAAACCGCTCAGCGGTTTCCCCTTAATCGCAGGACCGCTAAGCACCCAAAATTGCCGCTCAGCGCCAAAAACTGACCGCTCAGCGCCCATTTTCACCGCTCAGCGGTTTGGTCAACTTTTATGGTTGACTGGTCAACTTTTCTGGTTGACTGGTTGACTTTTCTAGTTGACTGGTTGACTTTTCCGTATTCTGGTTGACTTTTTAGCACATCAACCATTTGATACTTCAACCTTTCTTCCAATTCATTCCAAAAACCTATAAAATCAAGGGAAACCAAGCATAAAACCAAGAAAACCGTCTTTGACTCTCTTACTCTCTAACTTAATAAAAATGCATGATTTCAAGCTAATTCTAAGCCATAAAGGGTGTGATTTAATATCAAAATTAAGTATGAAAATAAATGTTTTTCAACCGTTATAACAGCCCCAAACTTAGAATTTTGTTTGTCCTCAAGCAAAACAAGATGTAACTCAGTTTTCAAACAATCCCTACAATGGATTAATATTTTCCAAAACTCTTTCTTCCAAGACAAGTAAGCACTCTTAGCTTATCATAAAAATATCAGTCAAGATGTAAGATGCATTACTTCCAGTAAACTCAATAAGGTGTTCACATAATCACAAGTTCTCCAACAGATGCTATTATCATGAATGACCAATTAACCAAGCACAAATGCAATCATGTATAATTGGAACTACTGCTCACCAAGCAAAGTGTTTCACTCAAGCACACAGGTGTATATTGACGTGACTCATTCTCTCTACTTTCACAATGTCACACAAATTAACTTTGCCTTTCATTTAACCACAATTAATCATACTCACAAGTAAGTTATCATCACAAGGACTTTTTATGGCTTGTAACGTGGTTGGGCTAAGAAGAACATTGGTTTTTCTGGATCACAAAATCCTTGAGTTAAGAGGGTTATTCAAATTTATAGTTTAAACACAAACTCTCTTTAAACAACCAATCTCACTCATTCCCAACTTTCCCTTTTCTTTGCATTGAGCTTTTCCTCTCATTTTATCTTTTCTTTTTCTTTTTCTTTTTTTATCTTTTTCATCTTTTCATGTTTTGCTCAACACATCAGCTCAGTGCTTATCTTTTTCTTTTTCAACTTTCCTAACAGCCCCAAACTTGAACCTTTATCAATACCACACAATAATTCTCAACTTAACTCAAGGTAAATATTTGCAAAAGGGTTTTGTCATACTGTTTAAGGCTTAGGTTCAAACAGGGTAGAACACATTGTGCTCTTTTTAATTGGGATGAACTTTTTGCATTGGCTAAGAAAGGGCTAAATCAAAAATGGCCTTGATCATATGACACGTGAAAGCAAGTGATTTAATCATAGAAACTTGGGCAAAGTCATTCAAGATTTCAAAGTAATAGCAGTCATTCAATCAAAAACTCTGGAGTTCAAAACCTCACATATGCTAATTTCAAGTTCCAATACATAGATACACATCCTGCCCAGTATCACAATCATGTTATCATGCATTTGTTCATATATATTGTGAACCACCAACTATATATAGCATCTCATATATCATCTCGACATCAATTAATATAAAAGCATCATCAAGCACACTCATCAAATCATCATCAATCCATTGCATCAGATATAAGTTTTAAACCAAGTACATCAACACCTATTCTAAAAACATAAGCAAATATAACATAATTAAAAAAAAATAAGTTTAGAAAACTGGGTTGCCTCCCAGGTAGCGCTTGTTTAACGTCACGGGCTTGCCCCAAACCTTTCTAGCACTTGTCAGTAAGTGCATACCTTTCCAACACCCTTCAGTAGGTTTGCTTCCCTATATCCCTCAGTAGATACCCAAATCTTCTAGCATCCCTCAGTAGTAGCTATATCAGTAGCATTCATCAGTCAATGCTAACAGTGACATCCATTAGTAGATGTCTATTCACCGTCCTCTTTCATAATAACATCCATCAGTAGATGTTGTAGAAGCATCCATCAATAGATGTTATCATCAAAGCCATCAGAAGCAGCATATAACCTTAAAAAAACTTAAACACACAAATAATTAAAAAGAAAAAGTTAGAAATTGGGTTGCCTCCCAGCAAACGCTTCTTTAATGTCATTAGCTTGACCTGGTAAAGTTCAAGCACCCATCAACAGGTGTTGATACTCCCCTTGCTTGATATTCTTTTCTTTTTCCTCTTCTTGCTGCATTTCTTCATAAAGTTGAGAACACCAAGCACATGTTTCCAAGTTTCAATCATAAGAACTTTAATCTCCAATTTCTTGAAGATCTCCATAAAGCACTTGACCTTCTTTTCCTTCCTATGATATTTTTTTTGAATGAGGAAGGGGTTTCTCATATGATATTTTCTTCTTTTTCTCACTTTTCTCCTCACTTACCTTTCTCTTTTCCATTTTTCTTTCTTTCTTTACTTTCACAATTTTTCTCGTTTTTTCTTTTCCCTCAACCACTACTTTTTCTTTCTCCTCATCTTTCTCCCCCTCACTCAACCTTTCAGTTTCTTTCTCTTCTATCTTTTCCTCCTCTATCTTTTCCTTATTTCTCTCCATTTTTTTCTCCTCTATCTTCTAATTATTTATCTCTATCTCTTTTTCCTCTATCTTCTCCTCCTTTCTCTCCTTTTTTTTCTCCTCTATCTTCTCTTCATATATATCTATCTTTCCTTCCTCTATCTTCTCCTCCTTTCTCTCCATTTTTTCTCCTCTATCTTCTTTTCATATATCTCTATCTTTTCCTCCTCTACCATCTCCTCATCAACAACCTTATCACTTTTAGTGATAGTGGCTTGACATTCCTCCCTAGGGTTAACTTCAGTACTAACCCTAGAATCATTCAGAGATGCAGTCACACAATCTAATTCTATCTCCTTCCTTTTACATCTTGCGTCATCACATTCTGAAAAGTAAATAATATTCTGCAATACTTGTTGGAATGTCTCTTCACGACTTTTTGATGGAGATAGTTGCTGCCAACGTTGTTTATTTTCCTCCAACCAGTGTTGTTCAACTTCTCTCAATGTTTTTCTTGGCATAGAGGATTGTTTATGCCAAAGACATTGTTCAACTTCCTTCTCTCTTTCTTCAAGTGTAGGAGAATATTGTTGCCTTTGACGCTCTGCTTCTTTAAGTGAAGGACGATATTGTTGTCTTTGACGATCTCGTAATTCCTCACGTTGTTGCATCTCCTCCAAACTTCTAATGAAAGACAATTTCATACCTGTTATCCGCTGGCAAAATTCGTCATCTATGGTATCCCTGCGTGGAGTAATTTGTGGCTCGACAGCTTGCCCAAATTGGCTTTGATCCATGTACCAGTGAGGTTCCCACCAGTGGTTGAAATCATTTTTGTAGAATTGAGTGCCCATATAATCAAATTCTTGTCTAAACTGCATCCTGCAAACATTAGGCACAAAACCATAGAAAACATTTATTAGAACAAAAATAGAAAACAAACATAAAATCAAGTCAAATTTAATCAGTTTACACTACTAGATAAGTTAAACCACGAGTCCCCGACAACGGTGCCAAAAACTTGTTAAGCCACTGGCAAGTGTACCAGATCGTTATCAAGTAATATAAACGGGTAAGTCTGAGTATCGTTTCCCAAAGGACTCTTAGGCCTTAACTTTCACGTAACCTAATTTCATAAGACTTGAGAAAAGCATAAAGTTTTGATTGTTAAATGCAAAAACGGAATTAAACATGCAAATGCAGTGAATCAATGGTTGAGGAAAAACTATGGATGAATGGTGTTGTTAGGGTTTACAATTTCATCTTATCCACTCTCATATATCTACTATTCTTATTTATTTCACTTATTTATCCAATTGCCATGCAAACTTTCTAGCCTACCCTTAACCCAATCCCTTGGTGAAAAGAGCCTATTATTAATTACCGGCTTGCTATCCCTAGCCTCCCCTAGTAACCAATAATGCAATGTGATCGGAAGCAAATACAATTGACCGTCCTACCCCTATCCCTAGGCGGTATTAGCATAATCAAGGAATTTCTCACCAGTTCATGACATTACCGTACGTCCCCATATCGATAAAGACAAACAACTTTTAATGAATGAGTTAAANAATAAAAGCATTAAAGCAAAGATGAGAACCCAACAATTGATAAATAAGTGTATGACAAGCATATGAAATAAATAAGAATTTTAATATATGAGAGTTTCAAAAGATTACATTGTTCCCCAACAAAAAAGGATTTAGTTCACCATAATCATGATGAACTAGATGAATTGAATGGAAAGAATGAAAAGATAAACCCTAGATTTGGTAGGTTGGAGCTCCCACATCCAAAATCCTCCTCCAAGGAGTGAAAAGAGTGTTGTGTCGTCTTTCTCTGCCAAAAGATTGAGTTTTGATTCACACTGGGCCTATATATAGGCCAAAAAGATAACAGAAAGATCACAAAATCCACCAAATAACAACAGAAAATTGCCCAGGCGCCTAAGTAAACCGCTCAGCGCCTAAAACTGTCGCTCAGTGCCAAAAACTGACCGCTTAGCGCCCATTTTCACCGCTCAACGGTTTGGTCAACTTTTCTGGTTGACTGGTCAACTTTTCTGGTTGACTGATTGACTTTTCTGCATTCTGGTTGACTTTTCAGCACTCCAACCATTTGATACTTCAACCTTTCTTCCAATTCATTCCAAAAACCTATAAAATAAAGGGAAACCAAGCATAAAACCAAGAAAACCATCTTTGACTCTCTTATTCTCTAACTTAATAAAAAATGCATGATTTCAAGCTAATTCCAAGCCATAAAGGGTGTGATTTAATATCAAAATTAAGTATGAAAATAACTGTTTTTCAACCGTTATCACCTTCCAAGAATGATTGGGATCTTGTCATCCTCCTTCATCTCCATGACCACAAAGTCAACCAGGAATTTAAGTCTTTTTATGTGAATCACAACGTCCTCCACCACACCATAGGGTTTCTTTGGTGATCCATCCGCCATTATCAAGGAAATCTTTGTTGGCTTTAATCTAAGACTACCAATCTTTTTCAGCATGGATAGGGGCATCATATTAATGCTTGACCCTAAATCAAGTAGGGCTTTCCCTATCTTCACACTCCCAATGGTGCAAGGAACTGTAAAACCTCCTGGATCTTTAACTTTTAGAGGACACGATTTCTTCAATAAGTCACTACAACGTCCCTATTCATCAATAGCTTCCTCATCAAGATCTCTCTTTTCACCGAGGTATTGCTATATACGCCTAACATAGATAGGAATTTGTTGGAGTGCTTCAGTCAATAGTATAATAATCTCCATTTGATTGAAGATTTCTCTAAAATGCTCACACTTCCTTTCTACTATCTCACACCCCTTTGGATAAGGAAGAATTCTCTCATCTTTTTCACTTTGTTTTCTCTTTTCCAATTTTTTTCTCTCCCCTCTTCTCTTCTTCTTTTTTCAACTGCCCCTCACATATTTTCTCTTCTTTTTCTTCTTCCCTTAGTAACTCAACACTCTCCCTTTTCTCTTCCACTATCTCCTCAACAACACTCACTATGGGCTTACAATCTTCCTTAGGGTTAACCTCAGTATTAGCCCCAAATTGATTCTCCAGCCTTTTCGCTAATTGACTAATCTACATCTCCAAATTTCTAAAGTTAGCTTCATTGCTCTTCATGGTGGAGTCATGCGCCTTAATAAATTGTTGAAACGCCTCTTCCAACCTATTAGTCCTGTCATTCAAAGCATATACATTTTGCCATAGTGGTGATGGTTGCTGCTGTGATCTATTGAATTGGCTTCCTACTTGTCCAAATTGTCCAATTTGACCTTGACCCATGCTTGGGTGAGGTTTCAACCCTTGGTTATAATTACCTCGACAGTATTGGAATTGATTGCCCATGTAGTTGACTTCTTCTTGGGCCTCCTCTAGATAAGCACATTGACCATTGATATGGTCACCACCAAAACGGTCACAGAGTTATGGTTGCACCTGTGAAACGTTTTTCAACTCCCTAGGTTGTTGAGCAAGAGTCTTTGTCAAATTCTACAACTGTTGAGTTATAAGCTTATTATGTGCAAGCAAGGCATCTTGAGTTGGCAATTGAAGAACTCCCTTTTGTTGAAATAAAGGTCCTCTTTGACTATGAGTCTCATTATCATTAGCAGCCATGTTCTCTATCAAATCATAGGCTTCATCTACAGTCTTACACTTGATATTACCTCCAGTTGAGGCATCTAGCATAAGCTTTGTTTGAGCGCCAAGACCTTCAAGGAATGACAAGACTACTGATGTATCATCAAAACCGTGCATGAGTGTCTTCCTTAACAAGCTTTTATATCTTTCCCACGCCTGACGTAGGGTTTCTTCCATGCCTTGCCTGAAAGAAGAGATTTCCTGTTACCTTTGTTGATTTTTGACTGTGGGAAGTACTTGTTCAGAAATTTAGACATTAAAGCCTCCCATTCGGTAAAGCTATCTTCAGGGAAAGAGTTCAACCACAGTTTAGCATTGCCTCCCAATGAGAAAGGAAACAAGCTAAGTTTAATAGCTTCATCCGGCACACCATTGATCTTCACTATATTACAAATCTCGTTGAATGTGGTCAAATGATCATATGGACTTTCATTTGATAGTCCGTTGAATTGGTTGCTCTTCACCAATTGAATCAACACTAGTTTCACCTCCATGTTCAAAGCATTGACCCTCGGCCTTGAAATGCTGTTAAAATGATGAGGGCCAACAATAGTAGTAACATCTGCCAGAGTATGTCTCCTAGGATTCTCCTCCTCAGTCATCTCTTTTGTTCTCTGGTTAGATGCTTGTGGTGAGGGTTGTAACAATGTCTTAAGAGAAGGAAACAATTCTCTAGAGGTTCGATTCCTCCCTCTCCTTCGAGTTGCACTTAAACCTTCAAGAAGAGGTTCTGAATTTTTCTTGCTCCTAGTCCGAATTGTATCCTGCATACATAAGAAAACAAAACCCTAGAAAGCTTTTGTTAGAACAAAAAAAAAAATCAAGTCAAAGTTAATAAATAATCACACTACTAGAATTATTAAACCACGAGTCCCCAACAACGGCGCCAAAAACTTGTTAAGACTCCAGCAAGTGTACCGAATCGTATCTAGTAATAATAAGTGGTAAGACCAAGTATCATTTCCCTAGAGACTCATTGGCCTAGACGTTCGTGTGATTTGTTGATTATTTAAGACTTGAATAACGAAAATTGGTGTTTATAATGCAAAAATGAAAATCAAATATGAATGCAAAGGTTGATCAATTGACCTAGAAAAATAAGCAGTTGAATGATATGGATGAATTGTGTTGTTGGGGTTTCCGACTTATCTTAATTCACTCTCATATATCAACGAATTCTACTTTTTCATTAATGTCAATGTCACTTTCTAATTTACCTTAATCCCAATGTCTTGGTGAAGATAGCCTACTCCTAACTACTAGTTTACAATGTCTTGTCTCCCTAGCAATTGTTTATGCATTACATTCGCACAAAAGCTTAAAAGCAATCAGTCCTCCTATCCCTATGTCTTGGTAATATTGCTCCCGAGAGAATTTCCTCATGTCTAGCTTTACCCATATGTGTACATAAAGATAAAATCAAAGATCACGCTATTGAATGAATTAAACAAAGCATGCATAGAGAATAGAGGAAAAACACTAACAATTAATGAAGTAAAGCATATGAATAAAGCATCAATTCAATATATGAGAGTTTCAAAGGATTACATCGTTTCCCCAACAATAATGGAGGTTTAGTTCACCATAGAAATGGTGAAACTAGATGAAATTAATGAAAAGAATGAAAATATAAACCCCAAAACTTGTAGGTTGGAGCTTCCGCATCCAAAATTCGCCTGCAAGGGATGAAAAATGTGTTTCTGCGTCTTCTCTGCCAAAAGATAGACCCTCTAGGTCGTGCAAATCTATTTATAATTCATTAAAAAATCTGCAGAAACTAGCCCAAGCCCAAAAGCATAGTGCTCAGTGATAACGGTTGAAAAACAGTTATTTTCATGCTTCATTTGAGATCAAAATACACCCTTTAAGGCTTAGAATCAAGCTAAACACGTAAGTTGAGTCGGTTGAGAGTCAAAAGTTGTTTTTAGAGATATTATGCTTGTTTTGCATTGTTTTGCAGCGTTTTTGATGAAAATGAAGAATGGGATTGAAGATGGAAGGTCTTAGACTCAAGAAAGAAGAAGAAACATGAAGAAAAGAAGAATCTAGGAACCGCCCAGTGCCAAAATCCAACACTGGGTGGCCAAATGCGAGGAGAAGCCACTGTCTGGCACCCAGGCCGGGAAGCTGCGGTTTTGCGATTAGAGGCAAACCGTCGGGCGGTACAACTCATCGCTGGGCGATGGCACGATTATGGGGAAACCGTCGGGCGCCAAAGTGCGACGCCGAGCGGTTATCTGCTGCGCTTGGGCCTAAATTTTGTTATGCTCCTCAACTATAAATAGCCCTAGTGCGACTTCAGATGCATTCTTTTGACAGAAAGGCGCGGCCAGACCTAGTTTTTACTCTTTGGAGAAGATCTCTTGGATGCTTAGGCTCCTTTTTTCCAATCTAGGGTTTGTTTTTGTATTCTTCCATTATTTTTCATCTAGTTTCACCATGACAATGGTGAACTAAACCCTTTTGTTGTTGGGGAACAATGTAATCTTTTGAAACTCTCTTTTATTGAAACGTTTATTTATTTATATGTTTGTCGTATGCTTTGATTATCAATTGTTGGGTTTCTCATATGCGCTTAATGCTTTTATCGTTTAACTCATTCGATAATTGTTGTTTGTCTTTATTGATACGGGAACGTACAGTACTGTCATGAACTGGTGGGAAATTCCTTCATTAAGAAATACCACCTAGGGATAGGGGGTAGGACGATCAATTGTTTTTGCTTCCGTTTATCATGCATTATTAATTACAAGGGGAGGCTAGGGATAGCAAGCCAGTAGTTAGTAATAGGCTCTTTTCGCCGAGGGATCGGGTTAAGGGTAGACTAAGAAAGTTTGCATGACAATTAGATAACAAAGCAAATCAAATAAGAGGAGTAGATAAGAGAGAGTGGATAAGATGAAATTGTAAACCCCAACAACTCCATTCATCCATAGTCTTTTTCTCGTCAATTGAATCAATCGCATTTGCATGTTAACTTGTTGTTTGGGAAGAACGATAAGGCCTTTGAGTTCTTTGGGAAGAACGATATTAGGTTTACCAATTATATTACTTGAAACGATCTGGTACACTTGCCAGAGTGTTAACACTCAGCGGTAGCTACGACACTCAAGATGGACACTCAGCGTTGACGCCCAGGCGTTTGGAAATGACTTCACTCAAGAAGCCAATGCTCAGCGGTAAGGTAGCGCTTAGCAGTGGGCGCGATACTCAAATTCTCCCCTCAGCGTTGGCTCTTGAGCATGCGCTCAACGGTGGCTGCGATTCTTCTTTATGCACTTTTCCATCTTTTCTTGAGTCCAACTCCTTCCTACTTCAGCTTCCTTCTTTCAATTAATGTTAAATCCTGCCAAAACAAGGAAAACCAATCATAAAACCAACAAAACCACCTTTGACTCTCTTATTCTCTATTTGTAGCAAAATGCATGATTTCAAGCTAGTTTCTAACTCATAAAGGGTGTCTTTTGAATCAAATGTAAGTATAAACATAACAATTTTTGAACCGTTATCAGTGGCTACGACACTTGATTGACGCTCAGCGGTGGCACTCAGGCGTGAGACAGAAGAAACTTGCGCTCAGCGCCCCAAAAGGGCGCTCAGTTCCATTTACGATTCTTCAATGTGCTACTTTTCCAGCTTTTCCCTGACTCCAACTCTTTGCTACTTCAACTTCTTCTCCCAAATCACCTTAATTCCTGTCAAAATAAGGAAAACCAAGCATAAAACCAACAATATCACCTTCAACTCTCTTATTCTCACAACTTAAGCAAAAGCATGATTTCAAGCTAGTTTCTAAGTCATAAAAGGGTGTTTTTAATATCAAAATTAAGTATAAAAATAATGGTATTTCAATCGTTAAACGAAATCAAAACCAGGTCACTAGTAGATCAAACTAAACTACTTTTCAATCTCAAACTATAGTTCAACTCAGGTGTATTTAAGAACAGTGCAAGATTGATAAACTACACTACAAGAACAATTAAATTCTTTGAAATAATTAATTGTTCTATGAAGTTTTATCAAACTCATGAATTAACTCGTTAACTCGGTCGAGTTTACGAGTTCACATAGTGCTTTCGAGTTAATTCGTAAGCAAACTTGGTTTTGGTGTAGGGTCGGCAAAATTGATGGTGGACTCAATAAACTCACCTGAATTCTCGAGCCTAGTTCCGATTTTGCGAGGTTGGGAAGAAATTTTGAAAACATAAAATGACATCATTTTTAGGGCTCACCAAATTATGTATTTTGAGGTTTCAATCATGCGATTCACCCACTGTTTTCGTTCTCACTGTTCATCTTTGTTCATCAGGTTTGCCCTTCGTTGCGCCTTCGTTCATCAGGTTCACCCTCCGTTGCGACGTCGATCTCATTGTTCGATCTTGCCCTCTATCGCGTCTTTATTCATCAGATCCGCCCTTCATCGTGCCTTCATTCTCGTCGTTCGAGCTCGCCTTCGTTCACGCCTTTCGCACCATTGCTTTCAATCTCGCCATTCATCATCGTTCTCGCCCTATCACCATCGATTTCGTTGTCGATGTCGTCGTGGATCTCATCTTCGAACTCTCAGGTTGTGTAAGTGTAAACCCTAAGCCACCGAAATTATTTGTGCTGTTTAAATTGATTTTAAGTTTTGACAACAAAGTATTTTACAGCACAATATTAATTGGTTTCATTTTACAGCACTGCACCATTCATTTTATTTTTCAAAAAATAAAGTTTTGTAGAATGCACTATTGAAAAAACTGTGCTGCTACAATATTTTAAGCTCTTGAGCATTTTATTTTTTATATGTTTGTAATGAAAAAGCTTATATCATTATATCTAGAAACACATCAAATTCAGTGGAAGTTAATCGAAGTGGATCTTCATCAATTAAAAGTAAAAGTAAAAATGTTCCGGGAAATCGATCTGATATTGGATTGAAACATGGATTTGATATTAATGGTGATGGAAGAAAAGTGAAATGTAACTCTTGCTCAAAGATTGTGAGTTGAGGCATATTTAGATTTAAGCATCATCTTGTTGGAAACAAGGATCATTTTGAACCTTGTGCTTCTATTTCAGATGAAATAAATAATTAGATGATAAAAATAGTTACAGAAGCTAAAAATGCTTCATGAAAGAAAATAAAGGTAAATATCATTGATGATGATGACGAAGAAAGTGAGAGTGTTGAAGGAGGACACGGGATATTCAATTTTTAAGGAAAACAAAAAGTTGCTACTATTACCAAAGAGGAGTTCAAGCAATTATAAATCAAATGATGAAAAAAGGATACAAAGAAGATGTTCATGCTCAAGTGGTTGAACTCTTTTACACCAGTGCCATTCCTTTTAATGTAATTAGAAATCCAACATTTTCAAAGATGTGTGAAATGATTGGTAAGTATGGAGTTGGATACAAACCACCATCTTATCATGATATTATAGAGAAGTTCTTGAAACAAGCTGTGAACAAAACAAGTGCAATCATTGACGATTATAAGGAGGAGCGGAAGAGAACTGGATGTACAATTATGTGTGATGGTTGGATGGATAGAAAAAGACGTTCTATTTTCAACTTATTGGTGAATAGTCCTAAATGGACCATTTTTCTTTATTCACTTGACACTTCAGACATTTAAAAAATAACTAATAAATTTTTCAAAATGTTAAATGATATTGTCAAGTGACGACGGTCTAAAAACCGTTATTTTTATACTTCAATTTGATAGTAAAACACACCCTTTATGGCTTAGAATGAGCTTTAAATCAAGTAAAACACTTAGTTGTCTCTTGTGAGAGTCAAAAGTTGGTTTTAGAGATATTATGCTAGTTTTGCATTGTTTTGCAGGGTTTTTAGATGAATTAAAGATGGAAGTGAAGTGAGGTGGACTTAGACCCATGAAAGAAGGAGAAAAATGATGAAAAAAAGGGTCAAGCAAGCCGTTGAGCGCCAGAATGGTCCGCTGAGCGTTCAGAGCGATTAGAGGGAAACCACTCAGCGGCAAAACTGACCGCTGAGCGGTCAAAGCGGCAAGAGGCAAACCGCTGAGCGGTGAATTTAGGCGCCTGGGCGGTTATCTGTTTTTTTAGTTATATTCTGTAAATCTTTCTGTAATCTATCTGTTATCTTTTTGGGCTTATATATAGCCCCAATGCGAATTAGAAGGGGATTCTTTTGGCAGAGAGAAACGTCCAGAGCTATTCCATACCGTGGAGGAGGTTCCTTGGATGCTTAGGCTCCATTCAACCAAGTTTAGGGTTATTTCTTCCATTCATTCATTATTTTCATCTAGTTTCACCATGATTATGGTGAACTAAACCCTTTGTTGTTGGGGAACAATGTAATCTTTTGAAACTCTCATATATTCAAATTCTTATTTATTTCATATGCTTGTCATATACTTGTTTATCAATTGTTAGGTTCTCATCTATGCTCAATGCTTTTATTGTTTAACTCATTCAGTAAAAGATGTTTGTCTTTATCGATATGGGGACGTACGATAATGTCATGAACTGGTGGGAATTTCCTTGATTATGCCAATACCGCCTGGGGATAGGGGTAGGACGGTCAATTGTATTTGCTTCTGAACGCATTGCATTATTGGTTACTAGGGGAAGCTAGGGATAGCAAGCCGGTAATTAATAATAGGCTCTTTTCACCAAGGGATTGGGTTAAGGGTAAATAAGAAAGTATGCATGGCAATTAGATAAATAAGTGAAGTAAATAAGAAGAGTAGATATATGAGAGTGGATAAGATGAAATTGTGAACCCCAACAACACCATTCATCCATAGTTTCTCAAAACCAATTGAATCAACTACATTGTATGTTTATTTTTGTTCTTTGCATATAACCACAATTTTGATTCTCTTCTTAAGTCTTACAAGATTAGGTTACATGAAAGTTAAGGCCTAAGAGTCCTTTGGGAAAACGAAACTCAGACTTACCCGTTTATATTACTTGATAACGATCTGGTACACTTGCCAGGGACTTAACATCAAGTTTGTTGGAGAAGAAAATGTTGTTCAAGTTGTCACTGGTAATGCTATAAATTTCAAGGCAGTTGGCGAGTTATTCATGCAAAAGAGGGAAAATTGTATTGGACTCTATGTGCAACACATTGCATTGATTTGATATTTTAAGATTTTGAAAAAGATTTGAAGGTTCATGAATTGACCATTAAGAAGAGAAGAAAGATTACCACTTACATTAATGGAAGATCAATGTTGATTTCCTTGTTGAAAAAGTTCACAAAAGGTAGAGACTTAATAAGACTGGGTGTGACTAGATTTTTTGTAACTTATTTAACTCACGCTTGTCTTCATGAATTGAAGGCATCATTGTTGTTTAGCTCTTAGGAGTGGAAGACAAGCAAGTTTGGAACTTCATAAGAGGGGAGAAAAGTATAACATGTGGTATTAGATAGCCGATTTTGGAAGAATATCTCCACATGCCTTAATGTTGTTGCCCCTCTATGGTGGTCTTAAGATTAGTGGAGTCAAATTGAAAACCTACAATGGGTTTCAATTACAAAGACATGGATTTTGCAAAAGAGAATATTAAGTTCAACTTTATCAATATCAAAAAGAGGTAAACTTTCAAACTTTTACTCATTCAAAGTTTAATTAGTTGTGTGAAATTATTTCTAACTAATGTAGTTATGAAGAGGTTTGAAAAATAATTAATGATCGATGGGATAATCAACATCATAGGCCTTTGCATGCAAATTGCCTTTTTTCTGAATCCCTATTTCCACTATGAACCTAACTTTAGATGTGATGGTGGAGAGGTGAAAGAAGGATTATATATGTGCATGAGAAGATTATTATCAGATATGGCAAAAAGAAGAAAAAGTAATTTATTAATTGTTGAATTTCATTATGCTAGAGGACTTTTCGGAATGGAAGATTCAAATGAGTGCAGGAAAGAGTTAAATTCTGGGGAATGGTGGGACATGTTTGATGATGGAACTTTAAAGTTGAAGAGATTTACTATTCGAATTCTAAGTTCGACTTTTAGTTCTTCTAGATGTGAGTGTAAATGGAACTCATTTGAAATGATAATTTAAATTATTTTTAATTTATAATTTTCTTTAGTGTTTACATCTATTTCATTTTAAGTTCATACAAAGAAAAGGAATTTTTTGCATAAAAAATGAATGATTTAATTTATGTAATGTATAACCTATAAGTTGAAAAATAGGCAAATTCGAAAAACTATTGTTCTTCCATTTGATGACATTGAATCAAATGATAAATGGAGAACTAAAGAAACAAATGATATTATTGAGATTAAACAAGTTGAAGATAAAAATGACAATAAAAATGTTCCCTTAAATGAAACAACATATATGCTCTAGATGCTCACACTTTAGAATAATGAAAATGCACAAGATTCATAAAAATGAACTCGATAAAAATGATGATAGAAATGATAATGTTAGTATTAGAATATCAAACATTTAAACTTTAATATTTCAATTTATGTTTTACAATATTTTTATGAACTAACGTATTTAAATTTTTATAATTTTGTTAAATTATTTAAATTAAAATATTATTAATATAATTTTTTAATGTAAAATAAACTCTTATGAATTTCCTGAACTTTCACGAATGTAGATTTCCTAGTCGAATTTACTCAACTCTATGAAGTCTTGACAACCTTGATTATATCATTATTTCCTAGAATTGGCATAATAGGAACAGCCGAGAATATGGGTGTGTACTGGCAGAAAAAAATTATGCACAAAAGAACAAAGAAGGGCTACAACTGAGAATTTACCAAAATAAATAAAAGTTCCTCACTAAACCCAATAGATACAACACCCTACAAAATTGAAAAACTAAACCCCATAAAATTTGAGTCTGATCAGGAGGGAAATTTACAAGCAAATTAGATAGACTTCACATGACCAAAGCCAAAGGTGACATATCAGTAACATTGAAACTAAGGAATGCTTAGCGATGAGCCCAGCTGTGGCCGCCGAGGGTTTTGCAGACGCCTGGCCGGCAATGGCAGGTGGTACAGCACGAGCATTAGGGACACTCTGCTGCTGATTTGCCGGTAAAGGGTTTGGTGATCCACCATTGGAAGGTGAAGCCAAACTTGCTTTATCTTGGCCTGCAAATTCTGAGTGATTAGCATAAAGTACAAGTTCATGAAAAGACAACATTTTGTAGTCATGCTGGTAAAGAGATTACCAATGAAAGAGAATCCAAATTGAACAAGCAGAAGATATTTTTCAGGAAGATTAGGGAAAAATTATGGGTTAGGAAATACTCACAATTCCATCTAGACCAACCAAACCCCAGATTCTCTCTATCAAAGACCATGCGATAACCCATCAGGTAGTTCTCTGAAACAATGTCAGCCAGAATAAGTGTGCATGTTTCATGCAAATATACCGAAATAACTAACATAACTACTAACTGGCCAATCAGTATACATGTGTGAACAGTTACATGCATCTGCTGTTACAAACTTGATAGAGATACCAGACAAAAAATGGAAATAGAAATATTTGAAAAATTGAATAGAAAAACACATAGAGGCACTGCTGAAGTAAAAGAAAATGCTGTGATTATGTTTCACATAGGGTAGGCAGCGATCGATATACTCACGTCCAATGGTAGCATATTCGTAATCAGTAGGAGCTATGGGCAAACAAAAGAGGGTGTATTCCTTTTCCTGCACCAGAAATTTGTGTTTTATCAAAATTATTATAGCGAAGATAGGAATTATTTTGGGAGGGGAGAGATTCTGCAAGGAAGGTTTAATAAATTTAGAATTATAAGCCACAGAAACATCCTGGTTGATTAGAGAATAAATTATACAATGAAAGCCTGAGAATTACTTGTATGATATCATGTTTACTTGTTTAGCACAACAACAAAAGTTTCTCCTCCAGAAGTCAGAAGAAATCATGAACAGGTTGACATAAAATGTTTCAAGAATCTACTTCAATTTCTATACAACATGCTGGAATTTGGAAGTCAACTTTTGGCCACGTAACATCAAAGATTGGCATTTTTATTCTTGAATGAGCAATGTTTATATAAGTATCAGATCATTCAAAATCACTTTCTTTATGCGTCTTAAACTCTCGTCCTGGATTCTACACCGTAATTATTTGCTCTGAAATTCAATAGAAGAGATTTTCTTCCATATTCAATTTTTAGGCAGTTTAGGAATCGTTGTAAGATGGTTTTGTTTTGGGTTTATTTTTCTTGAGAATTCAGTAAAGCATGGAACTTTATTCAACACAGAATCACTTTTCTGAGATTATTTTATTGCTACATCCAAACTCAGCCTCATCATAAGATTCATTTTGTCAGTGGCAATCTCTAGACACCAAAGTACCACACTCATCAAAAGACAATTGCCACAGCCCTAGATCCACATCGAAGGTTAACTTTTGTACATCACATCTTTTACCGATATCTAAAGATTAACTCAATTTCAACCAAATAAACACAGCCCCAGAAGAGAGAAGAGGGAATAGGAGGTTTAGCTTACCGGACTGGCAAAACCAGTAAAAATAGGATTTTGAAATAATAAGGTTTGATTCCTAGAAAAAGCGAGTTTCAATGGGGGAATGTTAATCAACTCCTGAGAACTGTCACATGGAAAATACCCATCGGTTACAATGAAACTAAGATGATTGAACGCCTAAATGCTTAATCATTTAGTAACTTACCTGGCATTATAGCAGTAATCCCATGATGTTTGTGAGAGAATAATCCTTGTTGCATTTACTTGTTTGTCAAACTGTATCAAGTGAAGATTACTTTCAGCCCGATTTATGCATGACCATGGACCACTGGATTTATGATAAAAGGAATTACCTCCATCACAACTTTTTGATAAATTTCATTGGGAAGAAATGTGAAAGAAGATCCACTGTCAATAAGTAGTTGAAACCTAGTTTCCTTGAGACATAAGTTCCCAACACAAAAGCTCTCTGCTCCAACCATATAGGCAGTACTGCAACAGCTCAAACAATTAACACGCAACACAAATGGCATCTCAATGAAGCAGCAATTCAAGGGATTATATACAATACTTACAACTCTCCATTTATGGGCAAGAATGGTGTAGAATGTTGGGTGACGTAACCTTGGTCACCAAAGATAATTCTCCCAGATTCATTCTCACCAAGACAAATTGAAAAAGAATTCTGAGTAAGTCCAGCCTTTGCCAGTAAACTTGGGACTGAAATGTTTCCAGGTCCTAGCCCCAGAACACCATCAGGACTAGCTCCTTCTAAATACTCACCAGTTTGTTTCCTTCCACAACTGCACTTGTACAAATCAATTGTCAATAGAACTGACGCAAGTCAAACTTGCAGCTTATAATCTTGCCCAACACATCAAACCTCAAAGAACAAAGCAGTACAAAACTATTAAACAGTTTACACACCCTAAAATAATAGAGGCTTGCACAGAATTTTGTGCGGTATGTCTTCCATCAGATGCCAAATGTAGTTTGTCTTCAAATAAGAATCCAGAACTTGTGGTATTATCAGAGGCATACTGAACACTGTAAGGGCAAGGATCCTTAGGGCCTTTGCAAGAGGATTGTTCACCACATAGCTTATGACCACAAGGTAGATGCCTGCTGGTGTTAGATAATGATGGTTTATATAGATTCATGTCCCTATCCTGCATCAGAGATGCTCCCATATAAAAGGGAGCATCTGCCAATCAATCATTGAAATTAACAGCTAAATTTCTTACTTCATTTGGGAGAACTGTTGTAGAAGTCCAAATATGAACTCAAAGTGTATTATTATTTACTCAAAAAAGAATTGCCTGCACTAGAAGGACTAATGTTATTAACAGATAGTTAAGTAGTATGGATGCAGTGACACAGAGCATAGCACAGATACTTGTACTATGATAGTGATAGATTGGGCTTCTTCTGTTATCCCCTACCATAGCCCTCAACACTCTCTACTTCACATGTGTCCATAAGGCCACAAAAAAGGGCTCTGTACGAAAGAATATTATACGCTTACAAGATGAATGATTCACGAAATGAATATTTCAACACGAACAGGAAGTTCCTTATAGCAACAAGACAATATTGAGAGATGAAAAAGTATCAAAAGAAATAAAGGAAAACGGAAGTCATATCAGAGACCTACCAACACATTGTAATTACCAGCAGACAAGGAAGCACATTCAATGCAGTCACAGGGAACCCAAAGCATGTCACTTCCAGCATCCAATGCAACTAGAAATGAAACGTTTGGAGTCCCTATGTCGATCCATGCATAATGCAACCTGAAATCCAACAATGATGAGGTTCATAGACACCATTGACAACATTCTATAGCATCCACTACAACTCCCTTTTATCTTTTATTTCTATTCATTTAACCAAAAGGAAATCCATCAAATTAAGCCATTTCAAATTTAACCCCTGAGCGTGGACCTCAATAACAACTCGTAGTCCTAGTAAAAGGTCAATGAATTTCAACCAAAGTTTCATTTTTAAAATAAAAAGAATAAAAAATTACACGGACAAATGTGCAGTTCGTGATGTTTGTGTCCTTTTAACCCCTACGTTAACTTGCATAATAGTGTTAAATACATGATATCTCCACCCCCAATACCCAAGTCATCAAACCATTTAGCCCTGTAAGGGGTCATTGTAAGCATTACAGAAAAGCCAGAGGTATTGTGTGTACTATAAACAAAAGAGCCCTTTAAGTAAAACCACAGGGATGTCAGTATAATTTGAAATAAGAAAAAGTGTTCATAAAAAAATGTATGTCAAATCATTAATTAGATCCTTAAAGTAACTTCCATTTTAAGGTTTAGTCCATAAACACTCTTCTGTAACGATTTTACACCTCCAGAAATTGTTCTCTAGGGTTAGAAATGACTAAAACTAAAAGATTTATCGTTTTCTCAGGTAAAGACTAAAACTTAGTATGAGGACAACTTCATGGAACAAATGAATAGTTCATCCATAACAATAAAACGAAGCTTGTTAACTCACAGTACTCCAGACCTTCATAGGGTCACGCAAGAATCAGAAAGTACAGAACAAAATACTCGAACTTTATTTTCCTGAAAACTTTCCCACACTTACTCACCAATAAAGCACATTGCCAAAGGAGAAGGTCTGGCCACCTTCAGAAGGGTACAGAGTTTCATACTGCGAGCCAAGCCTCATCCTCTGCCGTGTCACGTCACTTCTAAGAAGCAGCCTCAAATACTCAGAGCTGTTTCTCTCAGGCCACGATTGATGTGCAGAACCGTTGCCCCTTGAAGCCAGATGAACCTTAGCCTCTTCAGAGAAGCGGTGAACAAGCCTAGAAGAAAATGTGACCCCCAGAGAACCCTCCGAGGTAAGACCCTTGGCCAGTAACAGCCAAAGAAGAAGGCCAATCGCCATAAACATGAAAAAATGTTAAACCCAAAGAATCCAACTAAGAAAAAACGCTCAACTTTAGTTCCTGGAGTAACCGTCAGACGAACCAAAAGCCCAATGGGTATGCGAGAAAGGGGTTAAATTTCAACAAAAACGAGTTCTGATCCTGATATTTGGAGGTGGGGTGGTGTAAAGTTTGAAGCTTTTTTGTTTTTTCAGGGGAGAGAGGGTGGTGGGGTGGGGTGCGCAGTGTACACCTTTGTGGGTTCCAATAATGTTTTCCCGTGAACGTGGCGAAGGGATACAGGGGGAGGCATGTGTCTAATCTAGTGTATGGACTCTTCTGCATAGAGTTTGTTTATTATTATACGACTTGCAATCGATGCCTATGTATCAGTGATGTTTATCTAATATTTAAATTTATAACAGTGGTCCATGATGGAGAAAATCCAAGATACTGAAAAGCAGAGTAGCTGGTTGCAAGACAAATGGATTTCGCTATAAATTAATGTCATTTTTGTTTTGGTGCGGAAACATGCCATTCTTAAAAAAAACGTAAATAAAATAGTTATTTTAATTTTAAAACATATTGTATGAAACTTCCATAACCAATCCTTTCCGTTCCTATATTTTTCAAAATTTTAATTCTTAAAACTAATATCTTTCAATACTAAAAGCAAACTGGAGGCATTTCAACAAATATGAGAATTAAAAGTAATGTTGTGAAAGTAGAAAACTTAAACTAAAAATTTAGAATACTTTGAAGACGAAAATAGGAATAGAGAGTGATTTGCGTATGGACAATGGAAAGGGGAAAAGCGGTTGTTAAGGAGATTGAAAGCACGCGGAACGAGGAGGGACCTTAAAACACGTAATTCATATCGCCACGTATCTCTCTGAGAAACGACGGTGGTCTAGTTGGTGGGATTCCTCTTCATTTTTCAATTGAGAAGAGGAAAAGAGTGGAACTACCAACTTTTTGAATTTCGTTTTCTGAGGGAAAAGAAAAGCATAAACAATCATGACGCGAGAGGGAAAGACCAAAAGTTCTTTTCATTCAAAGTAATAGACACCATGCTCCTAATCTCCCACCCATCCAATGCTTACCAGGGGCTACTCGTGATCTATCATCGGAGGTTAAAATATAAGTGAAAGTGACCCCTTATGAAGTTTAATTTTTCTATATTGTTAACATCAAAAGATTATGTTTTTATTTATTTTTTAAAATCAAATAACTTATGTTATAGAAGATTTTAAATAGATAATGTGAAAAACGTTTTTTTTTTCTATCTAATTTACAAGAATTGAAATATCATACTTACACTAAAGCTAACAACATTATTGAAATAAATGGGAGGAGGAGATATGAGATATAAACACAAATAGTAAATAATTTTCTATTAGTTTATCTCAAAAAAATAATATGTTTAACTTTTAACAATTTGTAAAGTTTTGTTAACATTAGGTGTGGTGAGATGTTCAGTTTGAACTTTTATCTAGTTTTATACTCTAAAGGATTATGATCAAGGGATTGTAGGGTGATAGGATTGTTTTTTTTTTTACTATTTTCAATTGGTATTCTTAGTTAATTTAGAAATCATATATTTTTTTAATAAGTCATCATGAAATTTTAATATCATTGTTAAAGTGATAAAATTATGGTTTAAACCCTCAAATGATCTTCATATTTGTATGGGAATTTTAAGTGGGTCTTCATATTTGTAATAGTCTCAATTGGGTCATAATATTTGTAAAATTGAGTCAATTTTGTCTTAACCGTTAAGTTATCACAAAAGACGTTAAACTATGATGATGTGTTTATGCTGATGAGCATTGTTTAATTAGGTGGAATTTTGATTTAAATTAAAAAAATATGACATGGTAAATTAGGGTTTTTCATTCTTCTAGGAAAAGGTTGTGTCGTCACACGTAGTCGAGGCACAAAGGAGGTTGATTTTAAGGTGGATTTCTCTGTTTTGATTTTTTGCAGGTTTGTGTGTCAAGTAATGGCAGACTCATGGCAGAAGGGTCCCCCTACTCTGCGAGTTCGAGATTCTTTTTATTGTCCTAGAGGAGGCTCGTAGAGATTTGTGAATCGCAGCGGCCATTTTTGTTGCAATTTTGATTTGGTTTTTTGCATTTTCAGGTTCCTGGTGAAGAAGATTAATGTTGAAGCAAACATTACGGAGTTGCTATTAGGGTTTTTGTTGTATGGTTGTTGTAAGTGATTCGCACGGAGATTGTGGTGGAAAGGTTACCCTCCTCTGCGATTTTTGGATTTTGGAGAATGCTTTGGAAGAGGCTTGCGACTTGACTTGTAGAGATTATGGATGCATTCGTGGAGATTTGCGATCGCAACGGCCATGGAGGTGTTGTTGGCGTTTTGGTGATGGTTTGATGCGGTGGAGAAAATTGGATGGTGGCTGTTAATTGGTCGGCAAGTGTACTGTGACATCCCAATTATATTATAAAAATATATAATATAATAAAGGCGTCACCATGAATAATAAGGACTTCCCTGCATCTTGTATATATATCCCTATTATATTAATATAATATATATCATTCTTTTCTAACTTATATTTCCATATTATATTAATATATATATATATATATATATATATATATATATATATATATATAGATAGATAGATAGATAGATAGATAGATATATATATCATACGTTTCGTATTGTGTTAATATAACTTATATATACATGTATCATACTTTTTTAATTCCTACCACCCTAAATTTGTGATAGGCACCTATTTAAACTTATCTAAATGGATTTTATCAATTATATAGTGCTTCTACAGTTGTTTAGGCTTGAATTTAACTTCAAAACACCGCATCCTATGACTTATGGACTCTAACTCAATTATGTCATTTTTAATGTGTTTTTGTTCAATTTTATTTACTTAACAAGTCACAACCGACTTGTCTAAACTGGCCAAACAGACCAAATGCACTCATTACTCCAAATGCACAAAATCACCATCCAAATAGCTTACAATGCTCCCTCTTTTCCCAACCCAACACAACCCAATTTCCTTGCTGGTTATATAACTAGCCTATTATTTTTAGTTCCCAAAGTTATACATCCCCTCTCACAGAACCTGAGGCTACACTCAACCCATATTTCTCATCAAATCAGTATCACCCCCAACTTATTCCAGCAACCAGATTCATCAAATTCCTTCAGAGCACATCACAATCAATATATAAACATGAATCATTCCCAGGATCATCATTTCAGTCAAATTCAGTGCATACTAAGTTAAACACTTAAGGACAGTAACAACACATGCTCACAATATATCACATATTTAATTCAACATGTATAATCACTCAAAACAGATTCATCAGTTCTTACCAAACGGGATGTGTAGAACCAAAATACAGTTTAAATTCACATAGTAATTCAGATTTCTCAAACAGTCACTTCGCAACAAATAAAATAAAAGTATAAGTAGCTCCCCTTACCTTGGTTTCTCATAGTACAGTTCACAAGAGACGCTTTCACAACAACTTTATGCAGCACAGGAATTTACAATACCTATATATCACCGAAATGGTGGGGGAATAAGCTCTTAGAGCTAAGCTTTAAACAGGAATAAAAAGAAGAACGCTCCTAGTTGTCTGCAGCCCGAAAAAGGCATTCCCTAAGTTGCGAAACAGCGGAGAAGAGGAGAAAATTACTTACTGATCCAATCGAAAATATAATCGGATCAAAAGGAAGCTTTCGGTGTGGTGAACGCTTGAGCACCTTCAAATCCAAGATTGAACGGTTCAATTAGCTGGAAATCTAGAGAGAAGGTAGAGAGAATTTAGGGAAAAAGGGTTTCTAGAGAGAGAAAGGAAAATTGGCTTATGAAAAATTTGATTTCTGAAAAAGCCCTCTTCTAAGGCTAAGGTACCCTTAGTTTATGGGCCTAGCTGCCTCCATATAGGGCCCAATGGCTTTATAATTTTTCAGACCTTTACATGTACCGAATCGTCTCAAGCAATATAAAATAGTAAGACCAAGTATCGTGTCCCAAGAGACTTGTGTTCACTAAACAATCGTATAATACCTTAACTAATTAAGATTAAAGAACAATTACAATGATTAAAACTAAAATGCAATAAAAGTAAAATAATCCTAGAATGTAAATTGATCAATTAAGGCTAAAACAAGAATGAATGAACGATGTTGATGATATGAGATGAAGATGTTGTTTGGGTTTAGATTTCGCCTACTTTACTTTCATGCATATAAGAATTTGTCTTCTACATTAGAATGTTAATCTCACTTCCTAAATTACTTAGAACCCGATCCCTTGGCATAAAAAGCCTAGCCTTGATTATTAGACCTCAATTCCTTGAATCCCTAATAACCAATTACGCATTCAGAACAAAAGCTTAAGACAACCAAACGTTCTATTTCTATCCCTAGACAATAGTTCCTTCAGGTGAAATTCTCCAAATCATTATTTCTAGGTATTTCCCAATAACAAAGAAATCCAAACATCAAACTATGAATGGCCAAAACATAATTAGCATTACGAATAGGAGAAAATCACTAACATTCATCAAAAGCAGCATAAAATGTTTAAATCATATTTAAATACATGAGAGTTTAGAGGTTACATCTTCCCCAACAACAAATGAATTTAGTTCTCCATTATCATGGATAACCTTGGTGTACAATCAAAGAATGAGATGGAAACCCTAGAAAGTGAGAAGGAAAGCTCACTACAAGAAACGTTCAAATTACCGAAGGAATATTACCGAAGGCCATAATGCCGTTGGTAAAGGCACGCTGAATTACCGAAGGTCTCTATGCTGTCGGTAAAGGGTTGATGAATTAACTTACCGAAGGATATATGACCCTCGGTAAGGTGCTCGAGTAATCAGACTCTAAACCTGGGTTTCCGCTCGCCCAACTTTCATTTCGAGCCAAACTTTCTCTTGCTTTCTTTGAGAGTTCGAACCCTCACCACCATTCCCCTTTCTTCGAGCCAAATACACCTTCCGTTTAGCCAGACAACCCTCGCCCACAGCCAGACAACCCTCGCCCAAGCATTCTCCCTCGTTCGCGCAGGCAGTTGCAGACCCCTATCTTTGGTGGCACTTGGTTCTATCGTTGGAGGGTTCATTTGCATAGAGGCACTTCGTTGGAGGGTTTCGCATAATGTCCATCTCTTTCCTTTACCTGCAGAGGTAGAGCCATTCGTAGAGGATCCTTCGCAGAATCAGTAATTGTGTCAACGATTTCTTGATTTCTTGTGGTCAAGGGTTGGTCGTCAACGATTGACACTGTCCTTGGATTATATTGGTTGAGGGACGTTGCTACGAGGTTTTGGAGCTCACTTTTCCTTTGCTATCGTGGTGAACGAAGGTTGTCGGAGTCCACCTTGCACTCGTCGAGGGAGGCTGTGGAGAGTTCCTGCTGTGGAGGTAAGTTGTAACATTGAAAATTGATGCCCCTGTTATCTATTCAATTTGTTTCCATTTTCTAACGATGAGAAGAAGTGAATGAGTTCATTTGAGTCTGGTTCCCTTGGTTCCATACCAAAGTCTAAGTTTGTGTCATGTGTCTTTCATTTGTCAAATTCATTGTTGGCACTGANTGTNNAGCGTTTTCNAGGCCATTGGTGAGGCACGTTGAAGGTGAACAGAGACGTGATTCTTTACTGCAACTTGANTAGTTGGTGTGTGCATATTTCCCTTTGCTGTATTAGGTAATTTCTTTGTTTACACAATTGGTCAGTGATGGTATGAATGATAGGATAACCTTTAGTGATTTGTCATTGTCTAATATGTTTATGATTCATAACATCTGATTTGATGACCTTATGCAAGATGGATTGGAAGATGCTCCATTGAATCAAAGAATGCAGGAGGGAATATTCTTTCTAATTTTCATAGAATAATTGAGATATTTTCATCCATCTTTCTTAGGCAATTTTCCTCTAGTGTCGTGCAACACAAATTTTTAAGGAAGTTACTGATTTCTATCAGTGGATGTAACACGTGCTGTGGCAAACAACTAAACGCAAGAGGGATGAAAGTCTTCATGAATACATGACAGTCATGACTCTTCAAGCCTTGAATAGTACCATTCTGAACATTGGCACATCTGGACAAGTTAGAAGAATATCCATCTGGCATTCTAAGNTCTTTGATCCATCCACACACTATTCTTGCCTCATCTTTTGAGATGGTGTAGTTTGCTTTTGGTTTGAAGAGTCGACCATTAGCTTGCTCCTTAAACTCTAAGTCTTTTCGTGCACATATCAGAGGTAAATCTTTTCTTGCTTTGTCATTATCTTTTGTCTTACCAANAACATTCATAACTGTGTTCAAGACGTTATCAAAGAAATTTTTTTCTATGTGCATGACATCCAGGTTATGACTTAGCAAGTTGTCTTTCCAATAGGGAAGATCCCAAAATATGCTTCTTTTAGTCCAATTATGCCATTCTCCAAAACCATTTATCCTATTTTGTCCAGATTTAGTGACTTTTGGATAGTCTTTAACTCTTATCCAAACGTGTGATCCGGTCAACTTCGGCGGGGGCATATCTGTTTCAACTTGCCCTTTGCGAAATGCCTTTTTGTTTCTTCTAAAGGGGTGATCAATAGGCAAAAACCGTTGATGACAGTCAAACCAACTACTTTTCCTACCATAACTCAATTGGAATGACTTCATATGTTCCATCCAATGTGGACAAGCTAATCGACCATGTGTGCTCCAACCAAATAACATGCCATACGCTGGAAAGTCATTATAGTCCACATCAAAGTTGCCTTCATAAGGAAATTTTGCTTCCTTGAAACATCATACGTCCAAACTCCATTCCATAGCTTCTTCAAATCATCAATTAGAGGCTCCAAATAAACATCAATCGCTGATTTGGGATTAGATGGACCTGGTATTATACATGTTAAAAACATGTAAGGCTTTTTCATACACATCTCAAGAGGTAGATTGTATGAGGTAACTATCACCGGCCAGCATGAATATGGTGATGCAGACACCTGAATGTATGGGGTAAACCCATCAGAGCATAAACCAAGTCTCACGTTACACGGTTCACTAGCAAAAGACGGATGTTTACGATTGAAGTGCTTCCAAGCTTCACCATCAGAAGGATGACACAAAACTCCTTTAGTTTTGTTACTATCATGCCATGTCATGTGTTGTGATGTTTGCATTGAAGTAAACATTCTTCGTAATCTTGGAATAATGGTCAAGTAGAACATTGACTTTAAGGGAATTGGTTTTTTTTGCCTTTGTCCTGCATGCATCGTATGATATCGAGGAGAGCCACAAAACTTGCATTCAACCAACAATGCATCATTTTTGCGATTGTCATTGTCATAGAATAACATACATCCATTAACACAACAATCAATCTTCTTGGCTTCCAATCCCAACATTGAAACACATCTTTTGGCTTGATAACAATTCTTCGGAATAGAATTGTTTAGTGGTGTCAAATCTAAAATCAATTTTGTATAGTGATCCACTACTTGGTTGGGAACGTTCCAATTAGATTTACCAGCCAAGAGTCTAATGGACACTGGCAATTTTGACTCGGATGAACCTTCAAATACAGGTAGATTTGCCTTTGTCAATAATTTGTAAAACCTCTGAGTGGTTTCATTTGGAGCCTCTTCATCATGACTATCGTTTGCTTCTTGTTCGTCATGTCGACGAAGAGCATTGTCGACCATCTCTTGCATATAGGCAAATTGATTTATCCTAGATGTATGTACAACAGTATTCAAACCTGATGCAAGCCAAATTTCAACTCTATTGGAGGTCGAAGGAATTTCTTCACCATGAAATGTCCAAACAGGCATGAACCCTTTTTGGTATAGGTGAAGTTTAACGTCTTGATCTTTCAAAATCCTTGTACATTCGCACTTGATGCATGGGCATCGAATCCCTCCATCAATAGCATAATATTGACATTGTCGAGCCGTCTCCACAAACTCTTCAACTCCGATGACAAAAGATTCCTTCAAACCTCTCCTTCCGCTATGACAACGATCGTACATCCATGCACGATGGTTGAGAAAATGGGCCATGTACTGTGACAAGCCAAACAAAGGTAAACTTAGCGAAATCAACAACACTCCATATCACATAATTAATAAACCTATTACTACTTAAGCCGAACATGGAAGAAATTTGAACACTACTGTCTAGGCATACAATAAGGGCATCCAAAGAGAAGTCCTTACTATTGAAATGTCGTAGACATCCTAAGGGGTTGTGTATTAAATTTGGGGGAGAGAACTTATTATTATTGAAGTTCTCTTTTGTAGAGTACTTCCACATATTTTTCTAAGTTTTTAAGGTGCTTTTACCTTTCTCATTCCATTGAGATGGTGTGTAGTACCATGGGACTTTAAATGACTACTTAACTTAATCAAGTTGTAGCCTAATAAATGGACATATAATATATAGGAACATACAATATATAAATCAACATACAACATATACATGAACATTCAGTCATGGTCTAAATGCACATTTTACCCTTTTAAACTTGTTAGGACAGTTTCTTACAAGTTTCTTAGGCTGGTTTAGTGCAATTTGCAAATCTTAACCATTCTAGTGCTTTTTTAGTTGTCATTTTGAGGTTTGAGTAGTGATATACTCAAACAAGTTTAATTATCGTAATTAACCACTTTAACAACTTTGTTTCATGAATTGAAACATGTTAAAACTGATATGTAACTCAAAACCAAACTGTTACCCAAATTCACCTCTCTACTTCCCAAAATTGACTCAAAATATGTGGTTTTGGAAGTGATTTTGTGCCTAATCCATTCTGACACTTTGCACTTGATTTCAACAGTTTTAATTCATCAAAGTACACTTGTTTAAACTCTAATTAGGCACAAAACAGAACTACAACCCAGATTCACTTTGGAAGTTCGAAAAATAGCTTAGATATCATGGTTTGAACTACTAATTTGCATACAGGTCTTTGTAACTTCACATCAATGGTTCTAATAGTTTTAATACATCAATTTAGACTTCTTTAAACTTCCAAACATCACAGAATCACAGCAAAACAGAATATGACCTGCAATGACTCAATTATACTACACTTTTAAAGGTTTAAAGTAGTGTGATTTTGAGTTTTAGGGAATTCTTTGCTTTTCACCACTTTCCTAGCATTATTTAACTACTTTATACTTGTTAGGATGTTAACATTAGTTAAAACAAGTGTACATTAGGTCTGGTTGCAAATTCTCACCTTTTAACCACACTTTTTAGTTTCCAACTACTCAAATTTTGAGTTCTACTTAATTCTTTGCTTTTGAATAGTTTCCTAGGTCCATTTCACTACTCTAGACATGTTAGGATGTTAGTACTTTAATAGAATTTGCATTATTTGTAGGTTCTAACTTTAATAGTACTTTAATTCACCATTTTTAGCCTATTCTATTAACTAGTTTTAGGTTCTAACTTGTCATATTTTGAGTTTTAGGTATCTTTTGCAGAATTTTTGTTTCTGTTTTGATTTCTTAAATATGTTTCCAGCTGATTTTAACTGATTCTACTGCTTTTCACAAATTTGTTTGATGTTATTGGAAGTGGCTAAAAGTGTAGCAGACCATTACAAGCAAGGAAATGCAATTTGCATAGCTTGGTTGTGCTTAAACACTAGCTTTCCACTGTTTCAGATTTTAATCTAGCTTTTCACCGTGCAATCATCCTTGACTTGGTCTATTCTGAGTTTGGTCAAGCGAAGCTTCTTAATTCTGGCTTAGATCCATGTATTTACACTTGCTGTCCGACTTTTGAATCCATGAAAAACTGAAATTGGTGGTGATTTGGTGCAAATTTTCTGCATTAAACCTTACAACAGTGGTGATTTTCGAAAATATGTTGTTTCTTTGTTGTTTCATAGCTTGAGCAAGCTTTAATTGATGTTTGAAAGTTGCTAGCACTGTTCATTTGGTGAAAAATGAACTTATATGCAGATTTGTTACCAATAAGGAGTATTGGTAAATCCTGACGAATTGTTTTGATGATGCTGCAAGAAGTGTTATCTGAAGTGAACATTAGAATTATTTAAAAAGCAACTTGTAGAATTTGGATGTAGTAGGAAAATCTTAAACCTTGTATTTTTCACTGGAAATCGATTATGGACAGGCTATAATCGATTATCACTTGCATTTTGTACTAGAATAATCGATTATCATGAAGCAATAATCGATTATCACAAGTCTTACTTGAATAATCGATTATCATTTCATATAATCGATTATCACTTTTTTAAAAACCTGTAACGAACTTGAATAATCGATTATCACTTACAATAATCGGTTATTCATGGCAGTTGAGACCTGACCTTTGGCATTCAGTGAAATTGGCTATATATTGGCTTCTATAAACTTCAGAGGCAAGGTTTTTGAACTGAGAAGCTTAATAGAGCACTGTTTGTCATAGGAAAGTTCTCAGAAGCTTTGTTCAAAGTTCCCTTGCTTGGTCTCGTGAAAGGAGAGGCTCGCGTATCGTGTGTCGATAGCCGGAGCACACTCTCTTCGAGTTAGCAAGGTGCTCTGCCTGGTCTCATGAACAGGAGAAGCTCGTGAATCGTTGGTCAATTGCCGGAGCAGTTCTCTTCGAGCTGGCAGAGTGGTCTTCTTCCGGTTCGAGTTGCAGGAAGGTTTATTTATTTGCTTTTCATTCACTATAATTGTAATCTGAGAAACATCTTTCTAGTGGAACTGTTAATCACTGTTTATAGTGATTAACGACTGGACGTAGATTCTTCTGAATCGAACCAGTATAAAAATCAAAATATGATTTTTCTACTTCTACACCATCAACTGTGCTCGTAGGAATATAAGGACCATTTTGTACAGCTTCCCAGATGCCTCTATCAACAGACCCCATAAAAATTTCCATTCTAACTTTCCAGAAGGCATAGTTATCTCCAGTAAAAAGTGGAGGTCTGTTAATGGAAGCACCCTCAGCATATACAAGGTTTTGATTGTGACCGGCCATTTTCGCAAATATTTTGAAAAACTATCAAAGCAAGCTCTGATACCAATTGTTGGTACCAGTGGGGTATGGTTCGAAGAGTATAACGTAGCGGAATTAAAACTAAGAGTAGTGTATAAGCGTGTTTGGTCACTTTTAAAACAAAGTTGGTCTTTTTCACAGGTAGAGGCATTTCAGCAATATTAATATTCTTGAAAATTTGCTTGAAGTTGCAACAAGAAATAATAATGCTGAAATGCCTCTACCTGTGAAAAAGGACCAACTTCGTTTAAAAAGTGACCGAACACGCTTATACGCTACTCTTAGTTTTAATTCCGCTCTTGGTGAGTGTCGCAACGCATACAAATTTAATGTGCATAAAAGAATGCAGTATAGTACTAGGAAGTGACTCCTAGGTCGTCTCTCAAGGACCAAATGTGGTTCGAGAATTAGGTCAAACACGAAGTGGGGGGGTTTGAAAGGTTTTTGTGAATGCAGATGAACTAAATCAAAACACGGATGCAAACAAAAATGTAAACACAAATCTAAAAATGGTTTCAAAGATAGAATGGAAATGGTTGGTCATTAACTCAATTACTATGCTTCCTATCCCAGATCAACGACAAGTACACACTACTCTAATCCAAATCCGACACAAATCACCCAACTAAGCGAAGGCTAATTCGGTCTTCAAAATTATAGACTAAGCGAATGCAATGCACAAATTTAATCAGTCATCCACCATACAGTCTAATCAACTAAGCAAAGAATTGACACCGATTAAGCAACTAAGCGTATACCTAATCGCAGGCAGACAACAGATTAAATATTGAGCAGAATCAGAGTAGCAGTATGACAATTAAAGTGCAAGAATATCATGGAAACACTGCAATTTTATTAACAACCAACCAACTAACCTAAGCTAACATCGCAATGAAATCATAAAAAAAAACAAACAGAACAAACAAAATTAAAGTAAACGAAAACGATAAACTAAACATAACAGACAATATAGTGAACAAAAATAGTAACCCGAACATAACATTAGAAATTTCGACACAATTAAAACTATTAAAAAGCAATTCTTGACTTAAAAGGAATTGAAATGTAGCTAAAGTAAAAAAAAATGCATCACTAGGAATAAAAGAGTACGCTAGCTAATAAAGGAATTTAACATGGCAACAACTTTCACTTTCAAATAAAAAATATAAAAAATCATGTAGCGCTTTACTTTCCAAGAATATGCTTTTTTTTTCTCCAAAATTAAAATCACCATGTGCTAAATAAAATGACAACGTGCTCTACTTGTTTCATTCAAAGTTCCATTCCAATTAAAATAAAGCAAACAGTAAATAAGCCTAATGAAACTAAAGTGTCGTTATGTGTTTTTCTAGAAGAAAGGAAAATGAAATCTGCACTTAAAGTATATTTAAAAGCAATTTGGAATTGACAATAAAATTCCACCAAGACCGTGACACCTCTCGTTTCAAGTTGAAAGAAAGTGAATGCAAGTAGAAATAAAAAATTGAATGCACCGTATGAATCAACTGTCTGCTTCCATTCTGGACATAACAACTCCAATTCTCCAAAGCTAAATTAAATGCCAACGCCTCTTTTTCTCCAAGAACATGGGTCACCGAATGTGCCTTTTTTGGATGTGAGATGCAATCAGCGTGGAGTTCTCCAAGTAAAAAGAATCACCGCTTCCTTCTCTCAACCAAGCCAAACTTCACCATGTGTGCACACTTCCAGCTAGCACCGTACACCACACTTCAATGCAAACTATAAATTAAAAAAAAAAAATATTGTTCCAGCGTGCTCTTCCTAATGAATTACCATCGTGCAGCAAAGTGAAAGAAAAATAATGCTAGAATCAGCGCCTCCAACAAAGCAAAGAAAAGAAATTAAACCACCATGCTTCCTCACATTCAACCATAATCACCGAAGATATACATGTTCCAGCAAAAACAACGTGCCGAGGAAAAAATGTTCCAAGCTTAGTCCCTAAAATAAAAGTGTGTGGCGACTGTAGCTTCCCTAGGATCATGTGTCCTAAAAATAGGTGGGGTCCACCCTAAAATAAAAGGAAACCCTACGGTGACAAGTGTCTACTAGTTGGGCCCATCATAACTTTGCCAACAATGGCCCATTGTGCAAAAGTTTGTCAACAAAAAAGTTTAAACAACTAAATTACAATGCAATTAATTTTAAAATGTCTAATTGGAGAGTCTTGAATTAATTTGTCTCCACTTCAAATGTTTCAGATTGTATTTCCAAAATTTTCTCTGAAAATAATAATGCAAATAATTAGCTCAGAATATTCAAATTAATTAGAATTAGAATTTCCGGTCAAATTAAGCAGAATTAGGAAAAATGGGAAAATACCGAACAATTAAGCACAATTCCCTGATTAATTCTAGCACAATAAACTAAGTGAAATCAATAAAATATTGACTCATCAGTTGCGTTATACTCTTCGAACCATACCTCACTGGTACCAACAATTGGTATCAGAGCTTGCTTTGATAGTTTTTCAAAATATTTGCGAAAATGGC